>NC_053022.1:253436388-253785480 GCF_003073215.2 Triticum urartu | reverse complement strand
CTTGCGAGGATAAAGCCCCAACCACCCAGAGCCAAAGAGAATTAGGCATCACTTAAGTCTTCTTGTCTGTGTGATCTGAAGACTTATTACACTTGAGGACTGTGAATCCTCCAGCCGGTTAGGCGTCGCGTTCTGAGCATCCAAGAGACATTGTGGATCTCCGGTGAATGAAGTCTGTGAAGGTTTGGGAGTCTACCTTGAAGACTTACCAGAGTGATTGGGCGAGGTCTGTGTGACCTTAGCTCAAGGGGAATACGGTGAGGACTGGGTGTCCTGAGCTGCGTGTTCAGGACTGGGTGTCCGGGACTGTGTGTCCTCAGGTTTAAATACCTAGCATCCCTAACCAGACGTACAGTTGTCACAACAACTGGAACTGGTCCAACAAATCATTGTCTTCAACGAGTCACTGGTTTCATCCTTCCCTTCCCTTTACTTACTGTTACTCCTTGTGAAGTCATTGTATGTTTGCACTATCTTTTGTCTTCACTGAGTGACTGCGTGTTCTGTTTGGCTTCATAATATCTTCCTACCTGATCCTTACTACATTGCTACTATTAGTCATTGTGCTCTCACTCCATTGAATACTTGACTATGGTTTGCCTAGTGTAGTCTACCTTCCGCTGCATGATAATAGGTTTATTTCTATCGTTTGTCTTCGAAACTTCCATGTTTTGAAGACTTTCATAAAAATCGCCTATTCACCCCCCTCTAGTCGATATAACGCACTTTCAATTGGTATCAGAGCAAGGTACTCCCTTGTTCTGTGTGATTCGGTTTAACCACCTGGAGTTTTAGCTATGTCGACTACAGGGATAATTAAAGTCTCCGTTGCGCGCCCCGTCTTCGATGGAACTGAATATCCCTACTGGAAGAATAAGATGCGCATGCATATTGAAGCCATTGACGTCGACCTATGGTATGTCGTCAAGAACGGCGTTCCTAAGGCTGGAGAAGGTGTCACTGCTGCTGATGTCAAGAAGTTCGTTCAACTGGACTCTACTGCCAAGAATATCATCTGTGGTCATTTGACCAAAGGACAGTATGGCCGTGTGAGTGCTTTGGAAACATCTAAGCTGGTCTGGGACTGGCTCTCCAAGGTCAACGAAGGCGTCTCAACCCAGAGAGATCAGAGAATCAGTGTCCTTCGCAACCTCTTCAACCGCTTCAAGCGAAATGACAATGAGAATGTCTAGCTCACGTTTGATCGACTCACTGACATCACAAATGAGCTTCAAGCCCTCGGTGCTACCGAGATCACCAAGCATGAAGTCGTCAAGACACTACTGAGATCACTTGACAGTTCGTTTGACACCCTAGCCCTGATGATTCAAGAACGACCTGATTTCAAGACACTCGATCCGTCCGACATACTTGAGAGGCTCAACACACATGAGTTTCAGCTTTCTGAGAAAAGAGATATCTACGGTCCAAACTAAGGGTGAACTCGTGCCTTGAAGGCAAAAGCTGTCTCCTCATCTGAAGAAGAATCTGACAGCAGTTCTGGTGATCCTGAAGACATTGGAAAGGAACTTGCTATGCTTGTGAAGAAGTTCCAAAAATTCACCAAGAAGAAAGGCTTCAGAAAGTCTTCACGATCAAGCTCAAGGAATGATGAAGCTTCTGCTCATGACTACAAGAAGAAAACATGCCACAAGTGCAAGAAAACTGGCCACTTCATCTCTGAGTGTCCGCAGTGGGACAATGAGAACAGAAAGAAGAAGAAGAGCAAGGAATATGAATCTGACAACAACAAGAAGAAGAAATACTCAAAGTCTTCTTCCAAGTCTTC
This sequence comes from Triticum urartu, assembly GCF_003073215.2. Taxonomy (NCBI): domain Eukaryota; kingdom Viridiplantae; phylum Streptophyta; class Magnoliopsida; order Poales; family Poaceae; genus Triticum; species Triticum urartu. The sequence goes on along the minus strand of NC_053022.1, from coordinate 253,783,691 downwards.
CTCAAAGTCTTCATCACACAAGAAGAGCTCATCTGGCAAGGCACGTGCGTTTGTTGGCAAGGAAATGGATTCAGAGGAGGAGTCCACTTCTGAGGAGGCGGAGGTGGAGTCTGAGGAGGAGTCCGATTCTGGCGTTGCAAGTCTGGCTACAGCATACGTTGCCAAGTCCATCTTCAACACTGATGACAATGACTTCACCACCGACACCAATGCAAATGACAAGGACTACTCTGCTCCTACCTACTGCTTCATGGCACGCGGTGCCAAGGTAAACACACGCACTACTCACTATCAAACATCTAGTGACGATGACTCTGATTGTGGTTCAAGACCCAGCTACAAAACACTTGCTAAAATTGCAACTGAACAACAGAAAGCCATGGAACATATTCAAAAACTGTTAGACAAAAGCGATGATCTGTTGGGAGCTGAAATGAATCGATCTGAGTCCTTAATTGAAGACATAAAAAATCTTCACGTTAAGTATGAGGAGCTTGAAAGTCGTCATGAAACGCTCTCAACAACTCATGAAAAGCTTTCCTATGATTATCTTCAAAGGAAGCAAGATCTTGAGAAATTGAGAGCAGCTCATGAAGATCTTCAAAAATAAAATGAGTCACTTCACGCCAAAAAGATCAGTTCTGCTCAGGAAGGATTTGAACCACCATGTCTTAAATGCATTGAGCGTGATAATGCTACTTCTGTTGCTGAATGTTCTACTGCTGCTACTGTTGCAATATCTTCAACTGTTGATGTGGGAACTAACCCCTCTGCTGAGGATACCACTGCTATTGCTGATGAGAATGCTAGGTTGAAGACATTGCTTGAAACTGGGATGTACAAAAGTCTCAAAGGGCATCAGACACTATGTGATGTCCTCAAAAGACAGATCCTGAACTGAAACCCTAGGAAAGAGGGTGTTGGGTTCGTAAGGAAAATGAATGCTGATGGCTCTTACTGGAAACCTGAGCAGTACCCCAAAACCACATGGGTTGCTGCAAAGGAACCTTCAGCAGATCCATCCAATCTATCTGGCTTCACTTGTGCTAACCCCATTGTCATTGATGAATCCTTTGATGCAAACTATAAACTGTTTAAGAATTAGAATGGTGAAGTGTTTGCCAGGTACATTGGTACTAACTGCAGGAATAGACCGCCTATGAAGAAGATCTGGGTGCCCAAAAAGTGTTTGGAAAATCTTCCTGTGAATGTCGTCATGACACCACAGATGAAGAAGACTAACCCCAGACCACAAGCTTCATACGGCCCAAAGGCTTCATACAGACAGAGGACTCACCTGAGTCGCACTAATGCAAATTTTTTGCAGGGAAACCATACTCAGGCCTATGAATATGAGTGCGGTTCATCGAACCGCCATGTTCATAAGACCAAGAACTATTCTGCTTATTCTTATGAGTACTATTGTCCGCCTGCAAGACTTTTTGCTAGGGCTCCAAAGCCAAAGTTCTCAGACGCTGCACTTAGACTTATTGCTTCTAAGCCACCCTTGAAGATGTGGGTGGCTAAGAAAGCTTAACTCTCTTTTGCAGGGAAAGGTCTCCAGCAGAAAACCAAAATCGTCTGACGCTATTGCTGGGGACCTTAAACATCTTGTAGGGTGCAAGATCAAATGCCCGAATGGTCTTACTATGTACTTCGTTCCTGAATCGCTTGCTACTCTCCCTATTAGTCCTAATCTGGATCTAAGCTTTCATAACCCACTGGTTCGTCAAATGTTTTTGCTTCACAATTCTCTTCGTGAAGCCTATCCCCCTAACCGCACTGTAGGGTACGACACCAGCGTCTTCAGAATGGATTATTGATAGTGGGTGTACAAATCACATGATTGGCAAAAGAAGCCTTCTTATGGACTCAACCTTACGTCCATCCGACAAGAGTCACATCACATTTGCTGACACTGGTAAAAGTAAGGTACTGGGTCTAGGTAGAGTTGCAATCTCAAAGGATCAACACATGGATAAAGTCATGCTTGTTGAATCCCTTGGCTTCAACTTAATGTCTGTCTCAATGCTTTGCGATTTGAACAAGATCGTAATATTTGGAAAATATCGCTGCCTTGTTCTAATGGAATCTGACAAGTCTCTAGTGTTTGAAGGGTATCAGAAAGATGATTTGTACATGGTATATTTCTCAGCAGGACCACAGCTTGCCGTATGTCTTCTAGCAAAAGCTTCAGAATGCTGGCTCTGGCATCGGAGGCTAGGGCATGCTGGCATGAGGAACCTCCACACCCTTGCAAAGAAGAAGCACGTCATAGGCATCGAGGGCGTCAAGTTCAAGAAAGATCACTTATGCGGTGCCTGTGAAGCAGGAAAGATGACGAGGGCCAAACATCCCTCAAAGACAATCATGACAACTACTCGACCCTTCGAACTGCTCCACATGGATCTTTTTGGTCCCACTCATTACTCAACTCTTACTACTACTGCTTGTCTCTATGGCTTTGTCATTGTTGATGATTATTCTAGATATACTTGGGTGCACATAATCCTCTACAAGACTGAAGTGCAGGATGTCTTCAGACGCTTCGCCAATCGAGCAATGAACAACTATGGCGCCAAGATAAAGCACATCAGAAGTGACAATGGCACTGAATTCAAGAACACTAGCCTTGATACATATCTTGATACTTTGGGCATCACACATGAATTCTCAACTCCGTACACACCACAGCAGAATGGCGTCGTCGAACGCAAGAACAGAACACTCATTGAGATGGCCAGAACGATGCTAGATGAATACAAGACTCCAAGAAAATTCTGGCCTGAAGCCATTGATACTGCATGCCATACAATCAATCGTGTTTATCTTCACAAGCTTCTGAACAAGACATCTTATGAGCTCCTTACTGGCAAGAAGCCAAATGTCAGTTACTTCAGAGTATTTGGCTCCAGGTGCTGGATCAATGATCCACATCACACTTCAAAATTTGCACCAAAAGCACATGAGGGTTTTATTCTTGGATATGGAAAGGATTCGCACTCCTACAGAGTCTTCAATCTCTTTCATTATAAAGTGGTTGAAACAGTGGATGTGCGATTTGATGAGACTAACGGTTCACAAAGAGAACACCTGCCAAATGTGCTAGATGAAGTTCCATCCAGCGAATCAATCAAGCTAATGGGAACTGGAGAAATCATACCCTCTGAAGCTCAACCTGAAGAGGAACTTATCATCTCCGCACCTGATCAACCTGAAGACAATGCTCAGCCTGAAGACAATCCCTCTAACAACGACAATGATCAGCAAGAGCAAAATCTTCGCCCTGTACATCCTCGTGTTGCCAATGAAGTGCAGATTGAGAGAATAATTGATAGCATCAACGCACTCGGTCCGCTCACTCGTTCAAGGGCAACTCAGCTAGCAAATTTCTGTGGGCACTTCACATTCGTCTCAATAACAGAACCCAAGAAAGTTGAAGAAGCCTTCATGGAACCTGAATGGATTCAAGCTATGCAAGAAGAGCTTCAACAGTTTGAGCTGAATAATGTATGGGAACTGGTTAAGCGTCCTGATCCTCAGAAGCACAACATAATAGGCACTAAATGGATATACCGCAACAAGCAAGATGAGCATGGTCAAGTTGTCAGAAACAAAGCTCGTCTCATTGCTCAAGGATATACTCAAGTGGAAGGCATTGACTTCGATGAAACATTTGCTCCTATGGCTAGACTTGAAGCCATACGCATACTCCTGGCCTATGCAAATCATCATAACATACTTCTATATCAAATGGATGTGAAGAGCGCCTTTCTCAATGGCAAGATTGAAGAAGAAGTGTATGTTGCACAACCACCTGGCTTTGAAGATCGAAAACATCCTGACATGGTATACAAGCTCAACAAGGCACTGTATGGCCTCAAACAAGCCCCTCGGGCCTGGTATGACACACTCAAATACTTCCTGAAGAGCAAAGGCTTCATACCTGGTTCCCTCGACCCCACTCTCTTCACGAAGACATATGATGGTGAACTGTTTGTGTGCCAAATATATGTGGATGACATTATCTTCGGCTGCACCAATCAGAAGTACAGTGAAGAGTTTGGATATATGATGCAAGAGCAATATCAGATGTCCATGATGGGAGAGCTGAAGTTCTTCCTCGGTCTTCAAATACGACAGCAACGCAACGGCATCTTCATATCTCAAGAGAAGTATCTCAAAGATTGCCTGAAGAAGTTTGGTATGCAAGACTGCAAAGGCTTCACGATGCCAATGCCAGCCAAGCATCATCTGGGTCCTGACGACAATGGTAAAGAGTTTGATCAAAAGGTATACCGCTCCATGATTGGTTCTTTGCTTTATCTATGTGCATCTAGGCCAGATATTATGCTTAGTGTTTGCATGTGTGCTCGATTTCAAGCGGCACCAAAGGAGTCGCATCACTTAGCTGTGAAGCGAATTCTTCGATATTTGGCTCACACCCCAACTCTAGGATTATGGTATCCAAAGGGCTCATAGTTTGATCTGGTTGGATTCTCGGATGCTGATTATGTTGGTGACAAAGTGGATCGCAAGTCTACATCAGGCACATGTCATTTTCTGGGACGATCACTTGTATGTTGGTCTTCAAAGAAGCAGAACTGTGTATCTCTCTCCACTGCTGAATCTGAATACATTGCTGCTGGATCTTGCTGCGCTCAGCTTCTGTGGATGAAGCAAACACTCAAGGACTATGGCACTCATCTGAAGCAAGTGCCACTCTACTGCGACAACGAAAGCGCCATCAAGATTGCCAACAACCCAGTTCAGCACTCGAAGACAAAGCACATTGAAATTCATCATCACTTTCTCAGAGATCATGTTGTGAAAGAAGATATTGATATCATACACGTCAACACTGAAGAGCAATTGGCAGATATCTTCACCAAGCCCTTGGATGAGAAGAGATTTTGCAAGTTACGGTGTGAGCTAAATATCTTGGAATCCTCAAATGTCCTGTGATCAGGCACACATCCTAACACTTATGCATATTGATGACTTAGATGTGCAACACACGAAGTAAAGTATATCTTCAATCAATGAAGACATACATTCTGAGTGTGAATACATTAATGTGGAATTTGACTTCGGAGCGCCACGATAATTGTACGCCGTGTCTGGGTCTAATACTTCCTATACGGTGGGTAACGCCACCACCAAATGTTCTGTTTGAAGTGTTTTACTCATGGCGTTACATTTGCTATGTCTTCACATTTGGTTTGGCTTCAATCTCAACATGTCTTCATGATTATCTTCACTATGTTGATTATATATATATACTAGTGTTTTGTCCTCTACAACATTCACTTATAGCTATGTCTTCTTGTTGAATCTTTTGAACTAAGTGAATGTGATCGGACCCTAACCTCTCTATGCTTTCTATCTCAAACTCTATCTCTCCAAATCATATGCATTCTATTGAAACTGTCGAATGTCTTCTCTGCGTCCTTGTCAGCAGAAGATACAGAGACAAACATTAAGTCCGTTTTCAATGTTCATTCCTTCACCTGAAACCCGGAGAAGTGGGAACGACCACCCGACAATCCAGGCGTGCGTGGGACGTGGAACAACCCCCAATATGCTGCATGACAGCCACGTGTCCCTCAGATGTGAATCGCCAGGGGCACCTGTGTAATAACACAGTGCCGCCCCTACACCTATAAATACACGCCTCACAGCAGTCATTATCTCTTCTTCCACTCTCGCACGAACCCTAGCGCCACCGCTAGCCCTCGACGACGCCGGCGACGAAGCGCTTCGCTGCCGCAACCTCTCCGACGCCGTCTTCACGCCGACCGCGGACATCGTCTTCTCCGCCGTTGCCGTAGGTGTCCTCCGTCGCCAAGTTAGGGCACGGAAGATCGAACTGCTCGGCCTCCTCTTCCACTCCGTCTAGCAGTTCTTCGTGTGGTAAATAAAACTTTCTTTTTACGGCCCCTTTGATCCTATAGCTTTATCACTTTCTACCACAAGCAATTTCTATTCACACAAGTTGGATCTCTTTCATACCGCATCTCATAACATGCCTAGTATATTCACTTATGCTTCACGAGTAGTTAGATTCCTCACTTGTACTAATCCGTGGATTCATACAAATCTGGAACCAACTCCTTATCTATGAGTGAATGTCTTCGCACGATGAGGTCAATGTCTTCTAAACTGATTATCTTCAAAATCTTCTGAGAATGCATATGACCTCTTCCCCTTCCCTCGCACCTTAATGCTGTCACAGGTACATGTCCATGGGAGAATCCCTTGGTTCTCATAGTCTGCATTCATTTGCAGAATTCTTACAGTATCACATAAATTCTCCCGAAGCCAGTTCCTGTCTGTCCAGCAAGCGAAAGCCTTTGAAGCCTTTGAACTTATTGAAGCCTTTCAGTTTAAAGTTCATGGCTTCAGAGAAATCAGCAAGGAAGGGTGGCAGAAAGCGTCGATGAGAAACATCAAGAGATCTACCCGATGACCTCTCAGAGCTGTACAAGACAGATCCTGAAGAGGATTACAATCAGCGCAAGACACGAATCCAATGGATTCGACGCTATTGGGCAGAACAGTGGTTCAAGTACAGATTTGTGACAAAGGAATATGCTGAAAAGAATGCCATCAAGCGACCATGGGGAGACATCCTCTACAAAAATCTTCAACCCAGGACCAGAGATGAAGCCATTGAACAAGGCTTCTATCCCTGCATGGTCCGTGGACCACAGCCTGTGGATGTTGACCCATCGTCACTGCTATGGTGTCGTGATGACAATCTGTTTATGCGCAACTTCCAGTTTGCCCAGAACTCGGCGAAGCAGAACAAGAAGTCTTTGGGATTAGATTTCAACCCTGGTCCCTCTGCTCCCCGTGCCGATGGAACTCGCGAAGCTGAACCCAATCTTCTTGGGCCCTTCTACAACCTTGAAGGTCTCATCACCCATATAGTGGTTCAAGGGACTGCCGTAAATGAGCCTGCAGATGACGCTGACTCAGATGAAGCGCCTGCAGCGCCGAAGCCAAAGAAACCGAAGCAGCTAAAAGCTTCCAGGCCTGCCTCTGCACCAAAAATCTCACGAGCGAAGCCATTGTCAACTGCACCTCCTGAAGACAGTGTGCAGTCTGAAGATTTGTCACGCGTCTCCAAGCCTGAGAAGGTCAAGATGCCTCTGCCACACACCGGCCAAGAGCTGACAGCTGCTGCCATTCTACGCAACGATGCCATTGATCTATCCAGTGATGAAGATCTTGCAGATGACGCTCTTGAGCAACTGATCAAGAGTAAAGAAGAAGCAGAAATCTTCAATAATCTGCCTCTCTTTGACGTGGCAATCATCCATAACTTCACTGATGAATGGTTTGACACGCCCAACATCAGCTTCGACGATCTGCAACTTCCCATTGGCCTCAGTGTCGCCTTCCATGGCGCCATTGCTTCAGAGTTAGCTATCGCCCAGCGCATTATTGAATTGAAGCAGAAGATTGACTTTGAGAAATCTCAGTTCAAGAAGCATATGGCCAAGCTCAGCGTGCAAGAGGTGAAGAACTTCAAGATTATGCTACACGAGCTCAAGGAAGCCTTTCTCAAGAAACGTGCAGAAGCTCAGGGTTCTCGTGAGCGCATGAAGGTCCTGGATGACAAGTGTGTCCAAGCCTACAATGAGGCTGAGAAGCGCAAGGCCCTTGGGCGTCCTGGCATTGACCCCAGGATGGCTGCAAAGAAGAAGAAGAAGCCCGCTACGGCTAAACCCGACGCACCAAGGCAGGAAGCAGATCCCATTGTCTTCCCAACTCGCATGACTGGCTCGAAGCCAAAGGCCCGGTCAACCACTTCAGAGCAGAAGAAGACGAGGACTGCTGAGGCTAAAGCCAGGAAGAGGAAACATCCTGAAGCCTCTCCTACTGCCCCCTCCAAGAAGAAGAGGAAGACAAAGAAGGAACGGGCTGCTCCCATAGAGCCCTTGATTGTTGAACCCATCTCCATGGTTCACCCTGACGCTGAACCACAAGAACGTCAACTGACTGTCCATAAGCCTGCTTTCACAGAGGCTCATGAAGCTGAAGACTTTCCAGCAGCTGATCCCATCGCTACTGAAGACATTGGTCACCATGACTGTAATGCCCCGAGTCCGATGCGCCAGGTGTCCTCCAGTTATTCGCTGTTGTTGCCTTGTCTTTTGCTAGCGTGTTGCATCTTGTCATGTCATCATCTGCATTGCATCATCATGTTTTCGAAACTTGCATTAGTCCGGGTTCCCCCAGTTCCATCCGTTGTCCGTTCTGAGCCCAGACACACTTGCACGCGCCCACGACATGTTCGAATTATTATTTTGTAAGTGGCCAGAAAATGTTCTCGGAATGGGATGAAAGTTGACATGCGGTCTTATTATAGTGTAGATAGTCCGCCTGCCAAGTTTCATCGCATTCGGAGTATGTTTGATGCCCCAACGAATAACTATAGCGGCATTATAGCCGGTCTAACGTCGGACGTTTTCGGTTTCCGGAAATAGTCGTTGGGCCTCCCTCTCTTCTCTTCTCTCATCTCGAGACCGTCTACACAGCCCACTACCTACCATCAGGCCCAATCTGGGCTCTCTCGTCAGTCCGCGGACCTCCTCGCGCGCGCGTCCGAAAAGCTGTCCCGGACCCGACCCAGACTGTCGCCACCATTGTGTCCGGATCATCCCCAAACATCTACAAAATGTCTCCGTTTTGTTTATTGGGCTTCCTAACCTAGTTTTTCTTGAACCGCCCGATTTTGATCGGAGGGTCCAAATCTACCCTAAACTCCCTTCTTTCCATATATATAGAACCCCTAGTCTAAATCTGGACCAAACCCTAAAACCTAGGGCATTTGTCCCTTACCCCGCCGCCGCCGCATCTTCATCGGGATCTATCCCGAGCCAACCCGCGCCTCCTTCCCCTCCTCGATTTTGCCACCGAACCAACCAGCCTCCTCTCCCTCGATTCATCCATTCCCGCAGTTCCTCCACCCACCAACAGGAGCCCAAGCTTTTTCTCCACGACCCCAAGCACTCGATCCACCGAGCCAACCACCTTCTCCCCTTGATCCATGGCCACCTCCTACTCGAGCAACCAACGCCCCGCTGCTTTCTCTCCCCTGTTTAATCCGGAGGAGAGGAGCTCCTCCAGGCCCCACCTAGCGCGATGGTCGCCGGCCACCCAAGCATCAACAGCAGATGAGCATCGCGACCCTCCTCTTCCTCCTGTTTTCTCTTTCTCCTCGTCCTCCTCCTCCATCTCTCAACTCCACTCCTCTGGTTCCTCTGTTTCCAGCAGGACCACGAGATGTGCACCGACCCTGCCGTCGCCTGCCTCCGCCGCCCTGGCCCGTTCCCGGCCGGTTTCCACCGGCGACGCCCCGCACCAGGACCCGCTCGTCTCTGCTGCCGCGCAGCTCTGAACCTCGCGCCCCTGCGTGATCTCCTCACCGACGGCTGCATCAAGAAGCAGCAGCGTGCATGGCTGTCGACTGAGCCCTGCCCGCATTGACCCTCCTCGCCAAGTCCCTCACCGCGCCACCTCCCTGCTTCGCTCCTGCACGAGCAGAGGATGAGGCGCCCGCTCGCCTGCGCTTTGTGTTGACCGCAGCCGTTGCCCTGCTTCACGAACGAGGCCGCCCCTCGTTGACTTGGTCCAGATCCAGCAAGCAGAGCCCAGCAGCCGGCCTGCCCAGTTCCTTCGCCTCGCATGGGCCTCCTTGCCTCTCCAAGGCCCAGCCTGCCAGCCTCTCTCCTCTCCACCGAACGGGCCAAGCCCATGGGTGAGCCTCACTGCTGCGCCCCCTCCCACTGATGGGCCAACCAGATCTGGCCCGAGATGTATTTTTTTTTCGCAGAACGTTTTAGCTAATTTCCTGAGTACTACCCGTTTTGCAGAAAAGTCCCTAGACAACATGCATATAACAACTCACAATCTAAGCATCACATGTAAAAACTTTGTATATGAAACTTGCTTAGTTTTTCATCTAGTTTCATAATATGTCTTTTTCATCCATGTTTAAAATGTTTAAATTGCTGTTTGTGTAGATTTACTATTATGCCATGTTAAAATGCTTTAATTCATAACTTAATAACCGTAGCTCCGATTTTAATAATCTTTATATGTAAATGGGGTAGAATTTTGCCTAGTTTATCATGGTGACATTGTTTTGCATGCCTAACAACTCTAAAATATGGTTTAGGGCAGAACAGTACCAAACCTAATATATGCATATGGAGTTTTACCGGAATTGTTGTTCGATGCTTCCGGCCTCATTTAACCTTGACTAGATAGGTAGTTTTACTTTGCTTCACCCTCTTGCCATGTTTACAACATTTAATATTGTTGGGTACCTAAACGAGATCGAACTAAAAACTTGTGTGGTGTTTCGTCATATGCAACTCGTTGCATATTGAGCTCCACTTAATTTGTAGGATTGTTTGTGCATTTTGCCATGTCCATGCCTCATTAAACCGGACATGCATCATACTTGGTTGTGCATCATGCCATGATTATGTGGTGGTTGTTTACTATGTTGTGTTGCTCTTTCCGGTGTTGCTTCTTCGGGTTGGTTCCGATAACGTCGCGTTTGTGAGGATCCGTTCGACTACGTCCGCTTGTCTTCTTCATGCACTCGTTCTTCTTCCTTGCGGGATCACAGGCAAGATGACCATACCCTCGAAATCACTTCTATCTTTGCTTGCTAGTTGCTCGCTCTTTTGCTATGCCTATGCTGCGATACCTACCACTTGCTTATCATGCCTCCCATATTGTTAACCAAGCCTCTAACCCCACCTTGTCCTAGCAAACCGTTGTTTGGCTATGTTACCGCTTTGCTCAGCCCCTCTTATAGCGTTGTTAGTTGCAGGTGAAGATTGAAGTTTGTTCCTTGTTGGAACATGGCAATGTTGTTCCTTGTTGGAACATGTTTACTTGTTGGGATATCACAATATATCTTATTTAATTAATGCATCTATATACTTGGTAAAGGGTGGAAGGCTCGGCCTTATGCCTGGTGTTTTGTTCCACTCTTGCTGCCCTAGTTTCCGTCATATCGGTGTTATGTTCCCAGATTTTGCGTTCTTACGCGGTTGGGTAATAATGGGAACGCCTTGACAGTTCGCCTTGAATAAAACTCCTCCAGCAATGCCCAACATTGGTTTTACCATTTGCCACCTAGCCTTTTCTTTCCCTTGGGTTCTGCAGACTCAAGGGTCATCATTATTTTAACCCCCTCGGGCCAGTGCTCCTCTGAGTGTTGGTCCAAACTGTCAGCCGCCGGTGGCCACCAGGGGCAACTCTGGGCTGGCGTACCGGAAGTTTGGACAATCTGAGTGTGCCCTGGGATATTCGGGCGGTGTTGCTGGTTTAGTTTTACCCTGTCGAAATGTCTTGTAACCGGGATTCCGAGTCTAATCGGGTCTTCCCGCTAGAAGGAATATCCTTCGTTGACCGTGAGAGCTTGTGATGGGCTAAGTTGGGACACCCCTGCAGGGATTTGAACTTTCAAAAGTCGTGCCCGCGGTTATGGGCAGATGGGAATTTGTTAATATCCGGTTGTAGAAAACCTGAAGTTAACCTTAATTAAAATGCATCAACTGCGTGTGTAACTGTGATGGTCTCTTTCCGGCGGAGTCCGGGAAGTGAACACGGTGTTGGAGTTATGTTTGACGTAGGTTGCTCTAGGATCACTTCTTGATCATAGCATCTCGATCATGCTTTGCCTTCTCTTCTCGCTCTCATTTGCGTATGTTAGCCACCATATATGCTAGTCGCTTGCTGCAGCTCCACCTCATACCTTTACCTTACCTATAAGCTTAAATAGTCTTGATCGCGAGGGTGCGAGGTTGCTGAGTCCCCGTGGCTCACAGATACTTCCAAAACCAGCTTGCAGGTGCCGATGAGTCTGTGCAGATGACGCAACCAAGCTGAAGGAGGAGCTCGATGAAGATCTTGTCCTTTGTGTTATTTCGTTCTAGTTGATCAGTAGTGGAGCCCAGTTGGGGTCGATCGGGGACCGTGTCGCATTTGGGGTTCTTCTTTTATTTTGGTTCCGTAGTCGGACCTTGATTGTATCTGGTTGATGTAATGCTTTATTCATGTATTTGTGTGAAGTGGCGATTGTAAGCCAACTATGTATCTTTTTCCCTTATGTATTACATGGGTTGTGTGAAGATTACCTCACTTGCGACATTGCTTTCAATGTGGTTACGCCTCTAAGTCGTGCTTCGACACGTGGGAGATATAGCCGCATTGAGGGCGTTACAAGTTGGTAATCAGAGCCTTCCCCAACCTTAGGAGCCCCCATTGGTTGATCGAATTAGCGGACGAGTTGAGTCTAGAAAAATGTTTTGAGTCATTTAGGAATTATATATCTGAGAGTTTAGGAATTCTTTTTACTCCCCAGTCCCTTCATCGCTCTGGTAAGGCATCCTGACGTAGAGTTTTGACTCTTCTCTTCTCAAATTTTCACAAAAATTTTTTTAGGATCACACGGGTATCTTGGAATCGTTCCGATTGATTTGTGACGAGAACATTGTTCTTGGTGCCTCCTGACATTTAGGGGTTGTGGCAGTGTCCCGAGGAGTTGAGCTCCGAGGTGTTGTCGTCACAATTTTATCGTTGCAGTTCTGGAATACCTGAGTTTAGTTTCACCGACATCGAAAATCTCTTTTATGCAGTTGTTGGTGAGATAACCTCGACGCCACCCAGTACTGGGGCGGGAGTTCGGGAGTATTGCCATAACTCGTATAACGGATGCTTTTTGAAGGTTGAGGTAGATGATTTCCGAAGGTTTCTTGGTTATGTGTTGAAGGATGGATACAGCTGGATGTAGGATTTCCTAGTTTTGGGTGAGATATTATGCTTCCCCTGTATCCCCAACACCTGATTGCATAACCGGAAAATTTCGGGAGTTTATAAGTGGGAATTCAAGTAGCTCTTAGGATAGCCTTCCGACAGATGTATGATATGAAATTGGGGTTCGACGTTTAGTGGTCCGCCTATTCACGGTTGGTTTTACAGTGGCCTCATTGTGTCTTAAAGAGTCCTTGGCTATGCCGACTCGGGGACGCTTCGTATGTCATGTGCACTGCCTTGTACATGATGGTGTTGTACGATCGAGACCGTGTAGGCCCCACCATGAAAACTTCGGACGAAATCTCTATCATTTGTTTGTTCTGGCTTATTCTGCAAGCTAGTCCATTGTTTTATTTTGAGTTGTGGTATTCGAGTTGCTTCAATGTCAAGTGTTGATCCCATATCTTTTCTAAACGGTGTTCTCATATTCCTATGTGAATACTAATCATTCTTGATCATCGAGATTGTCTTGCCAATCCTTTTCAACCGGTGTGCTTCTCTTCAAGCAAACCCGTCCATTTTCAACATCCGCAAGATCTAGTATCAGTCCTCTCAACGGTGTTCATTTCATTCGTCCCAAGTTGCCTTTGTTTTTCCCACCATCCCACCCTTTTTCTTCAAGGACTCAGATTTCTTAATCAAGTATCATCTCATTGATGAGAAGTCTCTCCATTCTTTTCCATCAATATTCTTATCCAGTGATTTTCATGAAGAGTCTAACGGAGATTCAAGTTCATCATTCTCCATTCTTTCCTTTTCCAGTGGATCCAATTCAATCTTTCGGTGTTGATCATATTCTTTTCTATATTTCAAATGCTTTTCTCGTGCCGGTGCACCTCACAACCATTCATTTCTCGCTATTCATTTGTTCCGGAGTGCTCAAGATATCTCGAAGATTCGTGTTTTCCACTCTGCATTCGTTCAAGATCTTTCAAGGTTGTTATCTCATTCTAGCCATTCAATTCAACCGGTGCAATCTCAGTTTCTAGCAATCGTTCTACGGTGTATCTTTTGAGTGGGCCCTAACCACAGGTCTTTTCCCAGGATCTTACCTGACTCTTCTTATTTTCCCGGAGCTATCCTAAATTCTTGTCAAAGTTTGACGTAAGTTTAAATTTTCATCAGTCATATGTCTTTCTCCAAGATCTGTCAAATTCTTTCATAGTTGGTTCAACCTTTCTAATTTTTCATCCCAGAGTATCTCAACAATTCTCAGTGGTGGTTCTCGTCATCATTCTCAACATTTGAAGACCGAAGAAGATTTTCTATTAAATCTTGCTCCTTTCTCTTCAAGATTTATGGCTCTAGCTTTGTGCCATCCTCTCATAATGGGTTTTGATTGTGAGAATTCTTTCACCCACCCGGAGCATTTCATGAGTTGTTCCCATTTTTTTCCACCGAAGGCCATCTTTTCAAATATTATTCATTCTCAGCTTTCAGCTATCATTCTCCAAATCTTACCGGTGCATCATTCAAATATCCTCTAATCAACTCGTGATTTTTCGTTCACTTGCATCTAAATTCTCTCAAGTTTCTTCGTTCATTTCATAATTCTTCCCGGTGTTTCTTTACCTTTTACTTCGTTATTTTCCAATTCACTAGGGTGGTTTGTCGAAGACCTTCTCAAATTTATGCAATATCTATCTTAATCCTTTCTACAAGAATAAGTAGTATGCCAAATCTGTTGTTTGTCATCAATTTAAATGGGTGAAGGATAAGCATAATGTAATTCTTATTTTTGTTTCATCCAAGTGATTAATTCTTTTTCCGGAGTGGTTCATCATATCAAATTCTCGATTCGAGATGCTTTATCTATTCTTTCCCGGAGTTCCAAGCTTTCTCAATTATATCATCACGAAGATCCATCTAAGTCATTACAAGGATTCACCTTGTGCTTTCAACTTCTCTTTCTTTCGTTTGATCATTCTTTCTTTACCGGAGTTCTTCTTGGAGGTTCTACATGATGGTTCATAAAGGATTTAATTCCTTCTCCAAGTTTTGCATCGACATTCTTTTCTAAGAAGCTCAATCATTCTTCTTCTTGTAATCCAGAGTTCAATTCTTTCTACCGTGTCATTTGAGGTGGTATTATGTCATTCTTGATAATTTGAGTTCATGTTCCATGATTCACATGTTGTTAAGAATGAGATATTTTAAATCCATCAATCTCGCCATTGGAGCTATCTTGGGTTATATTTCACCTAAAGATTTCCCTAAGGATTGTTGCTATTTATGGTACTTATAAATGACCCAAGTTCTTCATTTATCTTCCCGTTGAAATATTTTCTCATCTCCTTGTTCATATCAATCCAAATCCATTGTTTTCGTTAGTGGCAGAATTTCACACCATAATTTTGAGATGTCTTCTATAAGCCCATATCAAGCTTATTCTTTTCGTTGTTGGTTTTCCAACAACTCTGTTCTAACATTTGTTGTAACCGTGCTCTCTCAAGATCTTGTTTCCCTTCGTTCCGGAGGCATTGTGATGTTGCTCTCTCCAACCCATCTTCTTGCTTTGTCAGGATCATGTTCTTTTCATCCTCATCCTTTTAACCGGAGTGTCGTGCCCGCTTTTCGAGTTCTTCCCATCCTGTCAAGTTTTGCCTCCCTTCTCAACTGGAGTGCCGCCTGAAATCGTTCTTACCCTTTGTGCCATTCTTTCAATAGTTCCGGAGGCAGTGTATTGTTGTTTTCATCAAGTATCCCCCCATCTTGTCAAATTCATGTTCAATTACTTCCATTTACAGTCGGAATGCTGTCCAAATTATATCATTCTTAATCCTTCTCTATCTTGTTTTAACCGGAGTGGTTTCAATATATATCTTGCCCTTCAACCTCAAGGTTTTTCGCAATGTTCTTTGTCCCTCTTTTCTAACGGGGTGTTTTCGACTTGGTTCACCTTCGTTGTATTCTTTTATCGAATTTGTTCAACCTTGCAAGGTTCTTTGGTTTCACTCGTTTGTCAAAGAAGCAACTTATTTTTACCTCTTCTCTTTCTCTTCCGTTTTCCCTCCGGTGCCATTCTATTTCTCGGGACGAGATCCTCTCGTAGTGGTGGAGTGTTGTAACGCCCCGAGTCCGATGCGCCAGGTGTCCTCCAGATATTCGCTGTTGTTGCCTTGTCTTTTGCTAGCGTGTCACATCTTGTCATGTCATCATGTGCATTGCATCATCATGTTTTCGAAACTTGCATTAGTCCGGGTTCCCCCAGTTCCGTCCGTTGTCCGTTCTGAGCCCAGACACACTTGCACGCGCCCACGGCATGTCTGAATTATTATTTTGTAAGTGGCCGGAAAATGTTCTCGGAATGGGATGAAAGTTGACGTGCGGTCTTATTATAGTGTAGATAGTCCGCCTGCCAAGTTTCATCGCATTCGGAGTTTGTTTGATGCCCCAACGGATAACTATAGCGGCATTATAGCCGGTCTAACGTCGGACGTTTTCGGTTTCCGGAAACAGTCGGCGGGCCTCCCTCTCTTCTCTTCTCTCAGCTCGAGACCGTCTACACAGCCCACTACCTACCATCAGGCCCAATCTGGGCTCTCTCGTCAGTCCGCGGACCTCCTCGCGTGCCGTAAAGCTGTCCCGGACCCGACCCGGACTGTCGCCACCATTGTGTCCGGATCATCCCCAAACATCTACAAAACGTCTCCGTTTTGTTTATTGGGCTTCCTAACCTAGTTTTTCTTGAACCGCCCGATTTTGATCGGAGGGTCCAAATCTACCCTAAACTCCCTTCTTTCCATATATATAGAACCCCTAGTCTAAATCTGGACCAAACCCTAAAACCTAGGGCATTTGTCCCTTACCTCGCCGCTGCCGCATCTTCATCGGGATCTATCCCGAGCCAACCCGCGCCTCCTTCCCCTCCTCGATTTTGCCACCGAACCAACCAGCCTCCTCTCCCTCGATTCATCCATTCCCGCAGTTCCTCCACCCACCAACAGGAGCCCAAGCTTTTTCTCCATGACCCCAAGCACTCGATCCACCGAGCCAACCACCTTCTCCCCTTGATCCATGGCCACCTCCTACTGGAGCAACCAGCGCCCCGCTGCTTTCTCTCCCCTGTTCAATCCGGAGGAGAGGAGCTCCTCCAGGCCCCACCTAGCACGACGGTCGCCGGCCACCCAAGCATCAGCAGCAGATGAGCATCGCAACCCTCCTCTTCCTCCTGTTTTCTCTTTCTCCTCGTCTTCCTCCTCCATCTCTCAACTCCACTCCTCTGCTTCCTCTGTTTCCAGCAGGACCACGAGATGTGCACCGACCCTGCCGTCGCCTGCCTCCGCCACCCTGGCCCGTTCCCGGCCGGTTTCCGCCGGCGACGCCCCGCACCAGGACCCGCTCGTCTCTGCCGCCGCGCAGCTCTGAACCTCGCGCGCCTGCATCATCTCCTCGCCGACGGCTGCATCAAGCAGCAGCAGCGTGCATGGCTGTCGACTGAGCCCTGCCCGCGTTGACCCTCCTCGGCAAGTCCCTCACCGCGCCACCTCCCTGCTTCGCTCCTGCACGAGCAGAGGACGAGGCGCCCGCTCGCCCGCGCTTCGCGTTGACCACAGCCGTCGCCCTGCTTCACGAACGAGGCCGCCCCTCGTTGACTTGGTCCAGATCCAGAGAGCCGAGCCCAGCAGCCGGCCTGCCCAGTTCCTTCACCTCGCGTGGGCCTCCTTGCCTCTCCAAGGCCCAGCCTGCCGGCCTCTCTCCTCTCCACCGAACGGGCCAAGCCCATGGGTGAGCCTCACTGCTGCACCCCCTCCCACTGATGGGCCAACCAGATCTGGCCCGAGATGTATTTTTTTCGCAGAACGTTTTAGCTAATTTCCTGAGTACTACCCGTTTTGCAGAAAAGTCCCTAGACAACATGCATATAACAACTCACAATCTAAGCATCACATGTAAAAACTTTGTATATGAAACTTGCTTAGTTTTTCATCTAGTTTCATAATATGTCTTTTTCATCCATGTTTAAAATGTTTAAATTGCTGTTTGTGTATATTTACTATTATGCCATGTTAAAATGCTTTAATTCATAACTTAATAACCGTAGCTCCGATTTTAATAATCTTTATATGTAAATGGGGTAGAATTTTGCCTAGTTTATCATGGTGACATTGTTTTGCATGCCTAACAACTCTAAAATATGGTTTAGGGCAGAACAGTACCAAACCTAATATATGCATATGGAGTTTTACCGGAATTGTTGTTCGATGCTTCCGGCCTCATTTAACCTTGACTAGATAGGTAGTTTTACTTTGCTTCACCCTCTTGCCATGTTTAACAACATTTAATATTGTTGGGTACATAAACGAGATCGAACTAAAAACTTGTCGTGGTGTTTCGTCAATATGCAACTCGTTGCATATTGAGCTCCACTTAATTTGTAGGATTGTTTGTGCATTTTGCCATGTCATGCTTCATTAAACCGGACATGCATCATACTTGATTGTGCATCATGCCATGATTATGTGGTGGTTGTTTACTATGTTGTTTGCTCCTTTCCGGTGTTGCTTCTTCGGGTTGGTTCCGATAACGTTGCGTTTGTGAGGATCCGTTCGAGTACGTCCGCTTGTCTTCTTCATGGACTCGTTCTTCTTCCTTGCGGGATCACAGGCAAGATGACCATACCCTCGAAATCACTTCTATCTTTGCTTGCTAGTTGCTCGCTCTTTTGCTATGCCTATGCTGCAATACCTACCACTTGCTTATCATGCCTCCCATATTGTTGAACCAAGCCTCTAACCCACCTTGTCCTAGCAAACCGTTGTTTGGCTATGTTACCGCTTTGCTCAGCCCCTCTTATAGCGTTGTTAGTTGCAGGTGAAGATTGAAGTTTGTTCCTTGTTGGAACATGGCAATGTTGTTCCTTGTTGGAACATGGCAATGTTGTTCCTTGTTGGAACATGTTTACTTGTTGGGATATCACAATATATCTTATTTAATTAATGCATCTATATACTTGGTAAAGGGTGGAAGGCTCGGCCTTATGCCTGGTGTTTTGTTCCACTCTTGCCGCCCTAGTTTCCATCATATCGGTGTTATGTTCTCGGATTTTGCGTTCCTTACGCGGTTGGGTAATAATGGGAACCCCTTGACAGTTCGCCTTGAATAAAACTCCTCCAGCAATGCCCAAGATTGGTTTTACCATTTGCCACCTAGCCTTTTCTTTCCCTTGGGTTCTACAGACTCAAGGGTCATCATTATTTTACCCCCCCGGGCCAGTGCTCCTCTGAGTGTTGGTCCAAACTGTCAGCCGCCGGTGGCCACCAGGGGCAACTCTGGGCTGGCCTACAGGAAGTTTGAACAATCTGAGTGTGCCCTGAGAAAGAGATATGTGCAGCTCCTATCGGGATTTGTCGGCACATTTGGGCGGTGTTGCTGGTTTAATTTTACCCTGTCGAAATGTCTTGTAACCGGGATTCCGAGTCTGATCGGGTCTTCCCGCTAGAAGGAATATCCTTCGTTGACCGTGAGAGCTTGTGATGGGCTAAGTTGGGACACCCCTGCAGGGATTTGAACTTTCGAAAGCGGTGCCCGCGGTTATGGGCAGATGGGAATTTGTTAATATCTGGTTGTAGAAAACCTGAAGTTGACCTTAATTAAAATGCATCAACCGCGTGTGTAACCGTGATGGTCTCTTTCCGGCGGAGTCCGAGAAGTGAACACGGTGTTGGATTTATGTTTGACGTAGGTTGCTCTAGGATCACTTCTTGATCATAGCTTCTCGATCGTGCTTTGCCTTCTCTTCTCGCTCTCATTTGCGTATGTTAGCCACCATATATACTAGTCGCTTGCTGCAGCTCCACCTCATACCTTTACCTTACCTATAAGCTTAAATAGTCTTGATCGCGAGGGTGCGAGATTGCTGAGTCCCCGTGGCTCACAGATACTTCCAAAACCAGCTTGCAGGTGCCGATGAGTCTGTGCAGATGACGCAACCAAGCTCAAGGAGGAGCTCGATGAAGATCTTGTCCTTTGTGTTGTTTCGTTCTAGTTGATCAGTAGTGGAGCCCAGTTGGGGTCGATCGGGGACCGTGTCACATTTGGGGTTCTTCTTTTATTTTGGTTCCGTAGTCGGACCTTGATTGTATCTGGTTGATGTAATGCTTTATTCATGTATTTGTGTGAAGTGGCGATTGTAAGCCAACTATGTATCTTTTTCCCTTATGTATTACATGGGTTGTGTGAAGATTACCTCACTTGCGACATTGCTTTCAATGCGGTTATGCCTCTAAGTCGTGCTTCGTCACGTGGGAGATATAGCCGCATCGAAGGCGTTACAATGACCATGTTGAAGATGATGCAGTCCTTCCTCAGCTCGAGCACCAACAGGTATCATCGCCTGTGCAAACGCACAGTGAACTCATCAGTATTGGTCATCCTCTGACGCTAATTGCTCAGGATGCTTCATGGGCTGATCGCCCACAAGAGGAAGAAGACTTTGAGGCCCAGCCAACAGCAACTCCACAGGCGTCACCAGCGTTGCGCAGGCTTCGCAAAGGACCAAGGCCTCCAGTCTCTGCGTCTGAAGCTAAAGTTGCTGAAGACATTCCGGCTGCATCAGCCGATGAAGAAGCCCCACAAGATGCTACTCCTCTGTCCCACCAAGAAGCGGTTCTCGAGGAGAACGTGACTGTGACCGACCCTCCAGCTCGTCAAGTGGAGGTTGAACATCTTGAGGCTGCCACCACCAACACCAGTGAAGCCACTGACGTTGTCATGGCTGAAGCTAATGTGGAGCCCTCACCAACAAAAACACCAGAAGTCAGCGAAGCCACTGATCCCATTGCTTTTGTTCCTGCGCCTGCTGCCGGTCCTTAATTCGACTATCATGTTGAGCACAGGCCTCAGGTACAGAAGCCAATCCCAAGATTGCCCAGGTTCCCAGGTCCTGCATCAGCACCTGGATCCTTCAATATCAATGGCTTCAAAGCAGACAACACTTTCTTCAATAGCTCCAGGAACCCCTACTAAAGGGAAAAAATATCATCTGATCGGTTCTGGAGCTATCCGCGGTGAAGCTATTACTCCTGCATTCTTTACAATCAAGGTCGCATCTTCCCACACAAGCGTCTTGACATTGAAGCAATAGCTGGTCTGCCCTGTCTGGAAGAAGCTCTGGATTGCTTCAAAGAGGTTGGATTGCTGTCGTTCGTCACCGATCAAGAGCATTGGAATGAAGAGTTGCTACTCCAATTCTATGCCACACTTCACATCCGCGGGTATAACAGAGATCCGAAGACTTGGGTCATGGAGTGGATGACAGGAAACGTTCATCACGAAGCCAAAGCCTTTGACATCATTGAGCTCACTGGTCTACCCACTCCTGGCGATCTCTACGAATCTGGCTGTCAACTTCACAGTGAAGCTGTGGAGAGCATCTTTCAGAAGCCTGAACCTAATATGAGTCAGATGCTCAGTATGATGAAGCCATTGCCCCAAGATGCTGAATATCCCAAAGAGTTCTTTGTTGAAGACCTTGCGTATCTGCCAAGGACTATTTATCACATCATAAGGCGAACTCTCTGGCCCATCAAAGGACACTCTCCACATGCCAAGCTGGAAGGTGCAATGAAGACTTTGGTCTTCTATATTCTTCATGGCAAATGCTTCAATGCACAGGACTTCTTCATTCGCCAACTTGCTGCATCAGGCTCTGATCTTTTTGGCTTGAAGTTCTACGCCCCATGGGTAATGCGGCTGATCAAACTTCACTCCGCTATCTCATATCAGCCATCTACTCGCAATCATCGGATCTTTCTGCCTGATGTGGATATGTCTATTGAAGCCATCTATCCTGAGCCTGCCAAGGAACCTCTAAGTCTTTAGAATGCAGAGCATCAAAGTTTTTCTCAGAACATTGAAGGAGTTGAAGCAGTCACTCGTGTGTATCCTTTGGCTGGCACTACACGTGCACCGCATCCTGCTCTTACTGAAGCCACTGATAGCACAATTGCCCAACAACCCAAGAAGCGCACTCGTGTTCTCAATGACCAAGAGCTTCTTGTGGCTCTTCATCAGAAACAGGATAGGCATCATGACTGGCTGAAGCGTCAAATGCAAAGCCTCTTGGTGGATGTCAACCGCATTCGCAATCTTGCCACCAAGAATGCTTTTGTTGCCCATGAAATCTCTCGACGCACATGGAAGGGGCTGACGCTGATGTGCTCTGAAGATGATCTTCAAGAGGATGGCTTCTCTGAACGCTTCAAGTTTGACTCCACACCTCCTCGAAGGGCAGTGCTGCGACGAACTCCATCTCTTGAAGACTCTGAGTTCTCTTCCTCTGCTACAACTGTGAATGCCAGAGTGATCGAGGATGAAGACGATGCTACCTCACCGCCACCTCCTTCAGCACGCTTCGACACTGCTCCAAGTTCTTCTGCACCGCCGAACACCACCGACGACCCTGCTGCTTCACCTACTCTTCGTGGGAACGAGTAGATGCTCTATGTCTTCAAACCTTTTTGGTCCTTACTGACAAAAGGGGGAGAAGCATACGAGTTTAATAGTCTTCAAGCGGGTCCATATGGGCGGGTACTTTATATTTTTGCTTCGTGTTTACAACTCTCGTTTGCTTTGATACATTTGGTTCTTTGAGTTGTAACACTTAAACTCGATGGTCGTCTGCTACTTATTTGCCACCTTGTGATGCGATGATAAATTCCGCATGTGCGACGATAAATTCCGCACTTAGATCATTTTGCAGACGTCCATCTTCCATTATGCATGTCATTATCTTCACATACCTTCACATGCATAGTGGATTGTCATCATAAGTTGAAGAGGATCTCCACAAGCACAACCTGCCATGTGCATTTGCATTCCAAAAGCAAATTACTTATATGCACATCTTCAGGGGGAGCCCTTGCAACTTATGAAGACAATTCCTTATCCTTACAACTTCACATATTATATTCCCCGTTGAAAACTTCAACTAGTTTGTCATCAATCACCAAAAAGGGGGAGATTGTAAGTGCATCTAGTGCCACCCCTAGTTGGTTTTGGAGTATTGACGACAAATCTAGTTGAGGGACTAATGTGTTTGTGAGAATTGCAGGATAACACAGGTAGAAGTCCCTCATTGACTCGGTTTTCCTACTGGAGATGACCCCTAAAAATGTATGAAGACATTGATGTCAAAGGTGGTATATGAAGATATTCACATTGAAGACTATGACAAGAGAAGACATCGCATGAAGCCTATGGAGCTCGAAGACTTAGATCTTTCGTAGTTCTTTTTTCCTTCTCTGATTGAGTCATAGGAACCACCGTACTATTAAGTGGGGTCCAAGAGAACCAGTCAGAATGACTGAAGTGATGCTTAACCAAAACCTATGTCTTCGAGTGAAGACTATGAGAGCGAATCTTGTCCAGAGTTGGACAAGTCAGCTTTGCTTGTAGCCCAAGTAAAAGCTGCCGCGTGAGTTTGAAATCTGACCGTTGGAACACGTGTCAGTTCCTTAGTGACCCAGGGTCATTTTGGACAAATCAGGTCGGGTTGCCTAGTGGCTATAAATAGCCCACCCCCTACAACCATAAACGGTTGGCTGCTCAGAGTTAGAGTATGGCTTTTGTCGTTTGAGAGCAACCCACCTCGAAGCCTTTGAGAGAGGATTCCTTGCGAGGATAAAGCCCTAACCACCCAGAGCCAAAGAGAATTAGGCATCACTTAAGTCTTCTTGTCTGTGTGATCTGAAGACTTATTACACTTGAGGACTATGAATCCTCCAGCCGGTTAGGCGTCGCGTTCTGAGAATCCAAGAGACATTGTGGATCGCCGGTGAACGAAGTCTATGAAGGTTTGGGAGTCTACCTTGAAGACTTACCAGAGTGATTGGGCGAGGTCTGTGTGACCTTAGCTCAAGGGGAATACGGTGAGGACTGGGTGTCCTGAGCTGCGTGTTCAGGACTGGGTGTCCGGGACTATGTGTCCTCAGGTTTAAATACCTAGCCGCACTAACCAGATGTACAGTTGTCACA
This sequence comes from Triticum urartu, assembly GCF_003073215.2. NCBI lineage: Eukaryota > Viridiplantae > Streptophyta > Magnoliopsida > Poales > Poaceae > Triticum > Triticum urartu. The sequence continues at coordinate 253,759,868 of NC_053022.1, read as the reverse complement.
GCAACTGGAACTGGTCCAACAAATCATTGTCTTCAACGAGTCACTGGTTTCATCCTTCCCTTCCCTTTACTTACTGTTACTCCTTGTGAAGTCATTGTATGTTTGCACTATCTTTTGTCTTCACTGAGTGACTGCGTGTTCTGTTTGGCTTCATAATATCTTCCTACTTGATCCTTACTACATTGCTGCTATTAGTCATTGTGCTCTCACTCCATTGAATACTTGACTATGGTTTGCCTAGTGTAGTCTACCTTCCGCTGCATGATAATAGGTTTATTTCTATCGTTTGTCTTTGAAACTTCCACGTTTTGAAGACTTTCATAAAAATCGCCTATTCACCCCCCTCTAGTCGATATAACGCACTTTCAGTCTCGAGGAGGAACGGCCAAGAAACCGAGTCGATCTAAACTTAGTTTTAAATGTTGTTTTCCATTCATCTCCCAATTTTATACACATTTGATGGTATCCACTATGCAAATCAACTTTGGAGAATATTGTAGAGCCACTCAATTCATCAAGCATGTCATCTAGCCTAGGAAAAGGATGACGACAATGAATAGTAATATTATTAATGCCTCTACAATCAACACACATACGCTACGTACCATCCTTTTTTGGCACTAGTATAATAGGAATAGCACAAGGACTAAGAGACTCATGTATATAACCTTTGTTGAGAAGCTCCTATACTTGACGCATAATCTCCTTCGTCTCCTCTAGATTGGTACGGTATGGCGCACGGTTAGGCAGTGAAGCACCATGAATTAAGTCAATCTGATTCTCAATCCCTCGAATAGGTGGTAATCCCGGTGGCACGTCATGTGGAAAGACGTCAGCGAACTCCTGCAAAATGTTAGTGACGGCAGGAGGCAAAGAGGAAGGTACATCCTCGAAAGAAAATAACGCCTCTTTGCACACAAAAGCATAGTAAACAGATTTGTTGAAATCTAGATCATTAATATCATATTTGGTGGCAAGTAAACATGCACTTTTCAATTTAATTTCAGAAGCAACACTAGATGGTTTATTATTAGGCTTCATTTGTTGCTCAAATTCTTTTGCCACAATCTGATTTTCACTCTTATATTTCTCCTGTTTTGCTTTATTAGCTCTATTAATATCATCTTTCAAAATGGAATCAGGAGTCATAGGAAGCAAAGTAATATTTTTGTCCTTATGAACAAGAGTATATTGATTGTTTCTACCATGGTGTAGAATTTTTTTCATCAAATTGCCATGGTCTACCAAGTAATAAGGAACATGCTTGCATAGGTACCACATCACAATCAACATAATCAGCATATGTAGAGATACTAAAAGGCACACGAACAATATGTGTTACCTTAACCTTGCTGCTATTGTTCAACCACTGGATGTAGTAAGGATGTGGATGTGGTCTTGTGGTGAGAGATAGCTTCTCCACCATCTCCATGCTAGCCAAGTTGTTGCAGCTCCCTCCATCTATGATGACGCGAACAGAACGTTCCTTCACAACTCCCTTTGTATGGAACAAATTATGCCTCTGATTTTTCTCAGCTTGTGTAACCTGCACACTCAAAACATGTTGAGCAACTAAACATTCATGCCTGTCAGCATCTTCAGTAGCCATGTATTGCATCTCATGATCAGAATCATCTCCACCGTATTCTTCACTTGTAATAAGAGCCAAGGTCTCCTCATCATAGTCACTAGCGGACTCATACCCACCATCCCCAGTAACAATCATCACACGCTTAGATGGGCATTATCTCGCATAATGACCTCCACCCTTGCAACGACGACAAATAATATCATGTATTTGCCCTGTTGATGCCATGGATGAAGAAGAGCTCTGTGCAGGCCCAGAAGGTGTGCTCTTGGCAGATAGTGGTGGTTGTGCCTGCTTTCTTGTATCATGGTTGGCGGTGGCAGCTGACGGAGGCACCGGTGCAGCAGAACGTGTCGAAGTATAGGATGCACGTGGTGTCCATGATGAAGATCAACCTGCAGAAAAGTTAGTTCGCGCCATTGCCTGTCAATCCTGCACTTCATGTTTAGCTTTGCAAGCAAGATGGAATAAACGAGTGATATTATTATATTCCTTATACTCTAGAATGGTCTAAATCTGTTTATTTAATCCACTCATAAAACGTGCAAGAATAGCTTCATTATCCTCAACAATACCACACTGAATCATACCAGTTTGTAATCCCTGATAGTATTCTTCTACATATTTTTTTCCTTGTCTTAAATGCTGCAATTTTTGAAGTAATTCACATTGATAATATGGTGGAACCCAACGAGTATGAATAGCAGTTTTCAAAGCAGCCCAAGTAGTTGGAATATTATTTGGATATAATCTACGATGTTCAGACCACCACACACAAGCAAAACTAGTGAAAGCACAAAGTGCAGCAGCAACACGTCTCTCCTCGGGATATTCTAAACATGTAAAACATTGTTCGGTTTCTAACTCCCAAGTAACATATTTATCAGGAATGTATCTACCCTCAAATGGTGGAATATTCAATTTCAGTTCAGGGAGATAGTCATGATCTCGTACCTGAGGGGAGCCCTACCATTACCATTTATTTGCATGTGGACGACCTGGTGGTTGTGGTCTGGTGGTTGCACGTAGTTCTGATTTTGATCAACCTCATCCTCGTAATCTCCCGCATAACCATCCTCCTCCGCATCAGCAGCAGGAGCCACAAAAGTATCAACAACAGCACCAACAGTTTGGCCAGGCTCAAGAGGGACACGGCTCGCTCGGCGGAGGGCTGTTTCGCGACGTGGAGGTAGTCGTCATCGTTGTTGTTGTTGTTGTTGTTGTTGTTGTTGTTTCACGATGTGGAGGTAGTCATCATCATCATCATCGTTGTTGTTGTTGTTGTTGTTGTTGTTGTTGTTGTTGTTGTCGTCGTCGTTGTTGTTGTTGTTGTTGTTGTTGTCGTCATCGTTGTTGTTGTTGTTGTTGTTGTTGTTATTGTTGTTGTTGTTGTTGTTGTTGTTGTTGTTGCTGCTGTTGTTGTTGTTATTGTTGTTGTTGTTGTTGTTGTTGTTGTTGTTGTTGTTGTTGTTGTCGTCATCGTTGTTGTTGTTGTTGTTGTTGTTGTTGTTGTTGTTGTTGTTGTTGTTGTTGTTGTTGTTGTTGTTGTCATTGTTGTCGTTGTCGTTGTTGTCGTTGTTGTTGTCGTTGTTGTCGTTGTCGTTGTCGTTGTTGTCGTTGTCGTTGTTGTTGTCATTGTCATTGTTGTCGTTGTCGTTGTCGTCGTTGTCGTTGTCGTCGTTGTCGTTGTTGTTGTTGTTGTTGTTGTTGTTGTTGTTGTTGCTGTTGTCATTGTTGTTGCAGAGGTGTGGCAGGTGCAGCCGGTGGTGGTTGTGGAAGACACGGAAGCAGTTCATTAAATTTGTTATCGATCTTTGTTTCAAACATCTTCTCAAAGCCAGTTATCTTATCCATGGCCTCTTCAAAATTGTTTAGCACATCTTGCACCTGTTCAATCATCATTTGCTGAAATTTATCATGCAACTCCTTATTCGTCATGTTCTCCCAGTCTATCTCATCAACTTGTGATCCTGCCATGGTTAGCAGCAATAGAAACACACAAGAATATGATCCTACAGACTACTAGAAAATGGTGGTGGTGGGTGTCACAAATCCGTCGAGCAAATCTCAAATTCTTACCCAACAGCAGGCGGTGATCGGCAACTGATGTAGTCAAAACTCTCAAAGCTTGGATAGAGAGATTACCAGAGAGAGTCAAACGCACGCCGTAGATTTATGTGGAGTTAGGAAGGCTTATAATATGGTAGCAAAAATATTAGCAATAATCAATTCAGAGGTGCAAAGTTGAATAAACGCTCAACGACGGTACTGTGCTGGTCCTAGGCTAGACCGTGCTAGAGACGCGAGCCTAGAACACTAACAAAATCACGGCGCTGCACGTAAACAAAGGAAAAGCACACTCTGGAAAAAAATTTCTCTCTTTTTTTTGCGAAAAATCACTATAATGGCAAGTGTCTCAAAACTCTTCCCAAGTTAAAATGATAGGATGGGCATGAATTTTTTTTGACAATTTTTTCGAAACCTACTCAGGCAAGGAAACACGAATCAGAAATTAGATGGATCTCGAAAACAAACCTAATATGATAAGAACTCAGATTGGTGGTGGATATATGATGGTAAGATATGGCAACGGTGGTGGTATATGGATATAGATTGGTGGTGGTATATGGATACGGATTGGTGATGGTATATGGAGACGGATCGGTGGCGGATAAGAGGTGGTGGTAGATGGCAGGGGCGATGATGATGGTGCGGTGGCGGCGTGACAACTTATGACCAGAACTCGAAAACTCTAAAAGACTAGACTCTAAGACCAGCAACTAGACACAACGACACAACCGCAAATTCAACAAAGCAAAATACTGAAAAGACTATGCAAAGGCTCAGACTGGTTCGGATATGATGAACTAACCCTAATTTTCTTTGGCTTTTTCATGGACTGTAGGTATGAAGAACAGACTCGATCTAAACTAAGAAAAACTATAAAATCTCACCGAGTAACCTCGAAATCTGATACCACTTGATAGAGGCAAAGGTGTCCCATCTTTTGGTGACATGGTGGCTATCGTTTTGGAGGAAGTCGACTTTCATGATCCGACCACGGACATGCGAGGACGTCGCGCCTTAGCAATCGCTAAACCAACTCTGAGAGGTTATTGACCACGCCGGAGCACGATCAACCTGACCACGCAGGTCTGTTTCCTGCAGGCAAACGAAGAACAAGCAAGAAACTAAGATTGCAATATGGATATTGCGAATATAAGAGGAAAGCTTTATTGATCAAGATGGGGTTCTATGACGCCTTTGTCTGGTCATTGAACACAAATGAAGTACGTGAAGTTGCAGCTGTGGAGAACTTTAATATAAACAAAACCCAAAGTCTAAACGATGCCCTAAGGGCTGTATATATGTTGGAGAGAGGGGGCAATTTCATGGCCCTTGGAGGAGGGGTCTGAAACCGAGCCTAACTCTTGTTTCCCACACATACGAACTCTAAAAATAGCCTATAATCAAGTATTTCGAAATTACATGGGCCTGGCCCAAAAATGAGGTGACGCAGAACCTAGAATAGCCTTTGGACGAACTTTATGAAGTGGCATCTTGTATATTTCGTCCAAGGCTTCATGCACTCATTATGGTGGCTTCAAAGTCCTGGAATCATCACTTGTAACTCCGTTCTTGTTCCTCTTGCGCATGCCATCATCTCCATGCTTGAACTTTCTCCAAGGTTCGTCTGTCTTGTCCAAGCTAGGCCCTTCATTTGTAAGCAAAACAAACGTATCCAATTTAGGCAACATCATATTCTCATGAACATTAGAATCTTTACCAAGAAACAAAAGTACCTGGTAATTCAATTGGAGTGCGCAAGCTTTAGTAATTGGTCCAGTATGTATACCAGCAGGGGCTGTGGATGTAACAATGGTATTGATGTCCTCATCAAAAAATTGTCAAAAAAATTCGTGCCTATCCTGTTAGTTTGACTTGTGAAGGGTTTCCAGACACTCGCCATTATAGTGATTTTCGGCAAAAAAAGGCAAAATAATAATAATAATCAGAGTGTGCTTTTCCCTTGTTTCCATGCAGCGCCGTGATTTTGTTAGTGTTCTATGCTCGCGTCTCTAGTATGGTCTAGCCTAGGACCAGCACAGTACCATCGTTGCGCGTTTACTCAACTTTGCATCTCTGGATTGATTATTGCTGACCCGTTTTGCTACCACATTATAAGACTTCCTAGCTCCACATACATCTACGTCGTGCGTTTGACTCTCCCTGGTAATCGCTCTATCCAAGCTTTGAGATTTTTGACTACAACAGTTACCAATCACCACCTCCTGCTGGGTAAGAACTGGTAAGAATTTGAGATATGCTTGATGGATTTGTGACACACTGCCACTTTCTAGTAGTTTGTAGGATCATATTCTTGTGTTTTTCTATTGTTGCTAACCATGGCAGGACCACAAGCCGACGAGATTGACTGGGAGAACATGACAAACAAGGAGTTGCATGATAAATTTCAGCAAATGATGAGTGGCCAAGTGGGAGATGTGCTAAACAGATTTGAAGAGGCCATGGAGAAGATAGATGGCATGGAGAAGTCATTCGAGACAAAGCTGAATAATTTTTTTAATGAATTGCTCTCGCGTCTTCCACAACCACCACTAGCTGCACCTGTCACACCTCTGCAACGATGACAACAACGCCTCGTGCCAAATCACTTCGGACGAGCGAAGCGTGTTCCCATTGAGGATGGCCAAACTTCTGGTGCTGCTATACCTACTGTTGATGCTTATTTAGCTCCTGCTACTGCTGCTGCTGGTGCAGAGGAGGATGACGATTATGAGGATGAGGTTGATAAAAATCAGAACTATGTGCAACCACCAGCACTAGGTCGTCCACATGCATATAATCGCAATGGTGGGGCTGCACTACCAGCTCAGGTATGGGATCATGACCATCTTCCTAAACTGAAATTGAATTCCACCATTTGAGGGTAGATATGTTCCTGATATATATCTTACTTGGGAGTTAGAAACTGAACAACGTTTTACATGTTTACAATATCCCGAGGAGAGACGTGTTGCTGTTGTTGTTTGTGCTTTCAATAGTTTTGCATGTGTATGGTGGTCTGAACATTGTAGATTATATCCTATTCCAACTACTTGGGATGCTTTAAAAATGCTATGTGTACTCACTGGGTTCCACCATATTATCAGCGTGAATTGCTTCAAAAATTGTAGCGTTTAAGACAAGGAAAAAATTATGTAGAAGAATATTATCAAGAATTGCAAACTGGCATGATTCGATGTGGTACTGTTGAGGATAATGAAGCTATGCTTGCACGTTTTATGGGTGGATTAAATAAAGAGATTTAGACCATTCTAGAGTATAAGGAGTATAATAATATCACTCGTCTATTCCATCTTACTTGCAAAGCTGAACGTGAAGTGCAGGATCGACAAGCATTGGCGCGAACTAATTTTTCTACAGGTCGATCTTCATCATGGACACCACGTACATCCTCTACTTCCACACGTCCTACTGCAGCACCACTGACTTCAGCCGCCTATTTCAGCCGAGATACAAGAAAACAAGTACCACCAACACCATCTTGTGACTCCCCGAGACCGTTGCGCCAGGTGTCTTCCAGTTATTCGCTATTGTTGCCTTGACTTTCGCTTGTGTGTTGCATCTTTCCATGTCATCATCCGCATTGCATCATCATGTTTTCGAAACTTGCATTAGTCCGGGTCTCCCAGTTCCGTCCGTTGTCCGTTCTGAACCCAGACACACTCGCACGCGCCCGCTGCATGTCCGAAATAGTATTTTTATAAGTGGCCGGAAAATGTTCTCGGTATGGGTTGAAAGTTGGCATGCGGTCTTATTATAGTGTAGGTAGGCCGCCTGTCATGTTTCATCGCATTCGGAGTCCGTTTGCCACCCCAACGGATAACTATAGCGGCAATAATAGCGAGTCTTTTCGTCGGACGTTTTCGGTCTCCGGAAACCGCTGTCGGGTCTCTCTCTCTCTTCTCTTCTCTCACCTCGAGACCATCTTTTCAGTCTACCTACCGCCAGGCCCTACCGAACCTCTCTCGTCAGTCCGTGGACCTCCTCCCGCACGCGTCCGAAATCTGTCCCGGACCTGACCCGGACAGTCGTTACCGCTGTGTCCGGATCATCCCCTAACATCTACAAAATATCACCGTTTTATTATTTGTACTCCCTAACATATTCTTTCTGAACCGTCCGATTTTGATCGGAGGCTCCAGATAGCCCCTAACCAAAAGTTCGGTGCTTTATTTATAGACCTAGGCAGTGTGTTGGGGAACGTAGTAATTTCAAAAATTTCCTACGCACACGCAAGATCATGGTGATGCACAGCAACGAGAGGGGAGAGTGTTGTCTACGTACCCACGCAGACCGACTGCGGAAGCGATCACACAACGTAGAGGAAGTAGTCGTACGTCTTCCCGATCCGACCGATCCAAGCACCGTTACTCCGGCACCTCCGAGTTCTTAGCACACGTACAGCTCGATGACGATCCCCGGGCTCCGATCCAGCAAAGCTTTGGGGAGGAGTTCCGCCAGCACGACGGCGTGGTGACGATCTTGATGTTCTACTGTCGCAGGGCTTCGCCTAAGCACCGCTACAATATGACCGAGGTGGAATATGGTGGCAGGGGGCACCGCACACGGCTAAGGAATGATCACGTGGATCAACTTGTGTCTATGGGGTGCCCCTTGCCTTAGTATATAAAGGATGGAGGAGGAGGAGGCCGGCCAAGGCCATTGGTGCGGCCAGGATGGGAGTCCTACTAGGACTCCAAGTCCTAGTAGGAGTCCATCAAGAGGGGAGGAAGGGAGAAGGAAGTGGAGGAGTAGGAAAGGTGGCCGGCCCCCTTTTCCCTAGTCCAATTCGGACTAGAGGGGAGGGGGGGCGCAGCAGCCTTTTTCCTCTTCCCACTAAAGCCCATCAAGGCCCATTACTTCTCCCGTAACTACCCGGTACTCCGAAAAATACCCGAATCACTCGGAAGAACCTTTCCGATGTCCGAATATAGTCGTCCAATATATCGATCTTTACGTCTCGACCATTTCGAGACTCCTCGTCATGTCCCCGATCTCATCCGGGACTCCGAACTCCTTCGGTACATCAAAACTCATAATATAACTGTCATCGAAACCTTAAGCGTGCGGACCCTACGGTTCGAGAACAATGTAGACATGACCGAGACACGTCTCCGGTCAATAACCAATAGCGGGACCTGGATGCCCATATTGGCTCCTACATATTCTACGAAGATCTTTATCGGTCAGACCGCATAACAACATACGTTGTTCCCTTTGTCATCGGTATGTTACTTGCCCGAGATTCGATCGTCGGTATCCAATACCTAGTTCAATCTCGTTACGGGCAAGTCTCTTTACTCGTTCCGTAATACATCATCCCGCAACTAACTTATTAGTTGCAATGCTTGCAAGGCTTATGTGATGTGCATTACCGAGAGGGCCCAGAGATACCTCTCCGACAATCGGAGTGACAAATCCTAATCTCGAAATACGCCAACCCAACATCTACCTTTGGAGACACCTGTAATGCTCCTTTATAATCACCCAGTTACGTTGTGACGTTTGGTAGCACCCAAAGTGTTCCTCCGGCAAACGGGAGTTGCATAATCTCATAGTCATAGGAACATGTATAAGTCATGAAGGAAGCAATAGCAACATACTAAGCTAATGGAATGGGTCATGTCAATCAGATCATTCAACTAATGATGTGACCTTGTTAATCAAATAACAACACTTTGTTCATGGTTAGGAAACATAACCATCTTTGATTAACGAGCTAGTCAAGTAGAGGCATACTAGTGACACTCTGTTTGTCTATGTATTCACACATGTATTATGTTTCCGATTAATACAATTCTAGCATGAATAATAAACATTTATCATGAAATAAGGAAATAAATAATAACTTTATTATTGCCTCTAGGGCATATTTCCTTCAGTCTCCCACTTGCACTAGAGTCAATAATCTAGATCACATCACCATGTGATTAACATCGATAGTTCACATCATCATGTGATTAACACCCATAGTTCACATCGCCATGTGACCAACACCCAAAGGGTTTACTAGATTCAGTAATCTAGTTCACATCACTATGTGATTAACACACAAAGAGTACTAAGGTGTGATCATGTTTTGCTTGTGAGAGAATCTTAGTCAACGGGCCTGCCAAATTCAGATCCGTATGTATTTTGCAAAATTCTATGTCTACAATGCTCTGCACGGAGCTACTCTAGCTAATTGCTCCCACTTTCAATATGTATCTAGATCGAGACTTAGAGTCATCCAGATCAGTGTCAAAACTTGCATTGACGCAACCCTTTACGGCGAACCTTTTTGTCACGTCCATAATCGAGAAACATATCCTTATTTCACTAAGGATAATTCTGACCGCTGTCCAGTGTTCTACTCCTAGATCACTATTGTACTCCCTCGCCAAACTCAGTGGTAGGGCATACAATAGATCTGGTATACAGCATGGCATACTTTATAGAACCTATGGCTGAGGCATAGGGAATGACTTTCATTCTCTTTCTATCTTCTGCCGTGGTCGGGCTTTGAGTCTTACTCAACTTCACGCCTTGTTACACAGGCACGAACTCTTTCTTTGACTGTTCCATTTTGAACTACTTCAAAATCTTGTCAAGGTATGTACTCATTGAAAAAACTTATCAAGCGTCTTGATCTATCTCTATAGATCTTGAAGCTCAATATGTAAGCAGCTTCACCGAAGTCTTTCTTTGAAAAACTCCTTTCAAACACTCCTTTTATGCTTTACAGAATAATTCTACATTATTTCCGATCAACAATATGTCATTCACATATACTTATCAGAAATGCTTAGTGCTCCCACTCACTTTCTCGTAAATACAGGCTTCACCGCAAGTCTGTATAAAACTATATGCTTTGATCAACTCATCAAAGCGTATATTCCAACTCCGAGATGCTTGCACCAGTCCACAGATGGATCGCTGGAGTTTGCACATTTTGTTAGCACCTTTCGGATTGACAAAACCTTCTGGTTGCATCGTATACAACTCTTCTTTAGTAAATCCATTAAGGAATGCAATTTTGTTTATCCATTTGCCAGATTTCATAAAACGCGGCAATTGCTAACATGATTCGGACAGACTTAAGCATAGATACGAGTGAGAAACTCTCATCGTAGTCAACACCTTGAACTTGTCGAAAACCTTTTGCAACAATTCTAGCTTTGTAGATAGTAACACTACTATCAGCGTCCGTCTTCCTCTTGAAGATCCATTTATTCTCAATTGCTTGCCGATCAACGGGCAAGTCAACCAAAGTCCATACTTTGTTCTCATACATGGATCCCATCTCAGATTTCATGGCTTCAAGCCACTTTGCGGAATCTGGGCTCACCATCGCTTCTTCATAGTTCGTAGGTTCATCATGATCTAGTAGCATGACTTCTAGAACAGGATTACCGTACCACTCTGGTGCGGATCTTACTCTGGTTGATCTACGAGGTTCAGTAGTATCTTGATCTGAAGTTTCATGATCATTATCATTAGCTTCCTCACTAACTGGTGTAGGTGTCACTGAAATAGTTTTCTGCGATGTACTACTTTCCAGTAAGGGAGCAGGTACAGTTACCTCGTCAAGTTCTACTTTCCTCCCACTCACTTCTTTCGAGAGAAACTCTTTCTCTAGAAAAACTCCGAATTTAGCAACAAAAGTCTTGCCTTCGGATTTGTGATAGAAGGTGTACCCAACAGTCTCCTTTGGGTATCCTATGAAGACATATTTCTCCGATTTGGGTTCGAGCTTATCATGTTGAAACTTTTTGACATAAGCATCGCAGTCCCAAACTTTAAGAAACGACAGCTTAGGTTTCTTGCCAAACCATAGTTCACACGGTGTCGTCTCAACGGATTTAGATGGTGCCCTATTTAACGTGAATGCAGCTGTCTCTAATGCATAAACCCAAAACGATAGTGGTAGATCGGTAAGAGACATCATAGATCGCACCATATCTAATAAAGTACGGTTATGACGTTCGGACACACCATTACATTGTGGTGTTTCAGGTGGCATGAGTAGTGAAACTATTTCACATTGTTTTTAACTGAAGGCCAAACTCGTAACTCAAATACTCTTCTCTACGATCAGATCGTAGAAACTTTATTTTCTTGTTACGATGATTTTTCACTTCACTCTGAAATTCTTTGAACTTTTCAAATGTTTCAGACTTATGTTTCATCAAGTAGATATACTCATATCTGCTCAAATCATCTATGAAGATCAGAAAATAATGATACCTGTCGCGAGCCTCAATATTCATCGGACCACATACATCAGTATGCATGATTTCCAACAAATCTGTTGCTCGCTCCATTGTTCCGAAGAACAGAGTCTTAGTCATCTTGCCCATGAGGCATGGTTCGCAAGCATCAATTGATTCATAATCAAGTGATTCCAAAATCCCATCAGCATGGAGTTTCTTCATGCGCTTTACACCAATATGACCTAAACGGCAGTGCTACAAATAAGTTGCACTATCATTATTAACTTTGCATCTTTTGGTTTCAATATTATGATTATGTGTATCACTACGATCGAGATCCAACGAACTATTTTCATTGGGTGTGTAACCATATAAGGTTTTATTCATGTAAACAGAACAACAATTTATTCTCTTACTTAAATGAATAACCGTATTACAATAAACATGATCAAATCATATTCATGCTCAACGCAAACACCAAATAAGACTTATTCAGGTTCAACACTAATCCCGAAAGTATAGGGAGTGTGCGATGATGATCATATCAATCTTGGAACCACTTCCAACACACATCGTCACTTCACCCTTAACTAGTCTCTGTTTATTCTGCAACTCCCGTTTCGAGTTACTAATCTTAGCAACTGAACTAGTATCAAATACTGAGGGGTTGCTATAAACACTAGTAAAGTACACATCAATAACATGTATATCAAATATACTTATGTTCACTTTGCCATCCTTCTTATCCGCCAATCACTTGGGGTAGATCCGCTTCCAGTGACCAGTCCCTTTGTAGTAGAAGCACTTAGTCTCAGGCTTAGGACCAGACTTGGGCTTCTTCACTTGAGCAGCAACTTGCTTGCTGTTCTTCTTGAAGTTCCCCTTCTTCCCTCTGCCCTTTTCTTGAAACTAGTGATCTTGTCAACCATCAACACTTGATGTTTTTCTTGATTTGTACCTTCGTTGATTTCAGCATCACGAAGAGCTTGGGAGTTGTTTCCGTTATCCCTTGCATATTATAGTTCATCACGAAGTTCTACTAACTTGGTGATGGTGACTAGAGAATTCTGTCAATCACTATCTTATCTGGAATATTAACTCCCACTTGATTCAAGCGATTGTAGTACCCAGACAATCTGAGCACATGCTCACTAGTTGAGCGATTCTCCTCCATCCTTTAGCTATAGAACTTGTTGGAGATTTCATATCTCTCAACTCGGGTATTTGCTTGAAATATTAACTTCAACTCCTGGAACATCTCATATGGTCCATGACGTTCAAAACGTCTTTGAAGTCCCGATTCTAAGCCGTTAAGCATGTTGCACTTAAACTATCAAGTAGTCATCATATTGAGCTAACCAAACGTTCATAACGTCTGTATCTGCTCCTGCAATAGGTCCGTCACCTAGCGGTGCATCAAGGACATAATTCTTCTGTGCAGCAATGAGGATAAACCTCAGATCACGGATCCAATCCGCATCATTGCTACTAACATCTTTCAACACAATTTTCTCTAGGAACATATCAAAATAAACATATGAAAGCAACAACGCGAGCTATTGGTCTACAACATAGATATGCTAATACTACCAGGACTAAGTTCATGATAAATTAAAGTTCAATTAATCATATTACTTAAGAACTCCCACTTAGATACACATCCCTCTAATCCTCTAAGTGATCACGTGATCCAAATCAACTAAACCATGTCCGATCATCACATGAGATGGAGTAATTTCATTGGTGAACATCATTATGTTGATCATATCTACTATATGATTCACGCTCGACCTTTCGGTCTCCGTGTTCCGAGGCCATATCTGCATATGCTAGGCTCGTCAAATGACAACACATGTCTGTGGTCAGGAAACTTAACCATCTTTGATTAGCGAGCTAGTCAAGTAGAGGCATACTAGGGACACTTTGTTTTGTCTATGTATTCACACATGTATCAAGTTTCTGGTTAATACAATTCTAGCATGAATAATAAACATTTATCATGAAATAAGGAAATAAATAATAACTTTATTATTGCCTCTAGGGCATATTTCCTTCAGGCAGCAACCCTAAAATCTAGGCGGTTTGTCCCATCGCCGCCGCCATCTTCCCCTTGTTTTCAGCGCCACCAAATCAACTCTGCAGCCGCCACAGCTCCTCCCGATCCAAAATCCATCCCCACCAATCCTGCCCGAGCACCTCGCCACCAACCCTCGCCGGCCATAGGAGCCCTCGCCGGCCGAACCACCACCGTAGGTCCAGCGCCCAGCCCCTGCTCCTTCTCTTCAGTCTTCCTTCCGTCTCCTGTATCTCTCTCTCAAACTCTCTCTGTCCAGGAGCACCACCGCTGCCATGGGATTTCACCAGAGTGGAGCTCCTTCCTCGACACTGAGCGTGGCCCACCGCCTTGCACGTTCACGCCACCGGCTGCCCGCGCCTCTGCTTCGAGGACCTCCTCGTCCCCAACCAGGAGCGTCGTCCGGTCCCGAGCACCACGCCATGGCCCCGCCATCAAGGCCGCTCGCGCCCCCTCTGTCCCGTTGCCAGGATCGCGCGCTGCAAGTCCCTGTCTCCAGCGCCGCCGCACCTTGGAAAGACTTGGTGGCTTCGTCCTCCTCTGAACCCCGCCGTCCTCGTCTTCTTGCGCGGCCAGCCGCCTCGACAGCGCCCGAAGCATGGACTCCTGCTGCCGACGCCGCTGAGCTCCTCTGCCACCAAAACGTACTCCCCACGTGCGGATCTGACCACCCTCGCCTGCATCTGCCTGTTCCCGGCCATACTCCGTCGTCCTTCACGCCGGATCTCGCGTCGCTGGCTGATTTTTTCCCTGCTGCTTTGCCCACGCGAGGTGAACGAAGACCATGAGCAGCGCCTGTGCCCGTTGACCCGTCGTCCCGCGTCGTGCCTCTCCAGCCCAGCTCCGCGGCCTGCCTTTGTTCAGCCCAACACCAGATCCGGCCCAAGGCCCCTCTGGTGAGCACCTACGCGCTATCCCTCACCCCCTTGTGCACTATAGTTTCCAGAGCGGCCCATGTGGTTCAGTTTCAGCCCAACTCTGTTTTTTCCCGTCAACGAATTTATCTTTTATCCAGGGAATTTCAATTTTGCATATTAGTCCCTAGACTTCATGCATATCTTAATTCACAAACTAAGCATCGCATGTAAAAACTTTATATGTAGCGACCCGACCCGAATGGATCATGTCCCTGTGCTTAAGTGTCATCCCTGGATCGGTATGCTGACACACACAGTACTCGAGGTTTTATAACAGAGGTAAATCATATGTATAAGTAACGTAAGATACTATTACCTCAATCCAAAATAGCGGAAGTAACAAGGTTGTGGATTCCCATCAACACCAACGGCAAAGTTGAGTAGAAATCGTAACCCTAACGTATCACTTACTCGTTGTAAGAAATCCTGCAACATGAGACGTTGCAGCCACAGAGGGTCAGTACATTGAATGTACTGGCAAATTCACACCATAGAGAATGATGAACAATGGCTATCACTACATGCATATATGGCTGGTGGAAAAGCTCTATGGTTATAAGGTTTTTGTGAAAAGCCAATTTTTCCCTACTACAAAGGAATAAATTTTACGTGAGCGTTGGTTGTTTATATAGATAGAGGAGATCATAACGAAGACGTGAGCGTTGGTTTCATTGGATTTGGACTAACGAGCAAAAAGTTGTGATAGATTGAAGATCAGGGACTAAACTGTGAAGAAACTAAATACATACGGGTCCGTGGCTAAAATTAAAAGAAAAAAGAAAAAGACTAAATAACGAACGTTCGCTACACAGATTTACAGAACGAAAACGTTCACTAAAACTAGCTAAACAGAAAACGTTCGTTAACAAATAAACCTGGAAAAAAAACCTAGGGTTTTTTTTTGGAAAAAAATGAACTAAAAGGAAAACCGAGAAAACCGAGCGGCGGTTATACCGGTTCGCAACGAGTTCGATGCCGGAGGCGGTTTACCGCGGTGGTGGGAGTCTGGCGAGGGCGCGGATCGGGCGGCGGCGGGGTGAGGTGGCTCCGGCAAGGCGGCTCGGCTTTGGGCGTGGGGCAAGGTGCGGGCGGCGCGCAGGCGAGCGGTGGGGGTGCAGCGGCAAGGCGGCGATGCAGCGGCGGCGGCGCAGTGTGGCGAATCTCGCCGGCGGCGGCGAGATGTGAGCGCCGGCGACGGCGATGCGGCAGCACGCGGCGAAAGAGGAGAGAGAGGGATCCGGGCGGCGCTTATAAAGGAGGAGGGGAGGTTGAGGCGTGGAGGAGGGGGCACGGAGGCCGAGGCGGTCACAGCGCGGCGGCGGAATCGTGCGGCGGCGGGTCTCCCGCTCGGGAGCTCGTGGATGGCGGCGGCGTGGGCTGGGCCATGGCCTGGCTGGGAGCTAGGCCGGCCCAGTCGGCGGATTTTTTTATTTTATTTTTTTATAAAGATTTTCCAGGCAACAGAAAAAAACAAAATAAATAAAAATTTTATATAGGCATATAATATACTAAAATTTGCAGAAAAAGATTTTCTACAACATGGACATTTTTATAATGCCAAATAAAATCCACACAAATTCAGATAATTCAAAGAGTGCTACTGGTCTAGTAAAATCCAATAAAAAACATTTTAAAAATACCAAAATGATTTCAAATAAAATTTTCTCCAATTTTCTATTGTAGGGAATCATGTTACCCTATTTTCCATGTATTTTGTTTTTGGAGAAAAATAATTTGAATTAAACTCAAATAACCCAAATTGAAAAATAATTATTTCAAATGGATTTTAAATTTGAGTTTCTTTGAAACTCCCAACTCATATTTCATATGTTTCGAAGAAGTCATTTTATCTTCTCTCATGAAAATCATTGAGTTGCATAAAGTTTCTAAATTGGAAAACATTTTCCAAATGAAATTCAAATATTTTCAAACACCCCTTTCATTTATTGAAATGGAAGAAGTCATGTCATCTTCTCTCTACGGTTCTGTATTTGAAAAGACTTTGAATTCACGGAGATCAAAATGCAAAAGGTGAAGGTTTGGGAAAGTCCTTTTATTCCCTCTCATTTAACTTTCAAAAAGTTTCGAATTTCACTCAATCAATCACACAACAATCAAACAAACAATCAATCTATCTATTTATTATAACATTCCAAAATTTAGAATTTTGGGATGTTACAAACCTACCACCCTTAAAATGAATCTCGTCCTCGAGATTCGGAGAGGCTAGCAAGAAATAGGTTAGGGTTTGGGGTGTCCTCAAAATCCATCAATCATCACACGGGGTCTGGGGTGCTACCACCCTTAGAAGCATGGTTACGGTTCCATCAAAACTCCTATACTCCATCCTTATTCTTGACAGTGTCGGTCTTCTCAGATCGTAAGGATGATTCCATCTCTGGGCTCTTCCGGTAGTGGCATAACCTTTTCCTCAATTCTTTTGTCCTTTCCTCTTGGTAAGGTTATTCCGAGATTAGGTCATCTTAGCTGACAGGTCCGACGCCAATACTAAACAACTATTGATATCTCATGGTGGTCAGCAATTTATGGTTCCGTCTACAGGAAATGGGTCTGGTTGATTCTCACTGTATAACCTACGGTTGGCAAAAGGTACCTTGTACAAGGGGAAAAATTCTTATACCATTCTAAGGTTTAAACAGGGTTTTGATCGTCGTCTCTTTACTATAGGTAGGTCACTCAGATTTACCTTCCCACATAGCAAGGCGAATAATAAGAGTAAGTCGGTATGGTGATCAATCCATCCCGCACCCAAATCATTACCTTGTATACGGTTTAGCGAATCCCGCATTCTAACACTCGGTCATCCTCACAAGTATTGCAGAATTTCTCTTGTCGACGAACCAAGTTTGGATATATCCATAGATTCTGCAAGCCAGACAAACATCTAATGTTTCTTCACAACTCTCAGGTTTTGCGTTACTCCTATAAAATCGTATGTCGATAAACGTCGTATCTTCCTCCAGGGTTTTTCCTTCAGCAAGAGTGTGCTTGCTTATTGGCAGGTCCTGGGGCCTGTGGGTTATGGCCCATATCATTACTTGTAATCCTTGAACTCATCATCGGGCAACTGATCATTATTCCAACATCCAACTTCCAGCTTCCTAGCATACTTAAAATCCATCCAATTGTATTGTCTCCCTTCCTTCTATTTGCACCAAACTAAGACGTGATTACTCAGACTCATCCTGGAATTTCCCTTGATCCATATTTCCACCATCATACCTCCTTTATATCCAATAGTAATTCATCTCTTCATCCTCGTGGGATATCCCTCATACCGAGATAAAACTTATACTTATGAAGTCCATATTCCACTTCGTGGAACATAATTATCCTTTCTAGGTTCAAGCGTCCTTACAGCGGAATATTAGCCATCTCTGCATGGCACTTCTTCAACTGGGAAAACGTGAAACACATCATGAACTCCTGACAGTCCTTCGGGTGACTCCAATTTGTTGGCCACTTCTCCCATACGCTCCAAAACTCGGTATGGTCCTACAAATCTCGGGGCTAACTTTCCCTTAACTCCAATTCGTTTAACTCCTCGCCGAGGGGGCACACGAAGACATGCTCTGTCTCCAATTTCATAGACTACCTCCTTGCGTTTTTTTAGTCTGCATAACTCTTTTGCCTGGACTGAGCTACCTTCAGTCTATCTCGAATCAACTTAACATTCTCTTCTGACTCCTTGATCACATTTGGTCCAAACAACTGACGGTCTCCAACTTTATCCCACATAGTCTTGGGGTATCACACATATCGAGACAAAACTCGTATTCATTTTGTCCGAAATCTACTTAGTGGAGTATCCTTATCTTTTCCAGGGGTCAAGGGTTCTTACAAGGTACTACCACCCTTAAAATGCACAAATCTTCCATAGACCATATTTCTCATATCCTCAGAAATTGTCAAAATCCTTCTTCATAGAGTATCAACTCATAAAATCCATATCAGTACCAATGATGCTAACTTTATTCATTCTCAAATGATTTCAATCTCTCGCTTTTACATTACATGTCTCAACTCAATACCTCAATATAAAGGAAAACGTTCTCACTTCTACTACTCCATTTCTTTTGTTGCAAACTCAACTATCTAGCACAAGTTTCCTTCTCCTTGGGGCATTCTCTGGCGAAGTGCCCTGCTCCATTACAACTAAAACATATTACTTCTGACAAGTATCGAGGTTTCCTTTTTGGGCAACTGTTGAGGTAGTGCCCTGACTCCTTGCACCTGTAACAGGTGATATGACTCAGGTCCCTCCTGGGCTCCAATCGGTTTCTCTTCCTGGACTTTTCCATTCCAATTAGGGCTTCTATTTCCTGTGGGTCATATTCTACTTACTCTGTCGGGAATTCTACTAGATCCCCATTAAAAAAATTGGGAGATGTGTCCTTCTTCTCCACATGAATAGCAAGTCTTAGTGCAGGGTTTAATTGGTTCTTCTTTGGGTGTGTCCCCAACATCTTCCTTCATCACGGGTTCTTCTAAAATTTCCATGAGGGCTCCTTTCATTACTTCTTTCTTCTGCTGGATGGTTCTTTGTACCATCGGGTAAATGCGACACTAAGCAGGATAGTGGGTAGTCCCTTCACACAACAAGTAATCTGCCTAGTTGGGCATTCTTCAACTGGGTGACTTCCTTCACAATTAGGTCATTCATCCTTGTTTTCTTTATGGGTGTGTCCTATTTCTCCACAAATCTTGCATGCATAAGGTTTCCTCATATCCTTTCCATAAGGCTTCAACTTCTGGGACACAAGCCGAGACTTTGGCAGAGTCAACTTTAATTCTCTCCAAGTGGTTTCTCCTTGCCATCCATTGATGGTTTGGTACATCCACCACCAAGTAGTAGCACCTCTTTCAAAGCACTGAAGAGCATGTTGTGTCATATCATTTCCAACTATAGGGTTATTCTCCATGTGATCCTCCATGTTCTGAATCCATCGGTCTGTCTCCAACTGACTCATTGGTCCAGAAAATACAAGCTCATCTCCATTCATCCTCTATTGGGTCCATGTGGCTTTGGGGTAAGTTAATAGAGATAGAGAGGGATACACACAACGCAAACAACAGTTTTTAAAAAGACAGATTTTATTGTGGCTGTCGGAAAACATCAACCAAATGACAGCTCACAATCGTCGCATCTAACATAGGTATATCAGGGGTTTGGTCTTCTAAAAGTCAATAAATCTTCAAAATCGCCAAACTCTTCAAGTCTTGTTTATGTCTCCGATGGCTTCTTCCCATCGTGCTTTTCTTTCTCAAGTTCTTTTGCCAGATCATCTCCGTTGACGTGAAGTCTCTCGTGACATCCTTTAATATTCTGGAGTTGCATTTCAAACTTCTAGGTTTCAACATCCTTGGCATGAACCATGGTCTAGTTCCTGACAAATCTCCGGTTTCTCGAGGTTTTGCTCCTCTAGCTTGGTTACTCTCATCTTCAGGGTCCTGAGTTCCCCATGAAATACTCCCTTGTCAAAATACTGCTTCTTGTAGGTCCATCTTAACTTCTTAATGTAACACTCACAGATCCTGGTGATACACCAGCTAAGGTTAAAATTGCATCCTTAACTCAGCATGGTGACAATAGCATCAACGGGCGATATCATCAGGGGTAGCCGTGTTTCTGCCCTTGTCATTGCCATGAGCTATCTTCCATAATTGATATCTCCTGCCTTAGGGTTTTCTTGACAAAACTTTGAGCTCTCATGCTCTATGTTTCGGTCTTTCTCCGATACACCTTGATCTCGGTATTGACAGCTTCCATAGTCTGCCAAGTTCCATAAGGGTAGCCTTCTTAGGTCATACAAATATAGAAATTATTCATAGCCTCCAAATTCTCCTGTTCTTCGGAGTCTTCAACCGTTGTAGTTTCCATTATCATAATGTATGGTAAAACCCTCTTCATTCCGAATGGTCTTTAGTTGTCCAATATCTTATACTTCTTGGAGTGGTCTCATTAGTCGAATCTTCGTGTGATCCAAAGGGAAAAGGGGTATGGTCTCACTAAAGGGATTTTCTTGAATAAGCTCAGAAGAGAAGAGAGGTAAAATATATTTTTGAAAGGGAAAGTTGTAGAGAAAAATCTTTGCTATGGGCTTGCCAGTTTCTAGGGTCACGTCCTACAGTCAACATGTGCTCTGATACCATCTTGTAGCGACCCAACCCGAATGGATCAAGTCTCTGTGCTTAAGTGTCATCCCTGGATCGGTATGCTGACACACACAGTACTCGAGGTTTTATAACAGAGGTAAATCACATGTATAAGTAACGTAAGATACTATTACCTCAATCCAAAATAGCGGAAGTAACAAGGTTGTGGATTCCCATCAACACCAACGGCAAAGTTGAGTGTAGAAATCGTAACCCTAACGTATCACTTACTCGTCGTAAGAAATCCTGCAACATGAGACGTTGCAGCCACAGAGGGTCAGTACATTGAATGTACTGGCAAATTCACACCATAGAGAATGATGAACAATGGCTATCACTACATGCATACATGGCTGGTGGAAAAGCTCTATGGTTATAAGGTTTTTGCGAAAAGCCAATTTTTCCCTACTACAAAGGAATAAATTTTATTTAACTATCATAGTGGTTGTTGAACATTGAGAATGGTTGACAGCATTCTCAATCCCAATTAAGTAACATCATTAAACAAAACCCAACAAAATTAAATTTTAGAGTAACATCTTGAGATTCACATGATAATCCAGGTACTAGATACTCAAGATGTCCATAACCAGGGACACGGCTAATCATGATTAGTTTATACACTCTGCAGAGGTTTGCACACTTTTCCCCACAAGACTCGATCGCCTCCATTTGGTTTCTTGCACTACATGGTGTTTGAGAAGACGGATGACCGAGACATAGTCTTTCAGAAGGGCTAGCACCTTACGATGGATAGACCGTTACACCTACTTCCCCTACATCTGCTAGTCTACCCTGTAAGAGTTCGCACGACTTAATCAACTATGCTAGATCCCATAATAGCTTGTGGCTGCACACGGAAGTTTCTAGTATGAAAAATCTCATAATCCCTTTGAGCATGGGTGGCGGTCCATAAAAAACAGGCAATCCTGGTCTACCTAGGTGCCTAGACAGGCAATCCTGGAATACCCAGGTACCTCAATCCACCCAGATGTGTGTTTAAGTTGCCACCTTAAGTAAACCATTAATTAACAAACTCACATCTGTCATGAATACTCTCAAAACCCAATCCACGTCTACGAGCATAGCATGGCAATATAAGCATAACGTAATAGTAACTCCCAAGGTTTGAATGCATGGCAATAGGTTCCTACCTCATCAACTACTTCCCAATACCCACATGTTAACAATCCTACTCATGCAATGTTTGAGGGTGAAACTAATGCATAAAAAACTGGGTGATAAAGGGGATATGATCAAAGTGTGAACTTGCCTGCAATGTTGATGAAGATGATGCGCACTCAAAACTCTTGATAGTTCTACTCGTCACACTCCGGTCAATCTATCGTAAGCAAGCAATAGTAACCACACATAAGCAATCACTCAGAGATCGGAGAGAACAAAGAAAACAATTCGGAAAACGTCAAAACCAAGCAAATAACTCTTGCAACATAAAACAATTTCTAACAGTAACAAAATTATATGAATTTGGCCTTATCAGAAAGTTTAGGTCAAGAGCTTCGATTAGCAACAAGAATCAACTCAAACGGAGCTACGAAACTCAAGTTATGATCAAACAAAGTTTGAATCTAAATCTGAAAATTTTAAAATTTCAAAAACATGTTTGAGTTGTTTATCTGGATAGAGGAGATCATAACGAAGACATGAGCGTTGGTTTCGTCGGATTTGGACTAACGAGCAAAAAGTTGTGATAGATTGAAGATCAGGGACTAAACTGTGAAGAAACTAAATACATACGGGTCCCTGGCTAAAATTAAAAGAAAAAAGAAAAAGACTAAATAACGAACGTTCTCTACACAGATCTACAGAACGAAAACGTTCACTAAAACTAGCTAAACAAAAAACGTTCGTTAACAAATAAACCTGGAAAAAAACAAACCTAGGATTTTTTTTGGAAAAAAAACAAACTAAAAGGAAAACCGAGAAAACCGGGCGGCAGTTATACCGGTTCGCAACGGGTTCGACACCGGCGGCGGTTTACCGCGGTGGTGGGAGTCCGGCGAGGGGCGGCGGATCGGGTGGCGGCGAGGCGAGGTGGCTCCGGCGTGGCGGCTCGGCTTCGGGAGCGGGGCAAGGCGCGGGCGGCGCGTAGGCGAGCGGTGGGGGTGCAGCGGCAAGGCGGCGATGCCGCGGCGGCGGCGCAGTGTGGCGAATCTCGCCGGCGGCGGCGAGATGTGAGCGCCGGCGACGGCGATGCGGCAGCACGCGGCGAAAGAGGAGAGAGAGGGATCCGGGCGGCGGCGAGGTGAGGTGGCTCCGGCAAGGCGGCTCGGCTTCGGGCGCGGGGCAAGGTGCGGGCGGCGCGCAGGCGAGCGGTGGGGGTGCAGCGCAAGGCGGCGATGCAGCGGCGGCGGCGTAGTGTGGCGAATCTCGTCGGCGGCGGCGAGATGCGAGCATCGGCGACGGCGATGCGGCAGCAGGCGGCGAAAGAGGAGAGAGAGGGATCCGGGCGGCGCTTATAAAGGAGGAGGGGAGGTCGAGGCGTGGAGGAGGGGGCACGAAGGCCGAGGTGGTCACGGCGCGGCGGCGGAATCGTGCGGCGGCGGGTCTCCCGCTTGGGAGCTCGGGGATGGCGGCGGCGTGGGCTGGGCCGTGGCCTGGCTGGGAGCTGGGCCGGCCCACTCGGCGGATTTTTTTTATTTTTTTTATAAAGATTTTCCACGCAACAGAAAAAAATAAAAATAAAAATTTTATATAGGCATATAATATACCAAAATTTGCAGAAAAAGATTTTCTACAACATGGACAGTTTTATAATGCCAAATAAAATCCACACAAATTCAGATAATTCAAAGAGTGCTACTGGTCTAGTAAAATCCAATAAAAATCATTTTAAAAATACCAAAATGATTTCAAATAAATTTTTCTCCAATTTTATATTGTAGGGAATCATGTTATCCTATTTTCCATGTATTTTGTTTTTGGAGAAAAATAATTTGAATAAAACTCAAATAACCCAAATTGAAAAATAATTATTTCAAATGGATTTTAAATTTGAGTTTCTTTGAAACTCCCAACTCATATTTCATATGTTTCGAAGAAGTCATTTTATCTTCTCTCGTGAAAATCATTGAGTTGCATAAAGTTTCTAAATTGGAAAATATTTTCCAAATGAAATTCAAATATTTTCAAACACCCCTTTCATTTATTGAAATGGAAGAAGTCATGTCATCTTCTCTCTAGGGTTCTGTATTTGAAAAGACTTTGAATTCATGGAGATCAAAATACAAAAGGTGAAGGTTTGGGAAAGTCCTTTTATTCCCTCTCATTTAACTTTCAAAAAGTTTCGAATTTCACTCAATCAATCATACAACAATCAAACAAATAATCAATCTATCTATTTATTATAACATTCCAAAATTTAGAATTTTGGGATGTTACATTATATATGAAACTTGCTTAGAATTTTGTGTAGATTAATAATTTGTCACTTTCACCCATGTTTAAAATGTTTAAATTGTTGTTTGTGTAATTTTACTCTTATGCCATGCTAAAATGGTTTATTTCATAACTAAATAACCGTAGCTCCAAATTTAATAAAGTTTATATGTAAGTGGGGAGAATAATGCCTAGTTTAACATGGTGGCATCACTTTGCATGTTTAACAACTCTAAAAATTGTGTTTAGGGCAGATCAGTACCAAACCTAAAATATGCACATGAGGAGTTTCCGGACTTGTTGTTTTGTTGTTCCGGCCTCATTTAAACTTGCCTCGAAAGGTAGTTTCATTATGCTTCACCTCTTGCCATGCTAAAAACATTTAATCTTGTTGGGTACATAAACGAGAGAGAACTAAATAAGTCATGTGGTGTTTCGTCAATATGCAACGGAGTTGCATGTTGAGCTCCACTTAATTTGTAGGATTGTTTGTGCACTTTGCCATGCCATGCTTCATTATACCGGACATGCATCATACTTGATTGTGCATCATGCCATGTTCATGTGTTGGTTGTTTACTATGTTGTTTGCTCCTTTCCGGTGTTGCTTCTTCGGGTTGGTTCCGATAATGTCGTGTTTGTGAGGATCCGTTCGACTAGGTCCGTTTGCCTTCTTCATTGACTCGTTCTTCTTCCTTGCGGGATTTCAGGCAAGATGACCATACCCTCGAAATCACTTCTATCTTTGCTTGCGAGTTGCTCGCTCTTTCGCTATGCCTATGCTGCGATACCTACCACTTGCTTATCATGCCTCCCATATTGTTAAGCCAAGTCTCTAACCCACCTTGTCCTAGCAAACCGTTGTTTGGCTATGTTACCGCTTTGCTCAGCCCCTCTTATAGCGTTGTTAGTTGCAGGTGAAGATTGGAGTTTGTTCCATGTTTGGAACATGGTTATTTTGTTGGGATATCACAATATCTCTTATTTAATTAATGCATCTATATACTTGGTAAAGGGTGGAAGGCTCGGCCTTATGCCTGGTGTTTTGTTCCACTCTTGCCGCCCTAGTTTCCGTCATATCGGTGTTATGTTCCCGGATTTTGCGTTCCTTACGCGGTTGGGTTATAATGGGAACCCCTTGACAGTTCGCTTTGAATAAAACTCCTCCAGCAAGGCCCAACCTTGGTTTTACCATTCGCCACCTAGCCTTTTTCCCTTGGGAGTCGTGCATCCCGAGGGTCATCTTTATTTTACCCCCCCAGGCCAGTGCTCCTCTGAGTGTTGGTCCAAACTGGAGCCCCTTGCAGCGCCACCTCGGGGAAACTCGAGGGCTGGTTTTAGTTGTACGGACTGCTCATCTGAGTGTGCCCTGAGAACGAGATATGTGCAGCTCCTATCGGGATTTGTCGGCACATTTGGGCGGTGTTGCTGGACTTGTTTTACCATTGTCGAGGATGTCTTGTAACCGGGATTCCGAGTCTGATCGGGTCTTCCCACTAGAAGGAATATCCTTCGTTGACCATGAGAGCTTGTGATGGGCTAAGTTGGGACACCCCTGTAGGGATTTGAACTTTCGAAAGCCGTGCCCGCGGTTATGGGAAGATGGGAATTTGTTAATGTCCGGTTGTAGAAAACCTGAAGTTGATCTTAATTAAAATACATCAACTGTGTGTGTTGCCGTGATGGTCTCTTTCCGGCGTAGTCCGGGAAGTGAACACGGTGTTGGAGTTATGCTTGACGTAGGTTGTTCTAGGGTCACTTCTTGATCATAGTTTATCAACCGTGCCTTTGCCTTGTCTTCTCGCTCTCATTTGCGTATGTTAGCCACCATATATGCTAGTCGCTTGCTGTAGCTCCACCTCATACTTTTACCCTACCTATAAGCTTAAATAGTCTTGATCGCGAGGGTGTGAGATTGCTGAGTCCCTGTGACTCACAGATAATTCCAAAACCAGTTTGCAGGTGCCGATGATACCGTGCAGGTGATGCAACCGAGCTCAAGGAGGAGCACGATGAAGATCTTGTCCTTTGTGTTGTTTCGTTCTAGTTGATCGGTAGTGGAGCCCAGTTGGGGTCGATCGGGGATCTGTGTAGCTTTGGGGTAGTCTTCTTTTAATTTGGTTCCGTAGTCGGACCTTGATTGTATCTGGATGATGTAATGCTTTATTCATGTATTGTGTGAAGTGGCGATTGTAAGCCAACTATGTATCTCTTTCCCTTATGTATTACATGGGTTGTGTGAAGATTACCTCACTTGCGGCATTGCTTTCAATGCGGTTATGCCTCTAAGTCGTGCTTCGACACATGGGAGATATAACTGCATCGAGGGCGTTACACATTTGCCAAGAGCACACCTTCTGGGCCTGCACAGAACTCTTCTTCATCCATGGCATCAACAGGGCAAACACATGATATTATTTGTTGTTGTTGTAGGGGTGGAGGTCATTATGCGTGAGAATGCCCATCTAAGCATGTGATGATTGCTACTGAGGATGGTAGGTATTGATAACCCCCAAGTATATGGGATCTATCATAGTCCTTTCGATAAGTAAGAGTGTCGAACCCAACGAGGAGCAGAAGGAAATGACAAGTGGTTTTCAGCAAGTTATTCTCTGCAAGCACTGAAATTATCTGTAACAAATAGTTTTATGATAAGGCAAATCGTAACGGGTAACAAGTAATAAAAGTAAACAAGGTGCAGCAAGGTGGCCCAATCCTTTTTGTAGCAAATGACAAGCCTGGACGAACTCTTATATAATGCAAAGTGCTCCCGAGGACACATGGGAATTGTTGTCAAGTTAGTTTTCATCATGCTCATATGATTCACGTTCGTTACTTTGATAATTTGATATGTGGGTGGACCAATGCTTGGGTGCTGCCCTTCCATGGACAAGCCTCCCACTTATGATTAACCCCTCTTGCAAGCATCCACAACTACGAAAGAAGAATTAAGGTAAACCTAACCATAACATGAAACATATGGATCCAAATCAGCCCCTTACGAAGCAACACATAAACTAGGGTTTAAGCTTCTGTCACTCTAACAACCCATCATCTACTTATTACTTCCCAATGCCTTCCCTAGGCCCAAATAATGGTGAAGTGTCATGTAGTCGACGTTCACATAACACCACTAGAGGAGAGACAACATACATCTCATCAAAATATCGAACGAATACCAAATTCACATGACTACTAATAGCAAGACTTCTCCCATGTCCTCACGAACAAACGTAACTACTCACAAAACATATTTATGATCAAGATCAGAGGAGTATTAATTATCATTAAGGATCTAGAAATATAATCTTCCACCGGATAAACCAACTAGCATCAACTACAAGGAGTAATCAACACTACTAGCAACCCACAGGTACCAATCTGAGGTTTTGGGACCAAAATCAAATACAAGAGATGAACTAGGGTTTGAGAGGAGATGCTGCTGGTGAAGATGCTCATGGAGATTGACCCCCTCTCGATGAGAGGATCGTTGGTGTTGACGATGGCTTCGATTTCCCCCTCCCGGAGGGATGTTTTCCCGGCAGAACAGCTCCGCCGGAGCCCTAGATTGGTTCTGCCCAGGTTCCGCCTTGAGACAGCAGCGCTTCGTCTCGAAAGCTTCCCTCTGATTTTTTTTCCAGGTTAAAACACACCATATAGCTAAAGATGGGCACTAGAGACCTGCCAGGGGGCCCACAAGGACGGGAGGCGCGCCCAGGGGGTAGGGTGCGCCCTCCACCCTTGTGGCTGGCTGGTGGCCCCCCTCTGGTACTTTCTTCGCCCAATTTTTTATATATATTCCAAAAACATGCTCCATGAAGTTTCAGGACTTTTGGAGTTGCACATAATAGGTCTCTAATACTTGCTCCTTTTCAAGCCTAGAATTTCAGCTGTTGGCATTCTCCCTCTTCATGTAAACCTTACAAAATATAAGAGAGAAAAGGCATAAGTATTATGATATGATGTGTAATAACAGCCCATAATGCAATAAATATCAATATAAAAGCATGATGCAAAATGGACGTATCAACTCCCCCAAGCTTAGACCTTGCTTGTCCTCAAGCGAAAGCCAATATCGAAAAATATGTCCACATGTTTAGAGATGGAGGTGTCGATAAAATAAAATACGGACATGAGGACATCATGGTCATCTTTAGAACAACAACATACAATGCCATATAATTTCTTATGCTAAAGTAACCATTCGTTCACAAAGTAAAGTATGAATCAGAAACTTCATTGAAAACTAATAAACTATGATCTCAGTCATTGAAGCAATTGCAATTTATCATAACATCGAAAAGATATCATATAAGAGCTTTTCAGCAAGTCCACATACTCAACTATCATTTACTCTTTCACAATTGCTAACACTCACGCCATACTTATGGGTTCAAAGTTTCAATCGGACACTGAGAAAGATAGGGGCTTATAGTTTCGCCTCCCAACCTTTTACCTCAAGGGTAATGTCAACAATAATACTTTATGAAAACCTATATCTGAGTGGATATATATATATATCCTGATCTCTCCAACATATAGTGCTTGCCAAAGAAAAAAGTGTAAAAAGGAAAGGTGATGATCACCATGACTCTTATATAAGGGTAGAAGATAAAATTAAAAGATAGGCCCTTTGCAGAGGGAAGCAGAGGTTGTCATGCGCTTTTATAGTTGGATGCACAAAACCTTAATGCAAAAGAACGTCACTTTATATTGACGCTTGTGATAAGGACCTTTATTATGCAGTTCGTCGCTTTTATTTCTTCCGTATCACAAGTTTGCATAAAGCTTGTTTTATTCACACTAATAGATCATACATATTTAGAGAGCAATTTTTATTGCTTGCACCGATGACAACTTACTTGATGGATCTTACTCAATCCATAGGTAGGTATGGTGGACTCTCATGGCAAAACTGGGCTTAGGGATGTTTGGAAGCACAACCTATTTTGTGTAACTGGTTGAAACTACTAATTTCTAGTTCATCTTGTAGTATCTCTACTTGGTACAAAGAATTTGGCTAGCATGAGAGGGAAAGGCAAGCTTAACATGTTGGATGATCCATGACAATATAACTTCTATTCGGATATAAGAAAACATAACCTATTATGTTGTCTTCCTTGTCCAACATCAACTTTTTAGCATGTCATATTTTAATGAGTGCTCACAATTACAAAAGATGTCCAAGATAATACATTTATACGTGAAGCCTCTCTTTCTTCATTACTTCCTATACTAATTGCAACAATTACCAAAACTATGTTTGTCAACTCTCAACAACTTTTATTCATCATACTCTTTATATGTGAAGTCATCACCATCCATAAGATCAATATATGATTTTTTTATATTTTTTATCATTTATTTTATTTAATTCCCTCAAGATCATAGAAGATAACAAAGCCCTCAACTAAAAACTACTCTTTATTATATATAACTCATGAACTTGATTACAAAGATATAGATCAAAACAAAACTCAAAGCTAGATCATACTAAATACTTTATTCTACCAGATCAAGATATAACCAAAATGATCTAACTAGGAAAAACGATAAAGATAAAGGTGTGATGGTGATACGATATTGCGGCACCTCCCCCAAGCTTGGCAGTTGCCAAGGGGAGTGCCCATACCCATGTAATTATGTCTCTTTCTTCGGAGGTGGGGATGATGGAGTTGTTGATGAAGTACTGTTGCACATCGAGCGTAGGAGATGCTCCAATTTGCGAATAATGCCCTTGAGTGCGGTGATGTGCTCTTGCAATAGAATATTTTCACGAGTGAGATACTTGTTTTGCACAAGAACTAGTTCAATGATCTTGAAAGCTTCAATTTCAGTTGGAGTAAGATGATTGTAGTGAGGTTGAAGAATGTCTTCTTCTTCTGCTGCCGGAACTTGATCTTCCTTGGCCTTCTTGATCTTTATCATCCTCGTTGATTTCCCCAAGTTCTTCTCTCTTCATCTCTATCTTCATTAGCCACGCATCGTCGCCCGTGTTGTTGGAGGAGGGGGACGACATGATGCCTGGCCTTGAAAACTCTGGCAGAAAAATAGGTCAAAACAAAAATAGGAGATTTCATCATGGTACGGTGGTCAAAACCTTAGGGAAGTTATATAATGAATTTTTACCGACCAAAAGAAGTATCATGCAAGAAAACGGAGTCTGGAGGGCACACGAGGTGGCCACAAGGACGAGGGGCACGCCTAGGGGGGTAGGGCGCGCCCTCCACCCTTGTGGTGGCCTCGTGTCTCTTTCGGACTACTTTTAATTTTCCTAATTTTTAAATATTCCAAAACGGAGAAAAATGCTATTAGAACAGTTTTGGAGTTGGTTTACTTACCATACCACATACCTATTCCTTTTCGGAGTCTGAAACATCCTAGAAAGTATCCCTTATGTACTCCTCCGGTGTTATGGTATTAATTATATTGGTCTCAACATTTATGGGAGTACCTGAAATATAATGTTTGATTCTTTGACCGTTTACCACCTTTGGATTTGTGCCTTTGGCGTTGTTGATTTTTATGGCACCGGAACAATAGACCTCCTCGATAATGTAAGGACCTTCTCATTTAGAGAGAAGCTTTCCTGCAAAAAATCTTAAACGAGAGTTGTATAGCAAAACATGATCACCTACATTAAACTCACGCTTTTGTATCCTTTTATCATGCCATCTTTTAACTATTTCTTTAAACAACTTGGCATTCTCATAGGCTTGGGCTCTCCATTCATCAAGTGAGCTAATGTTAAATAACCTCTTCTCACTAGAAAGTTTGAAATCATAATTTAGCTCTTTAATAGCCCAACATGCCTTATGTTCTAGTTCGAGAGGTAAGTGACATGCCTTTCCATAAACCATTTTATACGGAGACATACCCATAGGATTCTTATAAGCAGTTCTATAAGCCCACAATGCATCATCAAGTTTCTTAGACCAATTCTTTCTAGATCTATTAACAGTCTTTTGCAAAATTAATTTAAGCTCGCTATTACTCAATTCTACTTGACCACTAGACTGAGGATGATATGGAGATGCAATTCTATGGTTGACATCATATTTAGCAAGCATTTTATGAAAATCACCATGAATAAAATGTGAACCACCATCAGTCATTAAATATCTAGGGACTCCAAACCTCAAAAAAATAACTTCTTTAAGCATCGCAATAGAAGTGCTATGATCAGCACAACTAGTTGGAATAGCTTCTACCCACTTGGCAATGTAATCAACAGCAACTAAAATATGTGTATACCCATTAGAGGAAGGAAAAGTCCCATATAATCAAAGCCCCAAACATCAAATGGTTCAATAACAAGTGAATAGTTCATTGGCATTTCCTAACGTGTACTAATATTACCAATTCTCTAGCATGCATCACAAGACAAGACAAACTTACGAGCATCCTTGAAGAGAGTAGGCCAATAATAACCAGATTGCAATACCTTATGTGTAGTTCTATCTCCAGTGTGGTGTCCTCCGTAAGACTCAGAGTGGCACTTGCGTAGGATTTGTTCATGCTTAGGTACACAACGTCTAATAACATCATCTACTCCTTCTTTATAAAGATGTGGGTCATCCCAAAAGTAATGTCTCAAATCATAGAAAAACATTTTCTTTTGCTAGTATGTGAAACTAGGTGGTATAAATTTAGCAACAATATAATTAGCATAATCAACATACCATGGAGTATTACGAGAAGCATTTATGACATTTAATTGTTCATCAAGTGTAGCGACCCGACCCCAGACGGTCAAGCCTCTGTGTATCTGTGCCATCCCTGGATCGGTATGCTGGCACACACAGTACATCAATGTATATATCAAAGTGCAATCACATGTATAGATAACGTAAAACTGATATATACCTCAAAGTCCCAGCGGAAACAAACAATCGGGTGTGGAGTCCCATCAACACCATCGGCAGGTTGAGTGTAGACCGTAACCCTGTACTGTACTCTTACTCGTCGGAACAAACATATCTGCAACATGAGACGTTGCAGCCGTGTAGGTCAGTACATTGAATGTACCGGCAAGATCACTGTAAAACACACACGATAAACTATACTACATGCAATATGGCTTTGTGGCTCTGGGTCTGAGTTTTTGCATAAAAGCTGGTTTAATTTTTCCCTACATCAAAGGAATATTAGGAGTCTGTACTATAGAACTTCCTATCATGACATGGTTCCGCCAACCGATGTCTCATCACCCAAATCTTCATAAGTTGCCCACAATTAAATTATCAGTCCGGTGTTGAGAGTTGCGAGATAGATCCAAGTCCAGAGGCTCAAATTGTCCGTAACCGGGGACACGGCTAATCGATTAGGTTTTAACCTTCTGCCTGCAGAGGTTTGTACACTTTACCCGCAAGATTCGATCCCTCTTCTTACGTTCTTGCACTTCAGGGTGTTTGAGAACAAGACGACCGAAACATGGTCTTACGAAGAGTTCCCCTAACCACTGTCTGGTGCTCATCCAATCCTACCGTAGTTCTACATCTGCTAGCACCGTCCCAGCCAGAGTCACAACTAAGGTCAACCAAGCCAGAGCCCATAGTGACTTGCGGTTGCACAAGTAAGCTTCCAGACATGAAGTATTCTTCCGTCTCTTTGAGTCTGGGTGAAGCTTTCCACAAGATGTCATGGCGCTTCTCCATGCATCCTGGCCATCCACTGGTTTCTCCAGGGTGCCCGTCAACCATCCTTCACCCAGTAGTGTGTATTGAATTCTTGTCTCGAGTCTCGAAATCTTGAGGTCATGAAGATGCAGTCCTTGCCGATGCCATCATGAAGTTGTCGTCATTGACGTAGAGTCCTCCATTCTCACACCACTCCCAAGCACTCATACCAACCCCGTCTACTATAGCATAGCATTAAAATAAATAACGTCCCGGGCTTGGTAATAGGGAGATGGGTTCCTACCTCATGCATTCTACTCAATTACAAGATCCAATAACACTACTGGAGGGACTATGTATGGTGATACTAAATGCAATAAAACATAGGTATGAATAACATGGTCAAAGTGAACTTGCCTGGTATTAGTTGGTGAATATAACAACGCTTTCGTAAACTTCATAAAACTATTCGCCACTCCGAGAAAGTCTATATAATCAACATATCTAATCACACATAAGAAATCACTCAAAAAAACAAGTAAAAGACTCATGAACTCAAAATAACCAAATGAAGCTTTTCTGGACAAAGACATTTTAATTTTACAAAAATCATGTGGTCATGGTTCTAGAGGATAGTAGGGATCTAGGGCTTCAATTTCCAAAAAGAATCAAATCAAACAGAGTCATAGATTGAAAGTTATGTCCTAACAAAGTTGAAGTTTGAATCTGGTCAAATCTGAATTTGAAAGTGATAAAAATATAACTTGATAGGATCACTAGATAGATGGAATCATGATGAACAATTTGGCATTGGTTTCATAAATAACTAAGCTCCGGTTCAAAAGTTACGATCGAACGAAGGTGTGAACTAGATTTGAAGTTGAATAAATTTGATTTGCTCAATCTCCAAAATCCACTTTTTTGTTGGAAAGTATATGTCACAAGGAGTATTCTGCAAAAAGAAACACCTAAATTGGAGTTACGGATGAAAAGTTGGAGGGTTTTGAAGTTCAGGGGCTGTTCTGAAAAATCCAGGGACTAATCTATGAAACTTCTATCTGCAATTGAGTCCCTGGACACATGTCGCAATACTAATGGATAGAAACTGTTCTCTGCGGAGCAAATCTAGCGAATGACCGCTAATTAGAAGAAAATTCTTTGGCCTAAAAACAAAAACAGATCTAATCTAGACCTTAGATTTTGGATCTGACGATGGTAAAGTAATAATCATTCGGTCTAACTAAAAACCGTTCACTGGTTGAACCAAACAAACAAAAAAACATGAAAGAATAGAGGAGGACACATGGGAGGTGGTGGCGCTTACAGAAGCATGGCCGTCATCTCAGGCGGCGACTCCAGCGAGGCAGGCGAAGGCAGGGTGGGGCGGCGGGTCACGGGGCGAGGGGTGGCGTCTCCGGCGTGGCGTCGGGCGGCACTGGGCAACGGAGTCGGGCAGGGGCCCGTGGGACGGAGCTCAAAGCTCGAGCGACTCGGCCGTCAATGGTGCTGCAACTACGGGTGGTGGTCGTGGCGCTCAGGCTAGTGGTCTTCGGGGTTGGAGAGGAACACGATGGGGTCCGGCGCGTCTCAGCGATGGCGATGGTAGCGTCTGCGGTGTCGAGTTCTTGCGGTGGTGACAAAGGCGAGCGGCTGGAGCGAGGCGAGCTCCGGCGAGTTTCGAAAGGCGCCGGGGAGTTGTTCCCGCACGCGTCTACGAAGGAGAAGGAGTCGGGTAGGTGTGTAGTAGAGAGGCATGAAGAAACAGAGGAGAAAGTGGACTCGAGTAACCTTCGGTGGCAGCGGAAACATCCATCAGGCGACGGGGAACTCCGGCGAGATTGGATCGGGGTGAAACAAGATCGAAACCTTCCAATTTTTGTGAAAATCAGATGAGGAGGAGGAGGGGGATATTTATATGGAGTCGGTCTTGCGCGAGGGGCAACGAACGGATCGAATCGAGAGGATTTGCATTGGGATATTGTTCCCGTGATGAACACGAAAGAAAATGACAGAGGATGGGGATGACATGCGAGGCCCGTGAGTCAGCGGTAGGGAACGAGCGAGAGGAGCGGTCGACCGAGCGCTTAGCGCTTCAGTGCGAGAGGGGGAGGCCATGGGCCTAAGGCGCTGCTGGGCCGCGGAGAGAGAGGGAGGGAGTTGGGCCTCGGTGGCTTCGGCCCCCTCTTTTTTTATAAAGCACAGACTTGACAAAAAAGAATCATAAGTAAATACAAAATATTATGTAGCCATATAATATATCAAAATTTTCGGAGAAAGATTTACCACAATAGGAACTATTTTACAAGTTCAAATTAAATCCACAAAAAATCACAAAAGTCAAACAGTGCTGCTGTTGCAATAAAACCCAATAAAATCATTTTTAAAATTCCAACTTATTTTAAAATTATTTTCTCCTAATATTCCATTGAAGGGAATCATTTTATCCTTATTTCCATCTATTTATTTTTAGGAGAAAAATAATTTGATTAAAAGTCAAATAACTCCAAAATAGTTTTTTTTGAACTTGAAATTCAAATCACTTCCAAATCTTTTCTGTTTTCCTCATTCAAATATATTTCAAATTTGCCCCTCGTTTGGAGTGTCATATTGCTCCTCTCTTTATTTTGAAATGGGTTAGAGGAATTTGAAACTATTCAAATGGGAAGGATTCCAAATGGAATTTTAAAAGTGGTTTAACTCCCCACTCTCTTTCATTTAAACTTTGGAGAAGTCATTTCATCTCCTCTCTTGAAAGTCCTTGAGTGGCATGAAGTTTGCATTACTTTCAAATGAGGTTTCAATTCATTTCAGATGGAAACATGATAACCCATAAGTATAGGGGATCGCAACAGTTTTCGAGGGTAGAGTATTTAACCCAAATTTATTGATTCAACACAAGGGGTGCCAAAGAATATTCTCAAGTATTAGCAGCTGAGTTGTCAATTCAACCACACCTGGAAACTTAGTATCTGCAGCAAAGTGTTTAGTAGCACAGTAATATGATAGTGGTGGTAACGGCAACAAAAGTAAAGACAGCAAAAGTAATGTTTTTGGTATTTTGTAGTGATTGTAACAATAACAGCTGGAAAGTAAATAAGCGTAAACCAGTATATGGAAAACTCGTAGGCACCGGATCAGTGATGGATAATTATGCCAGATGCAGTTCATCATGTAACAGTCATAACATAGGGTGACACAGAACTAGCTCCAATTCATCAATGTAATGTAGGCATGTATTCCGTATATAGTCATACGTGCTTATGGAAAAGAACTTGCATGACATCTTTTGTCCTACCCTCCCGTGGAAGCGGGGTCCTATTGGAAACTAAGGGATATTAAGGCCTCCTTTTAATAGAGAACCGGAACAAAGCATTAGCACATAATGAATACATGAACTCCTCAAACTATGGTCATCATCGGGAGTGGTCCCGATTATTGTCACTTCAGGGTTGCCGGATCATAACACATAGTAGGTGACTATAGATTTGCAAGATAGGATCAAGAACTCACATATATTCATGAAAACATAATAGATTCAGATCTGAAATCATGGCACTCGGGCCCTAGTGACAAGCATTAAGCATAGCAAAGTCATAGCAACATCAATCTCTGAACATAATGGATACTAGGGATCAAACCCTAACAAAACTAACTCGATTACATGATAAATCTCATCCAACCCATCACCGTCAAGCAAGCCTACGATGGAATTACTCACGCACGGTGGTGAGCATCATGAAATTGGTGATGGAGGATGGTTGATGATGACGACGGCGACGAATCCCCCTCTCCGGAGCCCCGAACGGACTCCAGATCAGCCCTTCCGAGAGGTTTTAGGGCTTGGCGGCGGCTCCGTATCGTAAAACGCGATGATTTCTTCTCTCTCGTTTTTTTCTCTCCGAAAGCAAATATATAGAGTTGGAGTTGGCGTCGGAGGGTCAACAGGGGGCCCACGAGGTAGGGGGGCGCGCCCCCCACCCTCGTGGAAAGGGTGTGAGCCCCCTGGTCTTCATATTTGGCGAGGATTTATTATTATTTTTTCTAAGGTACTCCGTGGAGTTTCAGGACTTCCCGAGAATATTTGCTTTCTGCACATAAAACAACACCAAGGTAATTCTGCTGAAAACAGCGTCAATCCAGGTTAGTTCCATTCAAATCATACAAGTTAGAGTCCAAAACAAGGGCAAAAGTGTTTGGAAAAGTAGATACGACGGAGACGTATCAACTCCCCCAAGCTTAAACCATTGCTTGTCCTCAAGCAATTCAGTTGACAAACTGAAAGAAAGAAAGAAAAACTTTTACAAACTCTGTTTGCTCTTGTTGTTGTAACTATGTCAAGCCAGCATTCAAGTTTTCAGCATAGATCATAACTAGATCATAACTAACCACATTTGCAACAATCCTCAGGTCTCATAATTACTCATATCAATAGCATAATCAACTAGCAAGTCATAATAATAAATCTCGGATGACAACACTTTCTCAAAACAATCATAATATGATATAACAAGATGGTATCTCGCTAGCCCTTTCTGAGACCGCAAAACATAAATGCAGAGCACCTTTACAGATCAAGGACTGACTAGACATTGTAATTCATGGTAAAAGAGATCCAATCATAGTCATACCCAACATAGATAAATAGTGATGAATGCAAATGACAGTTGTGCTCTCCAGCGAGTGCTCTTTAATAAGAGGGTGATGACTCAACATAAAAGTAAATGGATAGGCCCTTCGCAGAGGGAAGCAGGGATTTGTAGAGGTGCCAGAGCTCGGTTTTGAAATAGAGATAAATTGCATTTTGAGCGGTATACTTTCATTGTCAACGTAACAACTAAGAGATGGCGATATGTTCCATGCTAAACACATTATAGGTGGTTCCCAAACAGAATGGTAAAGTTTATACTCCCCCTCCACCAACAAGCATCAATCCATGGCTTGCTCGAAACAACGAGTGCCTCCAACATACATCAGGTCCTAGGGGGAGTTTTGTTTGCAATTAATTTTGATTTAGTTTGCATAAAGCATGGGACTGGGCATCCCGGTGACCAGCCATTTTCTCGTGAGTGAGGAGCGGAGTCCACTCCTCTTAAGAATAACCCGCCTAACACGGAAGATAAGGACAACCTTGGTTGACACATGAGCTATTCGAGCGTACAAAACAGAATATTTATTTGAAGGTTTGGAGTTTGGCACATACAAATTTACTTG
The DNA here is from genome assembly GCF_003073215.2 of Triticum urartu. NCBI lineage: Eukaryota > Viridiplantae > Streptophyta > Magnoliopsida > Poales > Poaceae > Triticum > Triticum urartu. The sequence continues at coordinate 253,721,605 of NC_053022.1, read as the reverse complement.
GAACGGCAGGTAGATACCGCATATAGGAAGGTATAGTGGACTCATCTGGAATAACTTTGGGGTTTAAGGGATTGGATGCACAAGCAGTATTCCCGCTTAGTATAGGTGAAGGATAGAAAAAGACTGGGAAGCGACCAACTAGAGAGCGACAACAGCCATGTACATGCATTAAAATTAATAATAATTGGATGCAAGCATGAGTAGGATATAATCCACCATGAACATAAATATCATGAAGGCTATGTTGATTTTGTTTCAACTACATGCGTGAACATGTGCCAAGTCAAGTCACTTAAATCATTCAAAAGAGGATACCACCCCATCATACCACATCATAGTCATCTCAATAGCATGTTGGCACACAAGGTAAATCATTATAACTCATAGCTAATCAAGCATGGCACAAGCAACTATGATGTCTAATTGTCATTGCAAACATGTTTATTCATAATAAGCTGAATCAAGAACGATGGGCTCATCATATTTACAAAAATAAAAGAGGTCGAGTTCATACCAGCTTTTCTCATCTCAGTCAGTCCATCATATATCATCATAATTGCCTTTCACTTGCACGAACGAACGGTGTGAATAATAATAAGAGTGCACATGCATTGGACTAAGCTGGAATCTGTGAGCATTCAAGAAACAGGAGAAGACAAGGCAATATGGGCTCTGGGTTAAATCAACAATAATGCATATAAGAGCCACTTCAACAATTTAATTATGGTCTTCTCCTACTGACCCCCAAAGAAAAGAAAAGAAAATAAAACTATTTACACGGGAAAGCTCCCAACAAGCAAAAGAAGAACGGGAAATATTTTTTGGGGGTTTCTGTTTAATTATTACAACTACAGCAGATAAATAAACTACTACTAATTTTTTTGTTTTTCTTAAGGTTTAACAAACACACAAGAAGAAAGCAGGAAAAGGAAAATAAACTAGCATGGATATTACAGTGAAAAAGTATGAGCACCGACATCTACCAACGAGTGTGTGTGAACATAAATGTAATGTCGATGAGAAATATGTACTCCCCCAAGCTTAGGCTTTTGGCCTAAGTTGGTCTATGGCCACGACTGGCCTGGCGGATATCCATAATAATAGTTGTTGGGGTCGTACTGTGATGAGGAAGAATAGTTGGGATCATACTGTTGTGCAATGGTTATCGCCTGCTGAGATGCAGCGTGGAGTCGAGCTGCCTCCGCTCTCCTCTCGTACTCTTCTGCCTCCTCTCTGGTAATAACATATCTTCCTTTTGTCTGTGAATCAAAGAAGGCAGGAGCAGGGAGAGTAATATGGAAAACACGTCGTTTATCAAAAATTAAGCGATATAAGAGAGGTGATTTAGGCCTCTCGACAAACTGGTGCGAAGCCATAGAGTTATAATCTAAATATGTAGGAGGCAACTCCATATCACCCTCACGAATGTCTATTTCAAGAAAATGAGCTAAGCGGGTTGCGTAAATTCCTCCAAAGAAATCTCCATTATGTCTATTATGATGCAACCTACGAGCTACAATGGCTCCCATATGATAAGATTGGTCTCCTAACACAGCACTCCTAAGAATGCTAAGATCAGGGACACACATGTGACATGCTTCATCCTTAGCATTTATGCATCTACCAATAAAGAGAGCAAAATAATGTATAGCAGGAAGGTGAATGCTCCCTATGGTAGCCTGCGTTATGTCTCTGGATTTCCCCACAGTTATACTAGCAAGAAAGTTTCTAAATTCAGATTTAGGGGGATCCCTAATACTGCCCCATGATGGAAGTTTGCACGCAAGAGTGAAATCCTCTAAGTCCATTCTATAAGATTTATCATAAAGATCAAACATGACTGAAGGAGAATTACGCGAAGATGAATACTCAAATCTCCTCACAAATGAACTTGTGAGATCATGATACTGGGGCATTTGTTGGCCTCAAATTCCTCAAGACCGGCATTGCGCAAATATGCTTTGAATTCTTCTTTAATTCCTGCACGGTCCATAAAATTTACCGACGGCCATTCGCAAGGCCGTACTGGAGCGTCTCTTGGTGGATCCTCGTCAGCATCGCGCATAGCAATCCTGGGTCCTTGCTTCTTAGAGGAACCACCTTGGAACATCTTCCTAAGCATATTGCTTTTCTCTGAAAAATTCTGAAATTTTTAGTAACTTCAAAATAAAAGTAAATCAAACTCAATAAAACTGATAGCAACTACTCCCACAAGTGCCTAGAGCCTATATTATGTATCAAAACTACTTGGAACCATATAAATTTGACATGCAAGCTCAAGAACATGGTCACCTATGCAGCATAAATTTGCAATGAATAAAGCACTAGAACAAAAACTAATTGGACCAATGGAGGAGTCACATACCAAGGAACAATCTCCCCAAGAAGTTTTGCGAGAGGTGCTTTAAGCAAGGAGATCGAAAATCACAGCAAAAGTGGCTGGAACTCGTGCTTGAGTTGGTTTTTCGGGTTTGCGTGAGGCAGAGGAAGAAGATGGGTGCTGGGATAAGTGGAGGAGGGCCACTGTGGGCCCACGAGGCAGGGGGGCGCACCCACCACCCTCGTGGCCAGGTGGCAGCTCCTCCCGCGGTAATTTTTGCACAGTAAATCCTCAAATATTCCCGAAAAAATCATATTAAATTGGCATGGCTTTCTAAGGACTTTTATTTTCGGGATATTTTTATATTGCACGGATAAGTCAGGAAACAGACAGAAAAAATACTATTTTTACTTCATTTCTACTAAATTACAGAAAATATAAAGAGGGTACATAAGTTTGTGCTTCTAGTTTCATCCATCTCATGCTTATCAAAAAGAATCCACTAACAAGGTTGATCAGGTCTTGTTAACAAACTCATTCCGATAATCATGAAACCGGAGAAATTTCGAATAACACTAAGTTACCTCAACGGGGATATGCACATCCCCTATAATAAGTATATCATATTTCTTTTTGACCGTAGGAAGAGGAAATTCAAAACCTCCAATTATAATCGATGGAATTTTTCCAATGGAGTTGATACTATGAACTTGAGGTTGTTTCCTCGGAAAGTGTACCGTATGCTCATTACCATTAACATGAAAAGTGACATTGCCTTTGTTGCAATCAATAACAGCACCTGCAGTATTAAGAAAAGGTCTTCCAAGAATAATAGACATACTATCATCCTCGGGAATATCAAGAATAACAAAGTCCGTTAATATAGTAACGTTTGCAACCACAACAGGCACGTCCTCACAAATACCGACAGGTATAGCAGTTGATTTATCAGCCATTTGCAAAGATATTTCAGTAGGTGTCAGCTTATTCAAGTCAAGTCTACGATATAAAGAGAGAGGCATAACACTAACACCGGCTCCAAGATCACATAAAGCAGTTTTAATATAATTTCTTTTAATGGAGCAAGGTATAGTAGGTACTCCGAGATCTCCAAGTTTCTTTGGTATTCCACCCTTAAAAAGTATAATTAGCAAGCATGGTGGAAATTTCAGCTTCCGGTATCTTTCTTTTATTAGTAATGATATCCTTCATATATTTAGCATAAGGATTTATTTTGAGCACATCAGTCAATCGCATACGTAAAAAGATAAGCCTAATCAATTCAGCAAAGCGCTCAAAATCCTCATCATCCTTCTTCTTGGATGGTTTCGGAGGAAAAGGCATGGGTTTCTGAACCCAAGGTTCTCTTTCTTTCCCATGTTTCCTAGCAACAAAGTCTCTTTTATCATAACGTTGATTCTTTGATTATGGGTTATCAAGATCAACAGTAGGTTCAATTTCTACATCATTATCATTACTAGGTTGAGCATCATCATGAACATCATCATTAATATTTTTACTAAGTTCATGTTCATTACTAGATTGTGTTTCAGCATCAGACATGGAAATATCATTTGGATTATCAGGTGGTTCAGCAATAGGTTCACTAGAAGTTTGCACAGTTCTATCATTTTTCCTTCTCTTCTTTTTAGAAGAACTAGGTGCATCAATATTATTTTTCTGAGAATCTTGCTCGATTCTCTTAGGGTGGCCTTCAGGGCACAAAGGTTCTTGAGTCATTCTACCAGTTCTAGTAGCCACTCTAACAGCATAATCATTTTTCTTACTATTCATTTCATTGAGCAATTGTTTTTTAGCCTTAAGTACTTGTTCTACTTGAGTGGTAACCATAGAAGCATGTTTGCTAACAAGTTTAAGTTCACCTCTAATATTAGCCATATAATCACCCAAGTATTTAATTATATAGGAATCATATTTCAATTGTCTACCAAAATAAGCATTGAAATTTTCTTGTTTGACAATAAAATTATCAAACTCATCAAAGCATTGCCTAGCAGACTTATAGTGAGGGATATCACCTTCATCAAATCTATAGAGAGAATTTACATTTACTACCTGTGTCGGGATATCGGGAGGTTCCTCAATGAATAAAGGATTAAGATCATATACTTCGTCAACAGGCGGTATATTAAGACCATGTATTTCTTCAATAGGAGGTAAATTCTTAACATCTTCAGCTTTAATACCTTTTTCTTTCATAGATTTCTTTGCCTCTTGCATATCTTCGAGACTGAGAAATAGAACACCTCTCTTTCTTCGGAGTTGTTTAGGAATTAGGATCATTAAATTGGAGCGGGAGCTGGCTCAAGAGCTGGCTCAGGAGGTTGCCAATATTTTCATTTGTCAACATATATTCTATTAGATTTCAGCTTCATCCGGTTGTTCTTCCCCTGAAAGAGAACCAGCACAACTATCTAGGTAATCTCTGGAAAGCATCGGTTAGTCCATTATAAAAGATATCCAAGTATTTCAGGTTTCTTAAGAGGATGAATCAGGCAAAGCATTAAGTAACTTGAGAAGGCCTCCCCCAAGCTTGTGGGAGGACCTCTTTCTTTAATTTGCATGAAATTGTATATTTCCCTCAAAGCAGCTTGTTTCTTATTGAGCGGGGAAAATATTTAGCAGAGAAGTAATAAAATCATATCCTGGGACTACGCAACACAACAGGAATCCAGAGAATTAAAACCATATCTTAGCCATCGTCCTTTAATGGAGAACGGAAATAATTTTGAGTAAATAGAGGGTAACGTGATCTCTCATTTAGTGAACAGGGCAAGCTATGTCATTTAACTTAGTAAGATGTGCCACAACAGTTTCAGATTCATAGCCATAAAACGGATCAGATTCAACCAAAGTAATTATATCAGGACCAACAGAGAATTCATAATCTTTATCAGGAAACACATTATAGGTGAATTAGCAAAAGCAGGATCAGGTTTCATTTTATCTCTAAGTGATTCTTTGTTCCATTTAATTAATAACCTCTTTAAGCTCATATCTATCTTTGCAGGCTAAAATAGCTAAAGAAGAATCTTTATCAAAAAGATAACCTTCAGGAATAACAGGCATATTTTCATCATCACTATCATCATCGTATTCAGTTTCATCAATTTCTCTTTCTCTAGCCCTAGCAATTTGTTCTTCAAGAAATTCACTAAGGGGCACAGTAGTATCAGGCATAAAAGCGGTTCATTCATAAGTATCATGCATAGTAGAAGGGGCATCATCAATAACATGCCGAACATATCGGAACGAATAGCAGAAGCAGGTGTAGGTGTTGAAGGAAATATGCCCTAGAGGCAATAATAAAGTTATTATTTATTTCCTTATATCATGATAAATGTTTATTATTCATGCTAGAATTGTATTAACCGGAAACATAATACATGTGTGAATACATAGACAAACAGAGTGTCACTAGTATGCCTCTACTTGACTAGCTCGTTAATCAAAGATGGTTATGTTTCCTAACCATGGACAAAGAGTTGTTATTTGATTAACGGGATCACATCATTAGGTGAATGATCTGATTGACATGACCCATTCCATTAGCTTAGCACCCGATCGTTTAGTATGTTGCTATTGCTTTCTTCATGACTTATACATGTTCCTATGACTATGAGATTATGCAACTCCCGTTTGCCGGAGGAACACTTTGTGTGCTACCAAACGTCACAACGTAACTGGGTGATTATAAAGGTGCTCTACAGGTGTCTCCAAAGGTACATGTTGGGTTGGCGTATTTCGAGATTAGGATTTGTCACTCCGATTGTCGGAGAGGTATCTCTGGGCCCTCTCGGTAATGCACATCACATAAGCCTTGCAAGCATTGCAACTAATGAGTTAGTTGTGAGATGATGTATTACGGGAACGAGTAAAGAGACTTGCCCGGTAACGAGATTGAACTAGGTATTGAGATACCGACGATCGAATCTCGGGCAAAGTAACATACCGATGACAAAGGGAAACAACGTATGTTGTTATGCGGTCTGACCGATAAAGATCTTCGTAGAATATGTAGGAGCCAATATGAGCATCCAGGTTCCGCTATTGGTTATTGACCGGAGACGTGTCTCGGTCATGTCTACATTGTTCTCGAACCGTAGGGTCCGCACGCTTAAGGTTTCGATGACAGTTATATTATGAGTTTATGAGTTTTGATGTACCGAAGGAGTTCGGAGTCCCGGATGAGATCGGGGCATGACGAGGAGTCTCGAAATGGTCAGAGACGTTAAAGATCGATATATTGGACGACTATATTCGGACTTCGGAAAGGTTCCGAGTGATTCGGGTATTTTTCGGAGTACCGGAGAGTTACGGGAATTCGCCGGGAGAAGTATTGGGCCTTATTGGGCCATACAGGAAAGAGAGAGGGGCTGCCTAGGGCAGGCCGTGCGCCCCCCCAAGGCCTAGTCCGAATTGGACTAAGGGGAGGGGCTGCACCCCTTCCTTGTTTCCTACTCCTACTACATGGAAGGACTCCTAGTTGGACTAGGAAAGGGGGAATCCTACTCCCGGTGGGAGTAGGACTCCCCTAGGGCGCGCCATAGAGAGGGCCGGCCCTCCCCTCCTCCACTCCTTTATATACGGGGGCAGGGGGCACCCCATAGACACACAAGTTGATCCACGTGATCATATTCTTAGCCGTGTGCGGTGCCCCCTTCCACCATAGTCCTCGATAATATTGTAGCGGTGCTTAGGCGAAGCCCTGCGACGGTAGAACATCAAAATCGTCACCACGCCGTCGTGCTGACGAAACTCCTCCCCGACGCTTTGCTGGATCGGAGCCCGGGGATTGTCATCGAGCTGAACGTGTGCCAAGAACTCGGAGGTGCCGGAGTAACGATGCTTGGATCGGTCGGATCGTGAAGACGTACGACTACATCAACCGCGTTGTCACAACGCTTCCGCTGTCGGTCTACAAGGGTACGTAGATCACACTCTCCCCTCTCATTGCTATGCATCACCATGATCTTGCGTGAGCGTAAGAAAATTTTGAAATTACTACGAAACCCAACAGTGGCATCCGAGCCTAGGTTTTATATGTTGATGTTATATGCACGAGTAGAACACAAGTGAGTTGTGGGCGATATAAGTCATACTGCTTACCAGCATGTCATACTTTGGTTCGGCGGTATTGTTGAATGAAGCGGCCCGGACCGACATTACGCGTACACTTACGCGAGACTGGTTCTACCGACGTGCTTTGCACACAGGTGGCTGGCGGGTGTCAGTTTCTCCAACTTTAGTTGAACCGAGTGTGGCTACGCCTGGTCCTTGCGAAGGTTAAAACAGCACCAACTTGGCAAACTATCGTTGTGGTTTTGATGCGTAGGTAAGAACGGTTCTTGCTAAAGCCGTAGCAGCCACGTAAAACTTGCAACAACAAAGTAGAGGACGTCTAACATTTTTTTGCAGGGCATGTTGTGATGTGATATGGTCAAGACGTGATGAGATATAAGTTGTTGTATGAGATGATCATGTTTTGTTGAAGTTATCAGCAACTGGCAAAATCCTTATGGTTGTCTCTCTATTGCATAAGATGCAAGCGTCCAATAATTGCTTTAATTTATCGCTATGCGATAGCAATAGTTGCAAGAGCAATTGTTGGCGAGACGACCACGTGACGACACATTGATATAGATCAAGATGATGGAGATCATGGTGTCATGCCGGTGACGACATAGATCATGACAGTACTTTGGAGATGGAGATCAAAGAAGTAAGATGATGATGGCCATATCATGTCACATATTTTGATTGCATATGATGTTTATCTTTTATACATCTTATTTTTTCTTAGTTTGACGGTACCATTTTAAAGATGATCTCTCACTAATTATCAAGAAGTGTTCTCCCTGAGTATGCACCGTTGCGAAAGTTCTTCGTGCTGAGACACCACGTGATGATCGGGTGTGATAGGCTCTACGTTCAAATACAACGGGTGCAAAACAGTTGCACACGCGGAATACTCAGGTTATACTTGACGAGCCAAGCATATACAGATATGGCCTCAGAACACGGAGACCGAAAGGTCGAGCGTGAATCATATAGTAGATATGATCAACATAGTGATGTTCACCAATGAAACTGCTCCATCTCACGTGATGATCGGACATGGTTTAGTTGATTTGGATCACGTGATCACTTAGAGGATTAGAGGGATGTCTATCTAAGTGGGAGTTCTTAAGTAATATGATTAATTGAACTTAAATTTATCATGAACTTAGTCCTGGTAGTATTTTGCAAATTATGTTGTAGATCAATAGCTCGCGTTATTGCTTTCATATGTTTATTTTGATATGTTCCTAGAGGAAAATTGTGTTGAAAGATGTTAGTAGCAATGATGCGGATTGGATCCGTGATCTGAGGTTTATCCTCATTGCTGCACAGAGGAATTATGTCCTTGATGCACCGCTAGGTGATAGACCTATTGCAGGAGCAGATGCTGACGTTATGAACGTTTGGCTAGCTAAATATGATGACTACTTGATAGTTTAGTGCACCATGCTTAACGGCTTAGAATCGGGACTTCAAAGACGTTTTGAACGTCATGGACCATATGAGATGTTCCAGGAGTTGAAGTTAATATTTCAAGCAAATACCCGAGTTGAGATATATGAAGTCTCCAACAAGTTCTATAGCTAAAAGATGGAGGAGAATCGCTCAACTAGTGAGCATGTGCTCAGATTGTCTGGGTACTACAATCGCTTGAATCAAGTGGGAGTTAATCTTCCAGATAAGATAGTGATTGACAGAATTCTCTAGTCACCATCACCAAGTTAGTAGAACTTCGTGATGAACTATAGTATGCAAGGGATGACGAAAACGAATCCCGAGCTTTTCATGATGATGAAATCGATGAAGGTAGAAATCAAGAAAGAGCGTCAAGTGTTGATGGTTGACAAGATCACTAGTTTCAAGAAAAGGGCAAAGGGAAGAAGGGGAACTTCAAGAAGAACGGCAAGCAAGTTGCTGCTCAAGTGAAGAAGCCCAAGTCTGGTCCTAAGCCTAAGACTAAGTGCTTCTACTGCAAAGGGACTGGTCACTGGAAGCGGAACTGCCCCAAGTATTTGGCGGATAAGAAGGATGGCAAAGTGAACAAAAGTATATTTGATATACATGTTATTGATGTGTACTTTACTAGTGTTTATAGCAACCCCTCAGTATTTGATACTGGATCAGTTGCTAAGAGTAGTAACTTGAAACAGGAGTTGCAGAATAATCAGAGACTAGTTAAGGGTGAAGTGACGATGTGTGTTGGAAGTAGTTCCAAGATTGATATGATCATCATCGCACACTCCCCTATACTTTCGGGATTAGTGTTGAACCTAAATAAGTGTTATTTGGTTTTTGCGTTGAGCATGAATATGATTTGATCATGTTTATTGCAATACGGTTATTCATTAAAGTCAGAGAATAATTGTTGTTCTGTTTACATGAATAAAACCTTCGATGGTCATACACCCAATGAAACAAGTTCATTGGATCTCGATCGTAGTGATACACATATTCATAATATTGAAACCAAAAGATGCGAAGTTAATAATGATAGTGCAACTTATTTGTGGCACTGCCATTTAGGTCATATTGGTGTAAAGCGCATGAAGAAACTCCATGCTGATGGGATTTTGGAATCACTTGATTATGAATCACTTGGTGCTTGCGAACCATGCCTTATGGGCAAGATGACTAAAGACTCCGTTCTCCGGAACAATGGAGCGAGCAACTGACTTATTGGAAATAATACATACTGATGGATGCGATCCGATGAGTGTTGAAGCTCGCGCGGGTATCGTTATTTTCTAACCTTCACATATGATTTGAGCAGATATGGGTATATCTGCTTGATGAAACATAAGTCTGAAACATTTGAAAAGTTCAAAGAATTTCAGAGTGAAGTGGAAAATCATCGTGACAAGAAAATAAAAGTTTCTACGATATGATCACAGAGGTAAAATATTTGAGTTACGAGTTTGGTCTTCAATTAAAACAATGTGAAATAGTTTCACTACTCACGCCACCTGGAACACCATAGTGTAATGGTGTGTCCGAACGTCATAACCGTACTTTATTAGATATAGTGCGATCTATGATGTCTCTTACCGATCTACCACTATCGTTTTGGGGTTATGCATTAGAGAAAGATGCATTCACGTTAAATAGGGCACCATCTAAGTCCGTTGAGACGACACAATCTGAACTATGGTTTGGCAAGAAACCAAAGTTGTCGTTTCTTAAAGTTTGGGGTTGTGATGCTTATATGAAAAAGTTTCATCCTAATAAGCTCAAACCCAAATCGGAGAAATATGTCTTCATAGGATACCCAAAGGAGACTGTTGGGTACACCTTCTATCACAAATTCGAAGGCAAGACTTTTGTTGCTAAATTCGGAATTTTTCTAGAGAAGGAGTTTCTCTCGAAAGAAGTGAGTGGGAGGAAAGTAGAACTTGATGAGGTAACTGTACCTGCTCCCTTATTGGAAAGTAGTTCATCACAGAAATTTGTTCCTGTGACTACTACACCAATTAGTGAGGAAGCTAATGATGATGATCATGTAACTTCAGATCAAGTTACTACCAAATCTCGTAGGTAAACCAGAGTGAGATCCGCACCAGAGTGGTACGGTAATCCTGTTCTGGAAGTCATGTTACTAGACCATGACGAACTTGCGAACTATGAGGAAGCGATGATGAGCCCAGATTCCGCGAAATGGATTGAGGCCATGAAATCTGAGATATGATCCATGTATGAGAACAAAGTATGGACTTTGGTTGACTTGCCCGATGATCGGCAAGCCATAGAAAATAAATGGATCTTCAAGAGGAAGACGGACGCTGATAGTAGTGTTACTATCTACAAAGCTAGAATTGTCGCAAAAGGTTTTCGACAAGTTCAAGGTGTTGACTACGATGAGATTTTCTCACTCGTATCTATGCTTAAGTCTGTCCGAATCATGTTAGCAATTGCCGCATTTTATGAAATCTGGCAAATGGATAAACAAAACTGCATTCCTTAATGGATTTACTAAAGAAGAGTTGTATACGATGCAACTAGAAGGTTTTGTCGATCCTAAAGGTGTTAACTAAATATGCAAGCTCCAGCGATCCATCTATGGACTGGTGCAAGAATCTCGGAGTTGGAATATACGCTTTGATAAGTTGATCAAAGCATATAGTTTTATACAGACTTGCGGTGAAGCCTGTATTTACAAGAAAGTGAGTGGGAGCACTACAACATTTCTGATAAGTATATGTGAATGACATATTGTTGATCGGAAATAATGTAGAATTATTCTGCAAAGCATAAAGGAGTGTTTGAAAGGAGTTTTTCAAAGAGACCTCGGTGAAGCTGCTTACATATTGAGTATCAAGATCTATAGAGATAGATCAAGACACTTGATAAGTTTTTTCAATGAGTACATACCTTGACAAGATTTTGAAGTAGTTCAAAATGGAACAGTCAAAGAAAAGGTTTCTTGCCTGTGTTACAAGGTGTGAAGTTGAGTAAGACTCAAAGCCCGACCACATCAGAAGATAGAAAGAGAATGAAAGTCATTCCCTATGCCTCAGTCATAGGTTCTATAAAGTATGCCATGCTTTATACCAGATCTATTGTATGCCCTACCACTGAGTTTGGCAAGGGAGTACGATAGTGATCTAGGAGTAGATCACTGGACAGCGGTCAAAATTATCCTTAGTGGAATAAGGATATGTTTCTCGATTATGGAAGTGAAAAAAGGTTCGTCGTAAAGGGTTACACCGATGCAAGTTTTGACACTAATCTAGATGACTCTAAGTCTCGGTCTAGATACATATTGAAAGTGGGAGCAATTAGCTAGAGTAGCTCCATGCAGAGCATTGTTGACATAGAAATTTGCAAAATACATGCGGATCTGAATGTGGCAGACCCGTTGACTAAGATTCTCTCACAAGCAAAACATGATCACACCTTAGTACTCCTTGGGTGTTAATCACATACCGATGTGAACTAGATTACTGAATCTAGTAAACCCTTTGGGTGTTGGTCACATGGCGATGTGAACTATGGGTGTTAATCACATGATGATGTGAACTATCGATGTTAATCACATGGTGATGTGATCTAGATTATTGACTCTAGTGCAAGTGGGAGACTGAAGGAAATATGCCCTAGAGGAAATAATAAAGTTATTATTTATTTCCTTATTTCATGATAAATGTTTATTATTCATGCTAGAATTGTATTAACCGGAAACATAATACATGTGTGAATACATAGACAAACAGAGTGTCACTAGTATGCCTCTACTTGACTAGCTCTTAATCAAAGATGGTTATGTTTCCTAACCATGACAAAGAGTTGTTATTTGATTAACGAGATCACATCATTAGGTGAATGGATCTGAATTGACATGACCCATTCCATTAGCTTAGCACCCGATCGTTTAGTATGTTGCTATTGCTTTCTTCATGACTTATACATGTCCTATTGACTATGAGATTATGCACTCCGTTTGCGGAGGAACCTTTGTGTGCTACCAAACGTCACCAACGTAACTGGGTGATTATAAAGGTGCTCTACAGGTGTCTCCAAAGGTACATGTGGGTTGGCGTATTTCGAGATTAGGATTTGTCACTCCGATTGTCGGAGAGGTATCTCTGGGCCCTCTCGTAATGCACATCACTTAAGCCTTGCAAGCATTGCCACTAATGAGTTAGTTGCGAGATGATGTATACGGAACGAGTAAAGAGACTTGCCAGGTAACGATGAACTAGTATTGAGATACCGACGATCCGATCTCGGGCAAGTAACATACCGATACAAAGGGAACAACGTATGTTTGTTATGCGGTCTGACCCGAAAGATTCTTCGTGAATATGTAGGAGCCAATATGGGCATCCAGGTCCCGCTATGGTATTGGACCGGAGACGTGTTCTCGGTCATGTCTACATTGTTCTCGAACCGTAGGGTCCGCACGCTTAAGGTTTGATGACAGTTATTTATGAGTTTGTGTTTTGATGTACGAAGGAGTTCGGAGTCCGGAATGAGATCGGGGACATGACGAGGAGTCTCGAAATGGTCAAGACGAAGATCGATATATTGGACGACTATTATTCGACATCGGAAAGGTTCCGAGTGATTCGGGTATTTTTCGGAGTACCGGAGAGTTACGGGAATTCGCCGGGAGAAGTATTGGGCCTTATTGGGCCATACGAAAGAGAGAGGGGCTGCCTAGGGCAGGCCGCGCGCCCCCCAAGGCCTAGTCCGAATTGGACTAGGGGAGGGGCTGCACCCCTTCCTTGTTTCCTACTCCTACTACATGGAAGGACTCCTAGTTGGACTAGGAAAGGGGGAATCCTACTCCCGGTGGGAGTAGGACTCCCCTAGGGCGCGCATAGAGAGGGCCGGCCCTCCCCTCCTCCACTCCTTTATATACGGGGGCAGGGGGCACCCCATAGACACACAAGTTGATCCACGTGATCATATTCTTAGCCGTGTGCGGTGCCCCCTTCCACCATATCCTCGATAATATTGTAGCGGTGCTTAGGCGAAGCCCTGCGACGGTAGAACATCAAAATCGTCACCACGTCGTCGTGCTGAACGGAACTCCTCCCCGACGCTTTGCTGGATCGGAGCCCGGGATCGTCATCGAGCTGAACGTGTGCCAAGAACTCGGAGGTGCCGGAGTAACGGTGCTTGGATCGGTCGGATCGTGAAGACGTACGACTACATCAACCGCGTTGTCACAACGCTTCCGCTGTCGGTCTACAAGGGTACGTAGATCACACTCTCCCCTCTCGTTGCTATGCATCACCATGATCTTGCGTGTGCGTAGGAAATTTTTTGAAATTACTACGATCCCCAACAGGTGTCGCAACTTACTCATACAGAAGGTGAATCAAGTGTAGAGCTAGATGGCAGTTCCTTACCTCCCCTCGTAGTTGAGGGATAGATCTTGGTTTTTGGATCTCTCAAGTTCTTCATAGTGTCCAGCAGATATAAATCCCAAGTGACTCAAAGAATAGAGCTATGCTCCCCGGCAACGGCGCCAGAAATTAGTCTTGATAACCCACAAGTATAGGGGATCGCAACAGCTTTCGAGGGTAGAGTATTCAACCCAAATTTATTGATTCGACACAAGGGGAGCCAAAGAATATTCTCAAGTATTAGCAGCTGAGTTGTCAATTCAACCACACCTGGAAACTTAGTATCTGCAGCAAAGTGTTTAGTAGCAAAGTAATATGATAGTGTGGTAAGGCAAACAAAGTAAGACAAAAAGTAATGTTTTTGGTATTTTGTAGTGATTGTAACAGTAACAACGAAAGTAAATAAGCGTAAACCAGTATATGGAAATTCGTAGGGACCGGATCAGTGATGGATAATTATGCCGGATGCGGTTCATCATGTAACAGTCATAACATAGGGTGACACAGAACTAGCTCCAATTCATCAATGTAATGTAGGCATGTATTCCGTATATAGCTTATGGAAAAGAACTTGCATGACATATTTTGTCCTACCCTCCCGTGGCAGCGGGGTCCTATTGGAAACTAAGGGATATTAAGGCCTCCTTTTAATAGAGAACCGGAACAAAGCATTAGCACATAGTGAATACATGAACTCCTCAAACTATGGTCATCACCGGGAGTGGTCCCGATTATTGTCACTTCGGGGTTGCCGGATCATAACACATAGTAGGTGACTATAGACTTGCAAGATAGGATCAAGAACTCACATATATTCATGAAAACATAATAGGTTCAGATCTGAAAATCATGGCACTCAGGCCCTAGTGACAAGCATTAAGCATAGCAAAGTCATAGCAACATCAATCTAAAAACATAGTGGATACTAGGGATCAAACCCTAACAAAACAAACTCGATTACATGATAAATCTCATCCAACCCATCACCGTCCAGCAAGCCTACGATGGAATTACTCACGCACGACGGTGAGCATCATGAAATTGGTGATGGAGGATGGTTGATGATGACGACGGCGACGAATCCCCCTCTCCGGAGCCCCGAACGGACTCCGGATCAGCCCTCCTGAGAGGTTTTAGGGCTTGGCGGCGGCTCTGTATTGTAAAACGCGATGATTTCTTCTCCCTGATTTTTTTCTCTCCGAAAGCAAATATATAGAGTTGGAGTTGGCGTCGGAGGGTTTCCAGGGGGCCCACGAGGTAGGGGGCGCGCCCTAGGGGGGGCGCCCCTACCCTCGTGAGAAGGGTGTGGGCCCCCTAGTCTTCATCTTTGGTGAGGATTTTTTATTGTTTTTTCTAAGATGTTCCGTAGAGTTTTAGGTCATTCCGAGAATATTTATTTTCTGCACATAAAACAACACCATGGCAATTCTCCTGAAAACAGCGTCAGTCCGGGTTAGTTCCATTCAAATCATACAAGTTAGAGTCCAAAACAAGGGCAAAAGTGTTTGGAAAAGTAGATACGACGGAGACGTATCAACTCCCCCAAGCTTAAACCCTTGCTTGTCCTCAAGCAATTCAGTTGACAAACTGAAAGAAAGAAAG
The DNA here is from genome assembly GCF_003073215.2 of Triticum urartu. Taxonomy (NCBI): domain Eukaryota; kingdom Viridiplantae; phylum Streptophyta; class Magnoliopsida; order Poales; family Poaceae; genus Triticum; species Triticum urartu. Next base: position 253,705,753 of record NC_053022.1, on the reverse strand, counting down.
AAAAACTTTTACAAACTCTGTTTGCTCTTGTTGTTGTAACTATGTCAAGCCAGCATTCAAGTTTTCAGCATAGATCATAACTAACCACATTTGCAACAATCCTCAGGTCTCATAATTACTCATATCAATAGCATAATCAACTAGCAAGTCATAATAATAAATCTCGGATGACAACACTTTCTCAAAACAATCATAATATGATATAACAAGATGGTATCTCGCTAGCCCTTTCTGAGACCGCAAAACATAAATGCAGAGCACCTTTACAGATCAAGGACTGACTAGACATTGTAATTCATGGTAAAAGAGATCCAATCATAGTCATACCCAACATAGATAAATAGTGATGAATGCAAATGACAGTTGTGCTCTCCAGCGAGTGCTCTTTAATAAGAGGGTGATGACTCAACATAAAAGTAAATGGATAGGCCCTTCGCAGAGGGAAGCAGGGATTTGTAGAGGTGCCAGAGCTCGGTTTTGAAATAGAGATAAATTGCATTTTGAGCGGTATACTTTCATTGTCAACGTAACAACTAAGAGATGGCGATATGTTCCATGCTAAACACATTATAGGTGGTTCCCAAACAGAATGGTAAAGTTTATACTCCCCCTCCACCAACAAGCATCAATCCATGGCTTGCTCGAAACAACGAGTGCCTCCAACATACATCAGGTCCTAGGGGGAGTTTTGTTTGCAATTAATTTTGATTTAGTTTGCATAAAGCATGGGACTGGGCATCCCGGTGACCAGCCATTTTCTCGTGAGTGAGGAGCGGAGTCCACTCCTCTTAAGAATAACCCGCCTAACACGGAAGATAAGGACAACCTTGGTTGACACATGAGCTATTCGAGCGTACAAAACAGAATATTTATTTGAAGGTTTGGAGTTTGGCACATACAAATTTACTTGGAACGGCAGGTAGATACCGCATATAGGAAGGTATAGTGGACTCATCTGGAATAACTTTGGGGTTTAAGGGATTGGATGCACAAGCAGTATTCCCGCTTAGTATAGGTGAAGGATAGAAAAAGACTGGGAAGCGACCAACTAGAGAGCGACAACAGCCATGTACATGCATTAAAATTAATAATAATTGGATGCAAGCATGAGTAGGATATAATCCACCATGAACATAAATATCATGAAGGCTATGTTGATTTTGTTTCAACTACATGCGTGAACATGTGCCAAGTCAAGTCACTTAAATCATTCAAAAGAGGATACCACCCCATCATACCACATCATAGTCATCTCAATAGCATGTTGGCACACAAGGTAAATCATTATAACTCATAGCTAATCAAGCATGGCACAAGCAACTATGATGTCTAATTGTCATTGCAAACATGTTTATTCATAATAAGCTGAATCAAGAACGATGGGCTCATCATATTTACAAAAATAAAAGAGGTCGAGTTCATACCAGCTTTTCTCATCTCAGTCAGTCCATCATATATCATCATAATTGCCTTTCACTTGCACGAACGAACGGTGTGAATAATAATAAGAGTGCACATGCATTGGACTAAGCTGGAATCTGTGAGCATTCAAGAAACAGGAGAAGACAAGGCAATATGGGCTCTGGGTTAAATCAACAATAATGCATATAAGAGCCACTTCAACAATTTAATTATGGTCTTCTCCTACTGACCCCCAAAGAAAAGAAAAGAAAATAAAACTATTTACACGGGAAAGCTCCCAACAAGCAAAAGAAGAACGGGAAATATTTTTTGGGGGTTTCTGTTTAATTATTACAACTACAGCAGATAAATAAACTACTACTAATTTTTTTGTTTTTCTTAAGGTTTAACAAACACACAAGAAGAAAGCAGGAAAAGGAAAATAAACTAGCATGGATATTACAGTGAAAAAGTATGAGCACCGACATCTACCAACGAGTGTGTGTGAACATAAATGTAATGTCGGTGAGAAATACGTACTCCCCCAAGCTTAGGCTTTTGGCCTAAGTTGGTCTATGGCCACGACTGGCCTGGCGGATATCCATAATAATAGTTGTTGGGGTCGTACTGTGATGAGGAAGAATAGTTGGGATCATACTGTTGTGCAACGGTTATCGCCTGCTGAGATGCAGCATGGAGTCGAGATGCCTCCGCTCTCCTCTCGTACTCTTCTGCCTCCTCTCTGGTAATAACATATCTTCCTTTTGTCTGTGAATCAAAGAAGGCAGGAGCAGGGAGAGTAATACGGAAAACACGTCGTTTATCAAAAATTAAGCGATATAAGAGAGGTGATTCAGGCCTCTCGACAAACTGGTGCGAAGCCATAGAGTTATAATCTAAATATGCAGGAGGCAACTCCATATCACCCTCACGAATGTCTATTTCAAGAAAATGAGCTAAGCGGGTTGCATAAATTCCTCCAAAGAAATCTCCATTATGTCTATTATGATGCAACCTACGAGCTACAATGGCTCCCATATGATAAGATTGGTCTCCTAACACAGCACTCCTAAGAATGCTAAGATCAGGGACACACATGTGACATGCTTCATCCTTAGCATTTATGCATCTACCGATAAAGAGAGCAAAATAATGTATAGCAGGAAAGTGAATGCTCCCTATGGTAGCCTGCGTTATGTCTCTGGATTCCCCCACAGTTATACTAGCAAGAAAGTTTCTAAATTCAGATTTAGGGGGATCCCTAATACTGCCCCATGATGGAAGTTTGCACGCAAGAGTGAAATCCTCTAAGTCCATTCTATAAGATTTATCATAAAGATCAAACATGACTGAAGGAGAATTACGCGAAGATGAATACTCAAACCTCCTCACAAATGAACTTGTGAGATCATGATACTGGGGGCATTTGTTGGCCTCAAAATCCTCAAGACCGGCATTGCGCAAATATGCTTTGAATTCTTCTTTAATTCCCGCACGGTCCATAAAATTTTCCGACGGCCATTCGCAAGGCCGTACTGGAGCGTCTCTTGGTGGATCTCGTCAGCATCGCGCATAGCAATCCTGGGTCCTTGCTTCTTAGAGGAACCACCTTGGAACATCTTCCTAAGCATATTGCTTTTCTCTGAAAAATTCTGAAATTTTTAGTAACTTCAAAATAAAAGTAAATCAAACTCAATAAAACTGATAGCAACTACTCCCACAAGTGCCTAGAGCCTATATCATGCATCAAAACTACTTGGAACCATATAAATTTGACATGCAAGCTCAAGAACATGGTCACCTATGCAGCATAAATTTGCAATGAATAAAGCACTAGAACAAAAACTAATTGGACCAATGAAGGAGTCACATACCAAGGAACAATCTCCCCAAGAAGTTTTGTGAGAGGTGCTTTAAGCAAGGAGATCGAAAATCACAGCAAAAGTGGCTGGAACTCGTGCTTGAGTTGGTTTTTCGGGTTTGCGTGAGGCAGAGGAAGAAGATGGGTGCTGGGATATGTGGAGGAGGGCCACTGTAGGCCCACGAGGCAGGGGGCGCGCCCTAGGGAGGGGGGCGCGCCCACCACCCTCGTGGCCAGGTGGCAGCTCCTCCCGCGGTAATTTTTGCACATTAAATCCTCAAATATTCCTGAAAAAATCATATTAAATAGGCATGGCTTTCTGAGGACTTTTATTTTCAGGATATTTTTATATTGCATGGATAAGTCAGGAAACAGACAGAAAAAATACTATTTTTACTTTATTTCTACTAAATTACAGAAAATATAAAGAGGGTACATAAGTTTGTGCTTCTAGTTTCATCCATCTCATGCTTATCAAAAAGAATCCACTAACAAGGTTGATCAGGTCTTGTTAACAAACTCATTCCGATAATCATGAAACCGGAGAAATTTCGAATAACACTAAGTTACCTCAACGGGGATATGCACATCCCCTATAATAAGTATATCATATTTCTTTTTGACCGTAGGAAGAGGAAATTCAAAACCTCCAATTATAATCGATGGAATTTTTCCAATGGAGTTGATACTATGAACTTGAGGTTGTTTCCTCGGAAAGTGTACCGTATGCTCATTACCATTAACATGAAAAGTGGCATTGCCTTTGTTGCAATCAATAACAGCCCCTGCAGTATTAAGAAAAGGTCTTCCAAGAATAATAGACATACTACCATCCTCGGGAATATCAAGAATAACAAAGTCCGTTAATATAGTAACGTTTGCAACCACAATAAGGCACGTCCTCACAAATACCGACAGGTATAGCAGTTGATTTATCAGCCATTTGCAAAGATATTTCAGTAGGTGTCAGCTTATTCAAGTCAAGTCTACGATATAAAGAGAGAGGCATAACACTAACACCGGCTCCAAGATCACATAAAGCAGTTTTAATATAATTTCTTTTAATGGAGCAAGGTATAGTAGGTACTCCGAGATCTCCAAGTTTCTTTGGTATTCCACCCTTAAAAGTATAATTAGCAAGCATGGTGGAAATTTCAGCTTCCGGTATCTTTCTTTTATTAGTAATTATATCCTTCATATATTTAGCATAAGGATTTATTTTGAGCACATCAGTCAATCGCATACGTAAAAAGATAGGCCTAATCATTTTAGCAAAGCGCTCAAAATCCTTATCATCCTTCTTCTTGGATGATTTCGGAGGAAAAGGCATGGGTTTCTGAACCCAAGGTTCTCTTTCTTTCCCATGTTTCCTAGCAACAAAGTCTCTTTTATCATAACATTGATTCTTTGATTATGGGTTATCAAGATCAACAGTAGGTTCAATTTCTACATCATTATCATTACTAGGTTGAGCATCATCATGAACATCATCATTAATATTTTTACTAAGTTCATGTTCATTACTAGATTGTGTTTCAGCATCAGACATGGAAATATCATTTGGATTATCAGGTGGTTCAGCAATAGGTTCACTAGAAGTTTGCACAGTTCTATCATTTTTCCTTCTCTTCTTTTTAGAAGAACTAGGTGCATCAATATTATTTTTCTGAGAATCTTGCTCGATTCTCTTAGGGTGGCCTTCAGGATACAAAGGTTCTTGTGGCGACCCGACCCGAATGGATCAAGTCTACTGTGCTCCGGTGTCATCCCTGGATCAGTAATGCTGACACCACACAGTACATCGAAGGATTTATAGCAGAGTGGCAATCACACACTTATTACATCGTTGTCTCAAAGAGAACTTATTACAAATAATATGGCTTAAGGCCATCTAATAACGATAACAGCGGAAGACTCGGAAGATAAATGGGTCCATCAACTCCAATGGCATCACTGAGTATAGAACCATGACCTAAAAGCACCTTAATCGTCGTCTGAAAAGTTTGCAACATGAGAAGTTGCAGCCCGAAAACGGGTCAGCACATGGAATATGCTGGCAATGTAACACATAGAGAGTAATGGAATGAAACAGCTATACTACATGCATATATGGCTGGTGGAAAGCTCTATGGTTACAATTTTGCGTAAAGCCAGTTTTTCCCTACTGCAAAGGAATAAATTTATTTAACTATCAAGGTAGTTGTTAAACATCAAGAATGGTTGACAGCATTCCGATCCCAATTAAGTGAACAATTAAAACCCAACAATATTAATTAGAAGTAACATGTTGAGATTCACATGATATTCAAGTACTAGATACTCAAGTTGTCCATAACCGGGGACACGGCTAATCATGATTAGTTTGTACACTCTGCAGAGGTTTGCGCACTTTTCCCCACAAGACTCGATCGCCTCCGTTTGGTTTCTCGCACTATAGGGTGTTTGAGAAGACGGATGACCGAGACACGGTCTTTCAGAAGCGCTAGCACCTTACATGTGGGTAGACCGGTACACCTACTTTCCCCTACATCTGCTAGTCTACCCGTAAGAGTTCGCATGACTTAATCAACTATGCCAGAGCCCATAATGGCTTGTGGCTGCACACGGAAGTTACTAGCATGAATGATCCTATGATCCCTTTGAGCCTGGGTGGCGGTCCGAAAAAAAATAGGCAAGTCCTGATAGACATCAGGTGCCTCAATCCACCCAGATGTGTGTTTAAGTTTCCACCTTAGATAAACCATTAAAATTATCAACTCACATCTGTCATGGATATCACTCACCCAATCCACGTCTACTAGCATAGCATGGCATAATAAGCAAACGTAGAAGTAACTCCCAAAGGTTTCATAATAATACAGGTGATAGGTACTACCTCATCTACTTCCCATCCCACAATTTAATTAGATCCTAATCATGCAATGTGAGAGGATTGATCTAATGCAATAAAACATGGGTTGTAGAAAAGGTATGATCAAAGTGTTACTTGCCTTGCTGATGATCCGCGAGACCTAGGGTTTCGAAGTAACAAGCGGCGCAATCTGGGTGATCTATCGCAGACAAACAACAAGCACACAATAAGTACTCATCTAATGCACAGGTAAAACTCGAACAAGAGAATGAACCTGAAAGTTCAACTTAAGAACTCCGCTTGCAAAGAAAGAAAAAAAAACCGAACAGACGACGGAAAAACAAACGGCGGAAGAAAACAACTCGGTTCTAGCAAGTTGAAACTAGGTCAAATTTTACTGTATCAAAGACTTGTTCAAGTTGATTAGACGGAACGGCGGTTTCGAGGCGAAACTCCAGGCGCTTGAATCACCTGATTCCGATAAACGAGCGGGAAGAAAGACTAGAAAGAAGATCGGATCTGAGATCACGATCGCGGAATAAATCCGACGAAAAGAAAGGGACGAACGGTTAAACGAACGGACGTTCGTTAACCGGGAATAATCAGTGATCACGTTCGTTGAGACGAACGGTCCGAAAGAACGAAAACCGATCTAGGGTTTTCGGAAAAGAAACCGAAAAGAAAAAACGAAAAGAAAACGGAAAAGAAACGGAACGGTTCTTTTAAGAAAAACTGGACCGAGGCGAGGAAAAAGAGAGGCGCGGCGCGGGGCTACCTCCGGCGAGGCGAAACTCCGGCGGCGGCGGGGCAAGGGCGGCGGCGGCTAGGCGGCGGCGGCTGTAGGCGGCGGTGGCTGGGCTTGGGAGGAGAGGGGGGGTGCTTGGGTATTTATATAGGAGGGGGGGTGTTGCTTGGGGAGGGGGCAAGGGGCAAGGGCGGCGGCGGCCTGGAGTCCTTCCAGGACTCGGCCTGGGGCAGCGCAAGGTAGGCGGCGGCTGGGCCGGTCGGCTGGGCCTTGGCCCAGGCGGGCGCTGGCTCTCTTTTTTTTTAAATAGTTCCGCGCGCAAAAAAACAAAAGAAAGAAAATCTAAACGAACTCCAAAATTCCTAAAGTAAATTTTCTCCGACTCCTAAAAATGAGTCGAACAAAATGAACTTTACTCCGGACCAAAAATGCAATTTTTGAAGACGCATTTTTCCCTATCCAAATAAAATGCAAATAAACACCGGAAAACAAAATTGATTTATCCATTAGATCTTCATTTTTCCTAAATTTGGGAAAGTCATATTATTCCCTCTCTCTCATATTTGATATTGGAAAAAAATGATTGAAGATGAAATAAATAAATCAAATGATCCTCTTTTCCAAAATTTGAGAGAACTCAAATATGAAAATAACGAAATCTCCAACTCTCTCCGTGGGTCCTTGAGTTGCGTGAAATTTCTAGGATCAACCTAAATGCATGAAAATATGATATGCATGATGATCTAGTGTATAACATTCCAAATTGAAAATTTGGGATGTTACAGTTCTTGAGTCATTCTACCAGTTCTAGTAGCCACTCTAACAACATAATCATTTTTCTTACTATTCATTTCATTGAGCAATTCTTTTTTAGCCTTAAGTACTTGTTCTACTTGAGTGGTAACCATAGAAGCATGTTTGCTAACAAGTTTAAGTTCACCTCTAATATTAGCCATATAATCACCCAAGTATTTAATTATATCAGAATCATATTTCAATTGTCTACCAAAATAAGCATTGAAATTTTCTTATTTGACAATAAAATTATCAAACTCATCAAAGCATTGCCTAGCAGACTTATAGTGAGGGATATCACCTTCATCAAATCTATAGAGAATTTACATTTACTACCTGTGTCGGGATATCGGGAGGTTCCTCAATGAATAAAGGATTAAGATCATATACTTCGTCAACAGGCGGTATATTAAGACCATGTATTTCTTCAATAGGAGGTAAATTCTTAACATCTTCAGCTTTAATACCTTTTTCTTTCATAGATTTCTTTGCCTCTTGCATATCTTCGAGACTGAGAAATAGAACACCTCTCTTCTTCGGAGTTGGTTTAGGAATAGGATCATTAATTGGAGCGGGAGCTGGCTCAAGAGCTGGCTCAGGAGGTGCCCAATTATTTTCATTTGTCAACATATTATTCTATAGAATTTCAGCTTCATCCGGTGTTCTTCCCCTGAAAAGAGAACCAGCACAACTATCTAGGTAATCTCTGGAAGCATCGGTTAGTCCATTATAAAAGATATCAAGTATTTCAGGTTTCTTAAGAGGATGATCAGGCAAAGCATTAAGTAACTTGAGAAGCCTCCCCCAAGCTTGTGGGAGACTCTCTTCTTTAATTTGCATGAAATTGTATATTTCCCTCAAAGCAGCTTGTTTCTTATGAGCGGGGAAATATTTAGCAGAGAAGTAATAAATCATATCCTGGGGACTACGCACACAACCAGGATCAAGAGAATTAAACCATATCTTAGCATCGGCCTTTAATGAGAACGGAAATATTTTGAGTAAATAGAGGTAACGTGATCTCTCATTATTAGTGAACAGGGCAGCTATGTCATTTAACTTAGTAAGATGTGCCACAACAGTTTCAGATTCATAGCCATAAAACGGATCAGATTCAACCAAAGTAATTATATCAGGACCAACAGAGAATTCATAATCTTTATCAGGAACACATATAGGTGAATTAGCAAAAGCAGGATCAGGTTTCATTTTATCTCTAAGTGATTCTTTGTTCCATTTAATTAATAACCTTTTAAGCTCATATCTATCTTTGCAGGCTAAAATAGCTAAAGAAGAATCTTTATCAAAAAGATAACCTTCAGGAATAACAGGCATATTTTCATCATCACTATCATCATCGTATTCAGTTTCATAAATTTCTCTTTCTCTAGCCCTAGCAATTTGTTCTTCAAGAAATTCACTAAGGGGCACAGTAGTATCAGGCATAAAAGCGGTTTCATCATAAGTATCATGCATAGTAGAAGTGGCATCATCAATAACATGCGACATATCGGAACGAATAGCAGAAGCTGGTGTAGGTGTCGCTAACTTACTCATAACAGAAGGTGAATCAAGTGCAGAGCTAGATGGTAGTTCCTTACCTCCCCTCGTAGTTGAGGGATAGATCTTGGTTTTTGGATCTCTCAAGTTCTTCATAGTGTCCAACAGATATAAATGCCAAGTGACTCAAAGAATAGAGCTATGCTCCCCAGCAACGGCGCCAGAAAAAGGTCTTGATAACCCACAAGTATAGGGGATCACAACAGTTTTCGAGGGTAGAGTATTTAACCCAAATTTATTGATTCGACACAAGGGGAGCCAAAGAATATTCTCAAGTATTAGCAGCTGAGTTGTCAATTCAACCACACCTGGAAACTTAGTATCTACAGCAAAGTGTTTAGTAGCACAGTAATATGATAGTGGTGGTAACGACAACAAAAGTAAAGACAGTAAAAGTAATGTTTTTGGTATTTTGTAGTGATTGTAACAGTAACAGCTGGAAAGTAAATAAGCGTAAACCAGTATATGGAAAACTCGTAGGCACTGGATCAGTGATGGATAATTATGCCAGATGTGGTTCATCATGTAACAGTCATAACATAGGGTGACACAGAACTAGCTCCAATTCATCAATGTAATGTAGGCATGTATTCCGTATATAGTCATATGTGCTTATGGAAAAGAACTTGCATGACATCTTTTGTCCTACCCTCCCGTGGCAGCGGGGTCCTATTGGAAACTAAGGGATATTAAGGCCTCCTTTTAAAAGAGAACCGGAACAAAGCATTAGCACATAGTGAATACATGAACTCCTCAAACTATGGTCATCACCGGGAGTGGTCCCGATTATTGTCACTTCGGGGTTGCCGGATCATAACACATAGTAGGTGACTATAGATTTGCAAGATAGGATCAAGAACTCACATATATTCATGAAAACATAATAGGTTCAGATCTGAAATCATGGCACTCGGGCCCTAGTGACAAGCATTAAGCATAGCAAAGTCATAGCAACATCAATCTCAGAACATAATGGATACTAGGGATCAAACCCTAACAAAACTAACTCGATTACATGATAAATCTCATCCAACCCATCACCGTCCAGCAAGCCTACGATGGAATTACTCACGTACGGCGGTGAGCATCATGAAATTGGTGATGGAGGATGGTTGATGATGACGACGGCGACGAATCCCCCTCTCCGGAGCCCCGAACGGACTCCAGATCAGCCCTCCCGAGAGGTTTTAGGGCTTGGCAGCGGCTCCGTATTGTAAAACGCGATGATTTCTTCTCTCTCATTTTTTTCTCTCCGAAAGCAAATATATCGAGTTGGAGTTGGCGTCGGAGGGTCAACAGGGGGCCCACGAGGTAGGGGGCGCGCCCTAGGGGGGGAAGGCGGTGCGCCCCCCACCCTCGTGGAAAGGGTGTGGGCCCCCTGGTCTTCATATTTGGCGAGGATTTTTTATTATTTTTTCTAAGGTATTCCGTGGAGTTTCAGGACTTTCCGAGAATATTTTCTTTCTGCACATAAAACAACACCAAGGTAATTCTGCTGAAAACAGCGTCAGTCCAGGTTAGTTCCATTCAAATCATACAAGATAGAGTCCAAAATAAGGGCAAAAGTTTTTGGAAAAGTAGATACGACAGAGACGTATCAAAACACTTTTGGGAAAGTCCTCTTATTCCCTCTCATTCAACTTTCAAAGAAGTTTCAAATTCCACTCAATTTCACACAACAATCAAACAACAAATATAAATATTGACTTAATATAACATTCCAAAAATTTAGAATTTTTGGATGTTACAAACCTACCAGACTTAAAATGAATCTCGTCCTCTAGATTCGAAGAGGCTAGCAAGAAAAGGTTAAGGTTCGGGGGTCTTCTAGCAATGCCATTGATTGGAATGGTCTAGTGTGCTACCACACTTAAAAGCAGGGTTATGGTTCTGACAAAATTCATGTACTCCATCCTTTGGGTTGACGGTGTCGGTCTTCTCATATTCTCCGGAATAACTCTTACACTGGTGCTCTTCCGGTCGGGGCATGACCTTTTTTCTCAAAATCTTGTGTCCTCTCAATCATGGTGAGGTTCTTCCAAGGATGAGTCTTCTAAGTTGACGGGTCTGTCGCCAGTACTAAACAACTATCGAAAATCTCATGGTGGTCAACAATTAATGGTTTCTTTTGCAGAAAATGGGTCTGGGCTAAATCTCACCGTATAACCTACGATTGGCAACGGTTGCCTGTATAGGGTTTCATCGTTCTACCATTCTAGGGTTTAAACAAGGTTTGACATCTTCGTCTCTCTACTATGGGTAAGTCACTCAGATTTACCATTCCAAATAGCAAGAGCGAATGATGAGAGTAAGTCGGTATGGTGATCAATCCATTCCGCACCCAAATCATTACTCTGTATAAGGTTTAGCGAATCTTGCATTTCTAACACTCGGGAATTCTCACAAGCATTGCAGGATTTCTCTTATCGACGAACTTAGTTCAGATAATTCCATTGATTCTGCAAGCTGAATGAAACATCTATCGTCACTTCACAACTTTTGAGGTTTCGTAACCTCCTAAGGAACGTCTGCTCATCAAATCACTTCTTCTTCCAAAATTTCTTCTTGCAGGGAGTACTTGATCCTTATTAATTCCTGGGCCTGTGGGTTGTGGGCCCACTTCAATACTCGCACAACTTTAACTCATCATGTGAGCTGCTATTGTTCCATATTCCAACATTGCACCTCCTTTAAATCCAATATTACTTCATTCCTTCATACTCTTGAGGTAATCAAATAAAATCCTTAAACTTAATTTGTCCAACTCCACTCCGTGGGATACATTTTTCCTTACCATCGGTCAGGTGTTCTCACAGGGTACTACCACCCTTAAAGTGAAATTTACAATTTCATCCATAGACCATATTTCTCATATCCTCAAAAATGGTCCAAATCTGTGTTCATAGAGTAACAACTCATACAATTCAACATATGAAAACAGGTCACCTTAACTTTATTGATTTCATGAATCCATTACAAACCCTGAGGCTTCAATTACATAATTAAACTCATCAAACTTATGAAAATAAATTTGCTTTCTACTACTCTTATTATCCATATCAAAATCTCAACTACTCAGCTCCAACTTTCATTTGATCTAAACATCCCCTTGCAAAATGTCATGCTTTCTTGCAGCGAAAACAAATGACTTCCGACATGTCTTGGGGCTTCTTTGTGATTATGTAGGCTCCTTGGATTTTTTTTCTTCTTTTCTGGACATTTATCAGCGTAATGACCTAAATTCTTGCACATGTAACAAGTGATATGACCGAGGTCCTTCTCTGCAGAAATTGGGTTGTTCTGGGGATGCCTTCGTTTTCTCTTCCTGGATTTCTCCGTAATGATCAGAGCTTCTATTTCCTGAGGGTCAAACTCCACTTCTGCCGTCGGGAAGTCTCCGAGATACTCTTCTCTTTCCTTTGTGAAATACCGTGAAAAATGACCTTCCTTTCCACATGAATAGTAGGTGTTGGAGTAAAATCTGATTAGGCCTTCTTCAGGGTCTTCAACAACTTCCTTCATCACAGGTTCTCCGGAATTTTCCCTGAGGGCTCCTTTCTGCTGCTTGGTAATTTCTTGTACCTTGGGGTAAATCTGACATTGAGCAGGGTAATGCGTAGTTCCTTCACACAGGAAACAAGTCAGCTGCCTAGTGGGGCATTCTTCCTCTGGGTGATGTTCTTCACAATGAGGGCATCCATCATTGTGTTCTTCATGGGTGTGTCCTATTTCTCCATAGATCTTGCATGCACAAGGCTTCTTCTCTTTAGGGTCACATGGCTTTTGGATAAGACGAGACCTCAGTAGAATCGTCTTGAATTCATCCCAAGCGTTGGCTCCATTCCATCCCTGTATAGCTTGATGTATCTCTTGCCATTTTGCAGCACCTTGTGTGATCCGTCGTAGGGTGTATGGAATCATATACTCTCCTTCAATACAATGCTCCTTCATGTGATCTTCCGTGTTCCGTATCCAGTATGCTACCTCTAACTGTGTCATCAATCTCGGAAATACACGTCCATCTTCATTCGTCATCTATTGGGTCCAAGGGTTTTGGGATGAGATACGGAAGATAGGGAGATACACACAATACAAACAATAGTTTTGAAGAAACGGGTTTTATTTTGTGGCTGTCGGAAAAACATCAAACAATTGACAACTCACAAATCGCCGTATCTAACGTAAGTATATAATAGTGGTTTGATCTTCTAAGGGTCAGATAATTCTTCAGATTCTTCAAGTTCTTCAAGTCTTCGGAGTCTTCAACTGTTGTAGCATCAACTCTTCTAATGCATGGTAAAATCCTCTTTACTCTGAAATGGTCATCGATTGTCAGATATCTTGTCCTTCTTGGAGCGGCTTCAGTTGATCATCCGTGTGGTCAAAAGGGAAAGGGGTATATTCTAACTATTTGAGGTAGGAGAGGATATTTGATAAAATCAAAAAAGATGAGAAGTAATGGATTCTTTGAAAAAGTTTTAGATATTTCCTGTCCTAGGGGCTTTCCGATTTCTAGGGTCACGTCCTATAGTCAACATGTGCTCTGATACCATATTGTAGCGACCCGACCTCAGACGGTCAAGCCTCTGTGTATCTGTGCCATCCTTGGATCGATATGCTGGCACACACAGTACATCAATGTATATATCAAAGTGCAATCACATGTATAAATAACGTAAAACTGATATATATACCTCAAAGTCTCAGCGGAAACAAACAATCGGGTGTGGAGTCCCATCAACGCCATCGGTGGGTTGAGTGTAGATCGTAACCCTGTACCGTACTCTTACTCGTCAGAAGAAACATATTTGCAACATGAGATGTTGCAGCCGTGTAGGTCAATACATTGAATGTACCGGCAAGATCACTGTAAAAAACAGATGATAAACTATACTACATGCAATATGGCTTTGTGGCTCTGGGTCTGACTTTTTGCATAAAAGCTGGTTTTATTTTTCCCTACATCAAAGGAATATCATGAGTCTGTACTACAGAACTTCCTATCATGACATGGTTCTGCCAACCGATGTCTCATCACCCAAATCTTCATAAGTTGCCCACAATTAAATTATCAGTCCGGTGTTGAGAGTTCCGAGATAGATCCAAGTCCAGAGGCTCAAATTGTCCGTAATCGGGGACATAGCTAATCAATTAGGTTTTAACCCTCTGCAGAGGTTTGTACACTTTACCTGCAAGATTCGATCCCTCTTTTTATGTTCTCGCACTTCGGGGTGTTTGAGAACAAGACGACCGAAACATGGTCTTCCGAACAGTTCCCCTGACCACTGTCCAGTGCTCATCCAATCCTATCGTAGTTCTACATCTGCTAGCACCGTCCCATCCAGAGTCACAACTAAGGTCAACCAAGCTAGAGCCCATAGTGACTTGCGGTTGCACAAGTAAACTTCTGGGCATGAAGTATTCTTCCGTCTCTTTGAGTCTGGGTGAAGCTTTCCGCAAGATGTCATGGCGCTTCTCCATGCATCTCGGCCATCCACTGGTTTCTCCAGGGTGCCCGTCAACCATCCTTCACCTAGTAGTGTGTGTTGAATTCTTGTCTCGAGTCTTGAAATCTTGAGGTCATGAAGATGCAGTCCTTGCCGATGCCATCATGAAGTTGTCATCATTGACGTAGAGTCCTCAATTCTCACACCACTCCCGAGCACTCATACCAACCCCGTCTACTATAGCGTAGCATTAAAATAAATAACGCCCCGGGCTTGGTAACAGGGAGATGGGTTCCTACCTCATGCATTCTACTCAATTACAAGATCCAATAACAATACTGGAGGGACTATGTAGGGTGATACTAAATGCAATAAAACATAGGTATGAATAACATGGTCAAAGTGAACTTGCCTAGTATTAGTTGGTTAAGATAACAACGCTTACGTAAACTTCATAAAACTATTCGCCACTCCGAGAAAGTCTATATAATCAACATATATAATCACACATAAGCAATCACTCAAAAAAACAAGTAAAAGACTCATGAACTCAAAAGAACCAAATGAAGCTTTCTGGACAAAGACATTTTAATTGTACAAAAATCATGTGGTCATGGTTCTAGAGGATAGTAGGGATATAGGGCTTCAATTTCCAAAAAGAATCAAATCAAACAGATTCATAGATTGAAAGTTATGTCCTAACAAAGTTGAAGTTTGAATCTGGTCAAATCTGAATTTGAAAGTGATAAAAATATAACTTGATAGGATCACTAGATAGATGGAATCATGATGAACAATTTGGCATTGGTTTCATAAATAACTAAGCTCCGATTCAAAAGTTACGATCGAATGAAGGTTTGAACTAGATTTGAAGTTGAATAAATTTGATTTGCTCAATCTCCAAAATCCACTTTTTTGTTCGAAAGTATATGTCACAAGGAGTATTCTGCAAAAAGAAACACCTAAATCAGAGTTACGGATAAAAAGTTGGAGGGTTTTGAAGTTCAGGGGCTGTTCTGGAAAATCCAGGGACTAATCTATGAAACTTCTATCCGCAATTGGGTCCCTGGACACGTGTCACAATACTAATGGATAGAAACTATTCGCGCTGCGGAGCAAATCTAGCGAATGACCGCTAATTAGAAGAAAATGCTTTGGCCTAAAAACAAAAACAGATCTAATCTAGACCTTAGATTTTGGATCTGACGATGGTAAAGTAATAACCGTTCGGTCTAACTAAAAACCGTTCACTGGTTGAACCAAACAAACAAAAAAACATGAAAGAAGAGAGGAGGACACATGGGAGGTGGTGGTGCTTACAGAAGCATGGCCGTCATCTCAAGCGGCGACTCCGGCGAGGCAGGCGAAGGCAGGGTGGGGCGGCGGGTCACGGGGCGAGGGGCGTCGTCTCCGGCGTAACGTCGGGCGGTGCTGGGCAACGGGGTCGGGCAGGGGCTCGTGGGACGAAGCTCAGAGCTCGAGCGACTCGGCCGTCAATGGTGCTGCGACTTCGGGTGGTGGTCATGGCGCTCATGCCAGTGGTCTTCGGGGTTGGAGAGGAACACGACGGGGTCCGGCGCGTCTCGATGATGGCGATGGTAGCGTCTACGGTGTCGAGTTCTTGCGGTGGTGACGAAGGCGAGCGGCTGGAGCGAGGCGAACTCTGGCAATGTCGGATTTCGGGCTCCGGCAAACCCTTGAGGTTCGAACACAGGGGTGCGCGCGGAGATTTCGCCTCCTACCTACCTGCACTCCTCCGCCTTGCTAGGATCTAAACTACGGAAAGAACAACACAAGAGACACAGGGTTTATACTGGTTTGGGCCACCGTTGTGGTGTAATACCCTACTCCAGTGTGTGGTGTGGTGGATTGCCTCTTGGGCTGATGATGACGAACAATACAAGGAAGAACAGCCTCGCGAGGGTCTGTCCTTGGCTGGGGCGATGAACTGCTGGGAGGAGTTCAGTCACCTTTCTCTCTCTCTCTCTTTCTGATCGAAACCTCTCTCTAAAGAGCCTCCTTCTTCGAACCCCTCCGCTCTCTCTTTGATAATTTCTTTTTCTCTCCTCCCAACCCCCTTGCTCTGTGGGTGGCTGGTCCTATTTATAGAGGCCCTGGTCCTCTTCCCAAATATCGAGCGGGAAGGGAGCCAACAATGGCGGGCTAATTTGAAGGGGGACAGCTAGTATCAGCTATCCTGACAAAAGTAGTCTTCGCCTGTGCAAAGCTCTAGTGATGACGCCGTCTTGGGCTCCACGGTGACCTCCGTCTCGTAGTCCTCCTGGTCTTGGTCTCGTTGCACCGAAATGGCAACCTTTGCCTGATGCCTCGGTACTCCACGGCTGCGCTTGCCCCCTTTGCACCAAAGGGGAAAGGAGGACACTGCGCGGGTTGGCACCCGCCTGGCGCCCTTGGTCGTCATGGCTTGCGTCACGGGCACCTCGTGAGGTACCCCGCCTTGATCTATCCGCCTCCTCATGAGCCAGCCTGACGAGGCCGTGCCTGAGGAAGCTCCGCGTCGTCTGCCCCGCGAGGCTTGGCCCCTCGCGAGGTTCTTGGGTTTGTGTTGGTGAAGATGGGCCGCGCTGGGCCCCCCTTTGAGCCACGCCGCAGGCCGCAGGCAGGCAAGTCTAGGGACCCCCGTTCCCAGAATGCCAACAGTAGCCCCCGGGCCCAAGACGCGCCCGGACTTGGCCGTGCAGGGAGGCGGAAGGGCAAGAGCGAAGCGCCGCGGGCCCTAACAGCCTGCGGCCTTGGGCGCCGCGTGGCGGTTGATTGGACGTGGGCGCCTTAGCAACCGCGCAAGTTGATAAAGGAGCGGCATCCACCTAGGCTTTGCTTCTTGCTTTCCCCGGTTGCTGCTCAGATCCCCTTTCTTGCGTCTCTCCTTCCTTCCTCCAAAATTTCCAGATCCACTCCGACCGTGTGACCTAGGAAGCCATGGCGCCTCGTCAGCCCCCGGCCGTAGCTTGGTACTCGTCTGCCCTGGACCCGCCGAACGTGTCGAAGGCGAGCCTTGCCCGGTTGCGCCGGATGGCGACGGCGCGGGGCATCAACGGGGCGAAGGTGTTTAAAGCCGGCTCCGCCACCCCTGAGGGTCAAGGGAGCACCTTCTATCCGCTCTTCATAAGTGCCATTGCTGCTGGCCTGGTGCCTCCCTTCTCCGAGTTCTTCTTCTCTGTCCTCCGCCACTATAAGCTGCAAGCCCTGCATCTCCACCCCAACTCTGTCCTTCTCCTGGCAATCTTCGCCTATTATTGCGAGGCTCGCGTAGGGGTGCAGCCCTTAGTGGCCTTGCTGCGCCACTACTTCTACCTCCGGACCTCTCGTGGTACTGCTTCCGCGTGCGCGAGCTTCGTCACGTACGGTGGCGCCATTGCCATTTCGAACCCCGGGAAAAGGATTGAGGGCTTCAGGAGCAAGTGGGTCTTGGTGGATGCTGGGCGCATCCACCCTCGGCTGATCTTGCCCACGGAGCAGCCCACGAGCTCCAGCGATTGGGGTCGAGTGGAGTTCACGGAACCCCGCGCGAAGCTGATGTTGGAGAAGATGGACGCGGATCTGAGGCTGGCCAATATGGCGGCGGCGAAGCTGACTGGCGCGTCGCTGCTGAGGGAATTCCTGGAGCACCAGCTGGCTCCGCTTCGGCAGTACTCACTTCCGATGTGGAGGCCCCGTCCGAGCCCCGTGGCCCTAGCCGACGGAGATCTGGTTGTGGTCCTCCAATCTCTGGTCGGGGGCGATGTGGCGAGGTTGGCGGGCGCTCCTACGCCCTTGTTCCTCCGCGACGACTGGGAGCAGGTAGTGGAGTCCATGCACGTCTTCAACGGGGATGGGCCCGTGCCCGTGGAAACTCCCGAGGAACCGGTGGACATGCCCTCCGACGACTCCAGCAAAGAGGAGGAAGGAGGGGAGCGGGGAAAAGGGCCTGACTCCATGGCGACTGACGGAGAGTCGAGGGCTCCCCTCCCCTGGTGCAGGTCCCGCGTTCTCCTCCTCTCTCCGAGCGATGACGACGAGGATGACGACGAAGACGACGACGAGGACAACGATGAGCAGGACGGCGGGAGCTCGCCCCCGATCCCGAAGAAGGACAGGACCGGGCTGATCTCCCGCGGGTCTGCCCCGGCCCCGGGGCGGACCGCAGACGCACCTTCCGCCTCCAAGCTTCCTGAGGTTGACCCTTCCAGCCGGCTTTCAGGCTTCAAATTTGGCCGAAGGCCGCTTGAGCTCACTGGCGACGACCACTAAGCATTCGATTCTTGTCTTTATCTCTTGCTCTGCTTCTGAGGCTTGACGTCCGCATCTCTTGGATAGGCTGGCGCCCGCAGCAAAGAAGCCGAAGGGAGCTCCCGAGGTTCCATCCGTGGCAGCGCTTCTGCCCGCGAAGGAGGGTGACCGCGACGCACAGGCTTCTCCTGCCCAGTCATCCTTGCGAGGCCTGGCTGAGCCGGCTGGGGCGAGCTCAGCCCCCACGGCCCAAGTGGCTCCTGAGGTGCTCTTGCCTGCCGCCGCCACTACAGCTGTCGGGGCACAGCAGACTCCGCCTCAGGATGCTGTGGCCGCGCTGCCGCCTTCTCCTCCTACTCCACCGGCTGCTGTCTCTCCGACACCTCATGCCGTTCTGGACCGTGCTGCTGCTGAGTTGGACCGACTGCGGCAGGATCTTCTTGGTGTCGACCCTCGCTTGGTGGCCGGGCGCTTGGAGCTGGCTTCAGGATGGGTTCGCCCTGATGCTTCGATTCGGGCGGCGCTGGTCCAGGCCTCGACGGCACGCGACGAGGAGAAGCAGGCCGTCCTTGAGGGAGGTGGTCGACGTCCATGGACGTTGCAAGGCGCTGGAGGGCGAACTGCAAGATTTGCGGGACTAGCTCGCGAACGAGGTCCGCCTTCGCCAAGAGCAGGAAGAAGGCGTGAAGGCTCGCGAGGCGGCTCTCAAGGAGAGGGAGGTCAAGCTCAAGAAACGCCACGATCGCCTAGGCGCGCTGGAGCAGGAGTTGGGGGCGAGGAAGGCCAAGCTGGACGACAAGGCCCTGGTTCTTGCCGAGGACCGCGTGGCCTTCACGGAGATGGAGGCGAGGGCTCGCTCCTCACTGAGGATGCTTTACGATAGCGGTCTGGAGAGCCCACTGGCTGGCGCCGAGGACGGCCCCGCCAAGCTGCTTCCCTTCCTGGTTCACGCTCTTGAAGATGTCGCCCTTGGCCTTGGCCCCACGGCCGAGGCCGAGGCGCGTGTCCTGTCTTCTGCAGCACTGACGCGGGTCCTCACCCACATCTACCTTCGCGATCCTGGTGTCGACCTCGAGAGCCTGCTGGAGCCAGTGAGCGGCGAGCATGCCGCTGCCGCTGCCGAGGCCATGAAGGGTCGCGCAGAGGCCTTGCTGGGGAAGTTCCGGGCCTTCAGCACCCAGCCGAAGCAAGGCGCTGCCGACCCCACCGCTCCGTGAGGCGTACCCAATCCATGCTACTCCACCGCCGACAAGTGACTCCATCGCGGCTCCTGTCCTGCCTTTAATTCCTGGACATGTATCATGCCTCGGGGAGGCGTTTAAACTTGCGTTTGGCATTGAGATAACAGTGTGGACTGTAATATTTGCTTTTGAATTCCTTGAAATTTGCGCCTTTCCTTCCTACTTGCTTATGTTCTACGCCGGCGGAGCCCGGCCCCGCGCATGCCTCACCCAGCGTTGGTCCTGACCGAAACCAGGACGGGGCCAAGGAGTGAGGGGCCACGTGACAAGTTAGGCTCCTGAGTCGCCATGCTCAGGAGTCCCCCTTGGTGCACGAACAGCAAGTAGGGAGGTGTGATGCGGGTGGATCTACCGTTCTACGTCTGTAGAGCCCGGCCGCGCGCGTGCCTCACCCAGCGTTGGTCCCGACCGGAAACCAGGACGGGGCCACGGAGTGAGGGGCTACGTGACCAGTTAGGCTCCTGAGTCGTGATGCTCAGGAGTCCCCCTTGACGCTCAAACGGCCTTCGTACCTTGGCTTCGCTCGGGGAGAGACGCACGACGAACCAGGCCCGGGAGGACCTGGCTGGGCGGCGTGCGTCTGGGTGTGACCCAGGCGCAGCCCCCGTGCCCAGCCCCCTCGCGCGGCACTCCCTAGGGGAGGCGTTACGATGAGGCTAGACACTGAGCTCTGGGCTCCCTGAGGTTGGTGCGGCCCGGGGGCCACCCTCAGTTGTTTATCACCAGCGCGGAGCATAGCGCTACCGTATGTGTACGGGCATAGCCGCTCCTCGGCAGTGTTGTCAGCCAGCACGGAGCATGGTGCTTCCACTGGTACGTGGGAGGGGGCCCCCTCCGGGAGGAGCCCCCGGGGCGTGTACAGCCCCGCCTTGACACGTGGCTGGCACGGTAGGGCCTAGCGAGGTGTATCTGGGGACCCGTGAGCCAGCGCGGGACTCACGGGGCCCTACCTCTAGGCGGGTTGCGCCTGGCACTGGGCCTTATCTTGTGATGTGTCCCTGCAAATTTGGTTAGATGTCGGCACTCTACGTCCTCGGGTCCCGGCCCTCGAGCTGGTCTCAGCCGTCGCTGGTATGCCAGGTCGCGATGCCATGGACAAGGTCAGAGGGTGAGGGCTGGAGAGCCAGTAAGAGCCCTGAGTCGCGAAGCTCAGGTACCCCCCCTTTAACGTGCAAGTGGTCGGCATGGAGAAGAAGAGGTGCCGTGGACCGGCATCAAATAATCAAGCATGGTGGGTCTAACGCATAATCGGAAATAAACACAAATGGGATACATGCCGCTGGGCCTGGCCCGAGCGGCTTGGGGATCATGCAGCCCGAGGGGCGCCCCTAACAAGGTAAGCTAACAACATGTAATAAAAAAGGGATACATGCCACAGGGATGGACCCACGCGGCCTGGGAATAATGCAGCCCTGGGGGGGCGCTCCCAGCTGGAAATAAGACTCGAAAGATATCACCTGATGATGTTGAGGACGAAGGAGCATTGATGTAGCAGGCTCGGTGGGCTGCGGGGGCCGATCCTCACGAGCCCCCAGGCCCAGGGGCCTCGGGAGGCTCCGGAGGCACTGGCGGCTCCTCGCGGGCCATCTCCATCCCTGCCAGGGCTGCGGAACGCCTGGCCTCTCGTGCCTCCGTGATGCCCCTCATGAGGCGCTGGTACGTGTCAGCCGCGTTCGGGAAGCCGTAAGGCATGCGAACGTAGCTGTGGGGTGGGCCTCCGCAGCGCCCCACTCGCGAGGGCCAGAGGCGCTCCAGAGAGGCGACTCGGTTGAGCCCTGGTATGTCGATGCAGACGCGCAGCCCACCATCCTCGCCTGGATGGGGAGCCACTGCTGGTAGGCGGCGGCCGCCTTTCGTGACTCTTGACTCCTGTAGCTCCTGAATGGCCTTGCTGACGAACTCCTGAGGGTCTGGATCTCCTTGCCTTGCTCCTTCTTGAGGGAAACGTGCTTCGAAACACGCCTCCATGTGGTGCCCAAGCGCCTCCCTCGTGACCCTAGCTAGGTCGGTGGCCCTCCAGGGGAGAGCCCCCGAGCCCTGCCTGAGGAGGGCGCTGGGCGCGCTTTCCTATGCGATGGAAGGAGGTTCTCCCTGGGCAGGTGCGGGCCCAGAGGGGCCTGCCTCCTGAGTGGTCGGGCCGGACGATGTCTTCTTCTTAGGGGCGGTCTCGGGAGGCCTCCTGCTTCCACGATCCAGGTCTTCCAGTGACGCGACCTGAAAGGCTCGTTCCAGGGAACACACCGCGTCCTTCTCTTCACAGGGCACCGTGATGACTCCGCCGCTTCCTGGCATCTTGAGGACGTTGTAGCCGTGGTGAGTTACGGCCATGAACTTGGCCAGCGCTGGGTACCCAAGGATGGCGTTGTACGGCAGGTGAATGTGAGCGACGTCGAAGTCGATGAGCTCGGTGCGGTAGTTGTCGCGTGCCCCGAAGGTGACAGGGAGGCGGACCTGCCCAATCGGGACCGTGGAGCCGTCGGTGATACCAGAGAAAGGCTTGGTTGGCTGAAGCTGGCTGTAGGGCACTTGGAGGTTGTTGAACGTCTCCACAGACAGGATGTTGAGCCCTGCCCCGCCATCGATGAGGGTCTTAGTGACCACCACATTGCTGACGATCGGGGAGCAAAGCATCGGGAGAACTCCGGCTGTAGCCGCACACTTGAGCTGATCTGCTGAGCTGAACGTGATGGCGCACGCCGACCACCTGAGAGGGCGCGTGGCTTCGAGCCTGGGGAGGACTGCGTTCACTTCGCGGGCGAACTACTTGAAGATGCACTGATAGGCTGGGGCTTGTGCACTGCCCAGGATGCAGGCGATCGCGCGCGGCTCCTGGAAGCCCCCAGCCCCCTCGTCCTGGTGGCGGTCCTCGTTTCTCCTTGGCTGCGGCGGCAGCGGTGGGAGGCCTGCGTTGCCTTGCGGGCGATCCTCGCGAGGCTGATCCCTCCAGTCTCCCTCGTGAGGCTGATCCCTCCAGCCTCCCTCGCGAGGCGGGTCTTGCCAGCGATCCTCGTGAGGTTGATCGCGCCACCCTTGGCGCGGGCCACAGTCTTCCCAGCGTCCTGCGTTCCTTCCTCCTCCTCGACCGTTGCCCCGGTCACTGCGGTCAGGGCGACGGCTGATCCTTCCTTCTCGCACGGCTCGGAGCTCTTGACATTCGTTGGTGTCGTGGGTGTGGAGGTCGTGGTACACACAGTACCGGCTGCCCTTGGGAGGTTCGGGCTGATCTCTGCCCTGCTTGGTGTCTGGTTCTGCCGCGAGCACGGCAGCCCCCTTGCGCTTCACATCCTTGGCCTTGGGCTTCTTCTCTTCTGGGTCTGCGGCAGGCAGCTCGAGGAGGGAGAGACGCCCTTCCTCGGCCCTGGCGCACTTGGTTCCCAGGTTGAACAGCTCCAAGGAAGTACACAGGTCTTCATGCATCGCCAGCTTCTCCTTCATCTTGACGTCGCGCACGCCGTCGGAGAAGGCCGAGATGATGGCCTCCTCAGTCACCTTGGGAATCTTGAGGCGCGCGTTGTTGAAGCGCTGGATGTACTTCTGCAGGGTCTCCCCGGGCTGTTGCCTGATGCGGCGCATGTCGCTCACGGCGGGTGGCCGGTCGCGAGTGCCTTGGAAGTTGGCGATGAAGCAGGTGCGCATCTCGTCCCAGGAGGAGATTGTGCCTGGAGCCAGGTTCAGGAGCCAGGTGCGGGCCCCGTCCTTGAGTGCCATGGGGAACCAGTTCGCCATGACCTTCTCGTCTCCGTTGGCAGCTTCGATGCCCAGCTCGTAGAGCTGGAGGAACTCTGCAGGGTCGGCCATGCCGTCGTAGCGAGGAGGCTAGTCCGGCTTGAAATTGCCGGGCCACGCGACGCTGCGTAGCTCGGCGGTGAAGGCACGGCAGCCTGCTGTGGCCACGGGAGGCCTTGGATGACGGGGAGCTTGGTCTTGCATGTCCCCACGCGCTGCATCTGGGAGCAGCGCGGGGTCTTGACACACGGGAGCAGGAGCAGGGTCGCGACGTGCTGGAGCAGGGAGCGCCCGGGAAGCTTCTTGCGGGCGAGGGACTTCTTGACAGCTCTGCTCTTGCCGCGCTAGCGCCTGATGGAGCGGGTTCCGCCCAGGGGCCACGCGCCTTGGAGCCATGGCGCCGTCCTGAGGAGGAGGCGGCCGGGGCGCCGTCGGAGCTTCATCGCCCGCGCGGGGCGGGGTGCGGTGCAGCGGAACGGATGGCGCAGGAGAGCCCCCTGCGGCGCGGACGAGATCGGCGACGCGATTGAGCCATTCTTCGTAGACATCATCGACGGGACGGTAGCGCAGGAGGTCGTTTGCCGCGATGAGTGCAGCCTGAGCCTCCATGGGCACGCGAAGCACGCGGGACGAAGATCCAGCTGGGGTGAGCGAGGGAGTTGCGGTGCGGCCGTCCTGCCGCACGGACGGATGCTGGGACGATGCTTGCTGCTCGTCCCCCGCCGGGCCGGTGGCGGCGTTGATGGTAGGTGACGGGGAACGGCGAGGACGCCTGCCGACAGGGGCCGTCTGGGCGACGCGGGAAGCGAGTGTGGCCCGGCGCTCGGTGCGGGCCCGACGAGCATCAGACATGGGCGTGATGGTCGGAGGAGAACGGGGTGGTGGAAGACGAATCCCGGCGCACCCCTACCTAGCGCGCCAAATGTCGGATTTCGGGCTCTGGCAGACCCTTGAGGTTCAAACACTGGGGTGTACGCGGAGATTTCGCCTCCTACCTACCTGCACTCCTCCGCCTTGCTAGGATCTAAACTACGGAAAGAACAACACAAGAGACACAGGGTTTATACTGGTTCGGGCCACTGTTGTGGTGTAATACCCTACTCCAGTGTGTGGTGTGGTGGATTGCCTTTTGGGCTGATGATGACGAACAATACAAGGAAGAACAGCCTCGCGAGGGTCTGTTCTTGGCTGGGGCGATGAACTGCTGGGACGAGTTCAGTCACCGTTCTCTCTCTCTCTCTTTCTGATCGAAACCTCTCTCTAAAGAGCCTTCTTCTTCGAACCCCTCCGCTCTCTCTTTGATCCTTTCTTTTTCTCTCCTCCCAACCCCCTTGCTCTGTGGGTGGCTGGTCCTATTTATAGAGGCCCTGGTCCTCTTCCCAAATATCGAGCGGGAAGGGAGCCAACAATGGCGGGCTAATTTGAAGGGGGACAGCTAGTATCAGCTATCCTGACAAAAGTAGTCTTCGCCTGCGCAAAGCTCTGGTGATGACGCCGTCTTGGGATCCACGGTGACCTCCATCTCGTAGTCCTCCTGGTCTTGGTCTCGTTGCACCGAAATGGCAACCTTTGCCTGATGCCTCGGTACTCCGCGGCCACGCTTGCCCCCTTTGCACCAAAGGGGAAAGGAGGACACTGCGCGGGTTGGCACCCGCCTGGCGCCCTTGGTCGTCATGGCTTGCGTCACGGGCACCTCGTGAGGTACCCTGCCTTGATCTCTCCGCCTCCTCGTGAGCTAGCCTCACGAGGCCGTGCCTGAGGAAGCTCTGCGTCGTCCGCCCCGCGAGGCTTGGCCCTTCGTGAGGGTCTTGGGTTTGTGTTGGTGAAGATGGGCTGCGCTGGGCCCCCCTTTAAGCCACGCCGCAGGCCGCGGGCAGGCAAGTCTGGGGACCCCCGTTCCCAGAACGCCGACAGGCGAGATTTGAAAGGTGCCGGGGAGTTGTTCCCGCACGCGTCTACGAAGGAGAAGGAGTCAGGTAGGTGTGTAGTAGAGAGGCATGAAGAAACAGAGGAGAAAGAGGGCTCGAGTAACCTTCAGTGGCAGCGGAAACATCCTTTAGGCGACGGGGAACTCCGACGAGATTGGATTCGGGGTGAAACAAGATTGAAACCTTCCAATTTTTGCGAAATCAGATGAGGAGGAGGAGGGGGATATTTATATGGAGTCGGTCTTGCGCGAGGGGCAACGAACGGATCGAATCGAGAGGATTTGCATCGGGATATTGTTCCCGTGATGAACACGAAAGAAAATGTCAGAGGATGGGGATGACATGCGGGGCCCGTGAGTCAGTGGCAGGGAACGAGCGAGAGGAGCGGTCGACGAGCGCTTAGCGCTTCGGTGCGAGAGGGGGAGGCCATGGGCCTCGGTGGGAGTTGGGCCTCGGTGGCTTCGGCCCCTCTCTTTTTTATATATAAAGCACAGACTTGACAAAAAAGAATCAAAAGTAAATACAAAATATTATGTACCCATATAATATATCAAAATTTTCAGAGAAAGATTTCTCACAATATGAACTATTTTACAAGTTCAAATTAAATCCACAAAAAATCACAAAAGTCAAACAGTGTTGCTATTGCAATAAAACCCAATAAAAATCATTTTTAAAATACCAACTTATTTTAAAATTATTTTCTCCTAATTTTCCATTGAAGGGAATCATTTTACCCTTATATCCATCTATTTATTTTTAGGTGAAAAATAATTTGATTAAAAGTCAAATAACTCCTAAATAGTTTTTTTTTGAACTTGAAATTCAAACCACTTCCAAATCTTTTATGTTTTCCTCATTCAAATATATTTCAAATTTGCCCCTCGTTTGGAGTGTCATATTGCTCCTCTCTTTATTTTGAAATGGGTCAGAGGAATTTGAAACTATTCAAATGGGAAGGATTCCAAATGGAATTTCAAAAGTGGTTTAACTCCCCACTCTCTTTCATTTAAACTTTGGAGAAGTCATTTCATCTCCTCTCTTGAAAGTCCTTGAGTGGCATGAAGTTTGCATTACTTTCAAATGAGGTTTCAATTCATTTCAGATGGAAACACTTTTGGGAAAGTCCTCTTATTCCCTCTCATTCAACTTTCAAAGAAGTTTCAAATTCCACTCAATTTCACACAATCAATCACACAACAATCAAACAACAAATATAAATATTGATTTAATATAACATTCCAAAAATTTAGAATTTTGGGATGTTACATCAGGAAATCTATCATTAATAGGCAGTGGGTCATCAAGAACAATTTCTAACCTAGACAAGTTGTCTGAAACGGGGTTCTTAGCTCCCTTTCTATCAATAATATGCAAATCAAATTCTTGTAGCAGGAGAACCCATCTAATAAGTCTAGGTTTAGCATCTTTCTTTTCCATAAGATATTTAATAGCAGCATGATCAATGTGAACAGTTACTTTGGAATCAACAATATAAGGTCTGAACTTATCACATGCAAATACAACTACTAAAAATTCTTTTTCAGTAGTAGCATAATTTCCTTGGGCACTGTCTAGAGTTTACTAGCATACTGGATATCATTTAATTTCTTATCAACTATTTGTCCTAGAACAACACCAACAGCATAATCACTAGCATCACACATAATTTCAAAGGGTAAATTCCAATCAGGTGGCTAAACAATAGGTGCAGAAATCAAGGCTTTCTTAAGTATTTCAAATGCTTCTACACAGTCATCATAAAGACAAAAGGAATATCTTTTTTAAAGATATTAGTGAGAGGCCTAGAAATTTTAGAGAAGTCTTTAATAAACCTCCTATAGAAACCAATATGACCAAGGAAACTTCTTATAACTTTGATATCTTTAGGAAACAACATCTTTTCGATAGCATCTACTTTAGCCTTATCAACTTCAATACCTCTTTTAGAAATTTTATGCCCCAGGACAATACCTTCATTAACCATAAAGTGGCACTTCTCCTAATTCAATACAAGATTAGTTTCTTCACATATATGCAAAACTCGATCAAGGTTGTTTAAGCACTCATCAAATGAAGTTCCGTAAACGGAGAAATCATCCATGAAAACCTGAACAATCTTTTCACAGAAGTCATAGAATATAGCAGTTATACATCTTTGAAAGGAAGCGGGTGAATTGCATAAACCAAAAGGCATATGTCTATAAGCAAAGGTACCGAAAGGGCAAGTAAAAGTGGTTTTCTCTTGATCATCTTTTAACACAGGTATTTGAGAGAAACCAGAGTAACCATCTAGAAAGCAGAAATGTGTATGCTTGGATAATCTTTCTAGCATTTGATCAATAAAAGGTAAAGGGTAATGATCTTTTCTAGTAGCTTTATTTAATTTGTGAAAATCAATTACCATTCTATAACCTGTAACAATTCTTTGAGGAATCAATTCATTCTTATTATTTGGAACAACGGTAATACCTCCCTTCTTAGGGACACAATGAACAGGACTTACCCATTGACTATCAACAATAGGATAAATTATACCTGCCTCCAGAAGCTTTAGTATTTCATTTCTTACCACTTCTTGTATCTTAGGACTTAACCGTCGTTGATGATCAACAACTGGTTTAGCATCTTTCTCTAATTTAATTTTGTGCTGACATAGAGTGGGACTAATGCCCTTAAGATTATCAAGTGTATATCCAATAGCGGCACGGTGCTTCTTCAGAGTTTTCAATAATTTCTTTTCTTCATGCTCTAAAAGGTTAGCACTAATAATAACATTGCCGGATTTCGGGTTCTGGCAGACCCTTGAGGTTCGAACACTGGGGTGCACACGGAGATTTCGCCTTCTACCAACCTGCGCCCCTCCGCCTCGCTAAGAACTAAGCTATGGAAAGAACAACACAAGAGACACAGGGTTTATACTCGTTCGGGCCACCGTTGTGGTGTAATACCCTACTCCAGTGTGTGGTGTGGTGGATTGCCTCTTGGGATGATGATGATGAGCAATACAAAGAAGAACAGCCTCGCGAGGGTCTGTTCTTGACTGGGGGGATGAACTGCTAGGAGGAGTTCAGTCACCCTTCTCTCCCTCTCTCTCTTCTTGATTCTCTCTCTGATTTTGATCTCTCGCCGATCGAGCGAACCCCCTTACCCTGTGGGTGGCTGGTCCTATTTATAGAGGCCCTGGTCCTCTTCCCAAATATCGAGCGGGAAGGGAGCCAACAATGGCGGGCTAATTTGAAGGGGGGCAGCTAGTACCAGCAATCCTGACAAAAGTAGTCTTCGCCTGCACAAAGCTCTGGTGGTGACGCCGTCTTGGGCTCCACGATGACCTCCGTCTTGCAGTCCTCCTGGTCTTGGTCTTGTTGCACCAAAATGACAACCTTTGCCTGATGCCTCGGTACTCCGCGGCTGCGCTTGCCCCCTTTGCACCAAAGGGGAAAGGAGGACACTGCACGGGTGGCGCCCGCCTGGCGCCTTTGGTCGTCATGGCTTGCGTCACGGGCACCTCGTGAGGTACCCCGCCTTGATCTCTCCACCTCCTCGTGAGCCAGCCTGATGAGGCCGTGCCTGAGGAAGCTCCGTGTCATCCGCCCTGCGAGGCTTGGCCCCTCGCGAGGGTCTCGGGTCTGTGTTGACGATGATGGGCCGTGCTGGGCCCCCTTCCGAGCCACGCCGCAGGCCGTAGGCAGGCAAGTCTGGGGACCCCCATTCCCAGAACGCCGACAGTAGCCCCCGGGCCCAAGGCGCGCCCAGACTTGGCCGTGCAGGGAGGCGGAAGGGCAAGGGCGAAGCGCCGCGGGCCCTAACAGCCGGTGGCCTTGGGCGCCGCGTGGCGGTTGATTGGACGTGAGCGCCTCAGCAACCGCGCGAGTTGATGAAGGAGCGGCATCTACCTAGGCTTTGCTTTTTGCTTTCTCCGGTTGCTGCTCAGATCCCCTTTCTTGCGCCTCTCCTTCCTTCCTCCAAAATTTCCAGATCTACTCCGACCGCGTGACCTAGGAAGCCATGGCACCTCATCAGTCCCCGGCCGTAGCTTGGTACTCGTCTGCCTTGGACTCGCCGAACGTGTCGGAGGCGAGCCTCGCACGGTTGCGCCGGATGGCGGCGGCGCAGGTCATCGACGGGGCGAAGGTGTTCAAGGCCGGCTCCGCCACCCCTGAGGGTCAAGGGAGCACCTTCCATCTGTTCTTCCTAAGCGCCATTGCTGCTGGCCTGGTGCATCCCTTCTCCGAGTTCTTCTTCTCTGTCCTCCGCCATTATAAGCTACAGGCTCTGCATCTCCACCCCAACTCCGTCCTTCTCCTGGCAATCTTCGCCTATTACTGTGAGGCTCCCGTAGGGGTGCAGCCCTTAGTGGCCTTGCTGCGCCACTACTTCTACCTCCGGACCTCTCGTGGTACTGCTTCCGCGTGCGCGAGCTTCGTCGCGTACGGTGGCGCCATTGCCATTTCGAACCCCGGGAAAAGGATTGAGGGCTTCAGGAGCAAGTGGGTCTTGGCAGATGCTGGGCGCATCCACCCTCGGCTGATCTTGCCTACGGAGCAACCCACGAGCTCCAGCGATTGGGGTCGAGCGGAGCTCGCGGACCCCCGCGCAAAGCTGGTGTTGGAGAAGATGGACGCGGATCTGAGGCCGGCCAACATGGCAGCGGTGAAGCTGACTGGCGCGTCGCTGCTGAGGGAATTCCTGGAGCACCAGCTGGCTCCTCTTCGGTAGTACTCGCTTCCGATGTGGAGGCCCCAACCGAGCCCCGCGGCCTTGGCCGACGGAGATCTGGCCGCGGTCCTCCAATCTCTGGTCAGGGCGATGTGGCGAGGTTGGAGGGTGCTCCTACGCCCTTGTTCCTCCGCGACGACTGGGAGCAGGTAGTGGAGTCCATGCCCGTCTTCAACGGGGACGGGCCCGTGCCCATGGAAACTCCCGGGGAATCGGTGGACGTGTCCTCCGATGACTCCAGCGAAGAGGAGGAAGGAGGGGAGTGGGAAAAAGGGCCTGACTCCGAGGCGACTGATGGAGAGTCGAGGGCTCCCCTCCCCCGGCGCGGGTCCCGCATTCTCCGCCTCTCTCCGAGCGATGACGACGAGGATGATGACGAGCAGGACGGCGGGAGCTTGCCCCCGATCCCAAAGAAGGACAGGACCGGGCTGATCTCCCACGGGTCTGCCCCGGCCCTGAGGCGGACCACAGACGCGCCTTCCGCTTCCAAGCTTCCTGAGGTTGACCCTTCCAGCCGGCTTTCAGGCTTCAAATTTGGCCGGAGACCGCTTGAGCTCATTGGCGACGACCCGTAAGCACTTGATTCTTGTCTTTATTTCTTGTTCTGCTTCTGAGGCTTGACGTCCGCATCTCTTGGATAGGCTGGCGCCCGCAGCAAAGAAGCCGAAGGGAGCTCCTGAGGTTCCATCCGTGGCAGCGCCTCTGCTCGCGAAGGAAGGTGACCGCGACGCACGGGCTTCTCCTGCCCGGTCGTCCTCGCCAGGCCTGGCTGAGCCAGCTGGGGCGAGCTCAGCCCCCATGGCCCAACTGACTCCCGAGGTGCCTTTGCCTGCTGCCGCCACTAGAGCCGTTGGGGCGCAGCAGGCTCTGCCTCAGGATGCTGTGGCCGCGCTGCCGCCTTCTCCTCCTACTCCACCGGTTGCTGTCTCTCCGACTCCTCATGCCGTTCTGGATCGTGCTGCTGCTGAGCTGGACCAACTGCGGCAGGATCTTCTTGGCGTCGACCCTCGCTTGGTGGCCGGGCGCTTGGAGCTGGCTTCAAGATGGGTTCGCTCTGACGCTTCGATTTGGGTGGCGCTGGTCCAGGCCTCGACGGCTTGCGATGAGGAGAAGCAGGCCGTCCTTGAGGCGAAGGCTGCTCGTGACACAGCCCTGGGGGAGGTGGTCGACGTCCGTGGTCGCTGCAAGGCGCTGGAGGACGAGCTGCAAGGCCTGCGGGACCAGCTCGCGAAAGAGGTCCGCCTTTGCCAAGAGCAGGAAGAAGGCGTGAAGGCTCGCGAGGCGGCTGTCAAGGAGAGGGAGGTCAAGCTCAAGAAGCGCCGCGACCGCCTAGGCGCGCTGGAGCAGGAGTTGGGGGCGAGGAAGGCCGAGCTGGACGACAAGGCCCGGGTTCTTGTCGAGGACCGCGTGGCCTTCACGGAGATGGAGGCGAAGGCTCGCTCCTCGCTGAGGATGCTCTACGACAGCGGCCTGGAGAGCCTGCTGGCTGGCGCCGAGGACGGCCCCGCCAAGCTGCTTCCCTTCCTGGTTCGCGCTCTTGAAGATGTCGACCTTGGTCTTGTCCCCACGGCCGAGGCCGAGGCGCGTGTCCTGTCTTCTACAGCGCTGACGCGGGTCCTCACCCACATCTACCTTCGCGATCCCGGCGTCGACCTCGACAGCCTGCTGGAGCCAGTAAGCGGCGAGCGTGCCGCTGCCGCTGCCGAGGCCGTGAAGGGTCGCGCGGAGGCTCTACTGGGGAAGTTCCGGGCCTTCAGCACCAAGCCGAAGCAAGGCGCTGCTGACCCCGCTGCTCCATGATGTGAATCCACTCCGCGCTGCTCCACCGCCGACAAGTGACTCCGTTGTGGCTCCTGTCCTGCCTTTAATTCCTACACATGTATCATGCCTCGGGGAGGCGTTTAAACTTGCGTTTGGCATTGAGATAACAGTGTGGACTGTAATATTTGCTTTTGAATTCCTTGAAATTTGCGCTTTTCCTTCCTACTTGCTTATGTTCTACGCCGGCAAAGCCCGGCCCCGCCCATACCTCACCCAGCGTTAATCCCGACCGGAAACTAGGACAGGGCCAAGGAGTGAGGGGCTACGTGACAAGTTAGACTCCTGAGTCGCGATGCTCAAGAGTCCCCCTTGGCGCACGAATAGCAAGTAGGGAGGTGTGATGTGGGTGGGTCTACCGTTCTACGTCTGCAGAGCCCGGCCGCGTGCATACCTCAACCGCCATTAGCCTTTTGGAACTAAGGAGTGAGGCGCTACGTGACCAGTTAGGCTCCTGAGTCGCGATGCTCAGGAGTCCCCCTTGACGCTCAAACGGCCTTCGTACCTTGGCTCCGCTCGGGGAGAGACGCGCGACGAACTAGGCCCGGGGGGCCTGGCTGGGTGGCGTGCATCTGGGCGTGACCCAGGCGCAGCCCCTGTGCCCAGCTCCTTCGTGCGGCACTCCCGAGGGGAGGCGTTATGATGAGGCTAGACACTGAGCTCTGGGCTCCCTGAGGTTGATGCGGCCCGGGGGCCACCCTTACTTGTTTATCACCAGCGCGGAGCATAGCGCTTCCGTATGTGTACGGGCATAGCCGCTCCTCGGCAGTGTCGTCAGCCAGCGCGGAGCATGGTGCTTCCACCGGTACGTGGGAGGGGGCTCCCCTCCGGGAGGAGCCCCCGGGGCATGTACAGCCCCGCCCTGACACGTGGCTGGCACGGTAGGGCCTGGCGAGGTGTATCTGGGGACCCGTGAGCCAGCGCGGGACTCACGCGGCCCTACCTCTAGGCGGGTTGCGCCTGGCACTGGGCCTTATCTTGTGATGTGTTCCTGCAAATTTGGTTAGACGCCGGCACTCTACGTCCTCGGGCCCCGGCCCTCGAGCTGGTCTCAGCCGTCGCTGGTATGCCAGGTCGCGATGCCGTGGACAAGGCCAGAGTGTGAGGGCTGGAGAGCCAGTAAGAGCCCTGAGTCGCGATGCTCAGGTACCCCCCCCCCTTTAACGTGCAAGTGGTCGGCATGGAGAAGAAGAGGTGCCGTGGACCGGCATCAAATAATCAAGCATAGCGGGTCGAACGCATAACCGTAAATAAACACAAATGGGATACATGCCGCTGGGTCTAGCCCGAGTGACTTGGGGATGATGCAGCCCGAGGGGCGCCCCCAACAAGGTAAGCTAACAACATGAAATAAAAAGGGGGTACATGCCGCAGGGACGGACCCACGCAGCCTGGGAATAATGCAGCCCTGGGGGCGCTCCCAACTGGAAATGAAACTTGAAAGATGTCACCTGATGATGTTGAGGACGAAGGAGTGTTGGTGTAGCAGACTCGGTTGGCTGCGGAAGCCGATCCTCACGAGCCCCCAGGCCCAGGGGCCTCGGGAGGCTCCGGAGGAGCTGGTGGCTCCTTGCGGACCATCTCCATCTCCGCCAGGGCTGCGGAACGCCTAGCCTCTTGAGCCTCCATGATGTCCCTCATGAGGCGCTGGTACGTGGCAGCCGCGTTCGGCAAGCCATAAGGCATGCGAACGTAGCTGTGGGGTGGACCTCCGCAGCGCCCCACTCGCGAGGGCCAGAGGCGCTCTAGAGAAGCGACTTGATTGAGCCCTGGTATGTCGATGCAGACGCGCAGCCCACCATCCTCGCCTGGATGGGGAGCCACTGCTGGTAGGCGGCGGCCGCCTTTCACGACTCTTGACTCCTGTAGCTCCTGAATGGCCTTGCTGACGAACTCCTGAGGGTCTAGCTCTCCTTGCCTTACTCCTTCTTGAGGGGAACGTGCTTCGAAACACGCCTCCATGTGGTGCCCAAGCGCCTCCCTCGTGACCTTAGCCAGGTCGGTGGCCCTCCAGGGGAGAGCCCCCGAGCCCTGCCTGAGGAGGGCGCCGGGCGTGCTTTCCTATGCGATGGAAGGAGGTTCCCCCTGGGCAGGCGCGGGCCTAGAGGGGCCTGCCTCCTGAGGGGCCGCGCCTGACGATGTCTTCTTCTTGGGGGCGGTCTCAGGAAGCCTCCTGCTTCCGCGATCCGGGTCCTCCAGTGACGCGGCCTGAAAGGCTCATTCCAGGGAACACACCGCGTCCTTCTCTTCACAGGGCACTGTGATGACCCCGCCACTTCCTGGCATCTTGAGGACGTTGTAGCCGTGGTGAGTTACGGCCATGAACTTGGCCAGCGCTGGGTACCCAAGGATGGCGTTGTACGGCAGGCGAATGTGAGCGACGTCGAAGTCGATGAGCTCGGTGCGGTAGTTGTCGCGTGCCCCGAAGGTGACAGGGAGGCGGACCTGCCCAATCGGGACCGTGGAGCCATCGGTGACTCCAGAGAAAGGCTTGGTTGGCTGAAGCTGGCTGTAGGGCACTTGGAGATTGTTGAATGTCTCCACGGACAGGATGTTGAGCCCTGCCCCGCCGTCGATGAGGGTCCTGGTGACCACCACGTTGCTGATGATTGGGGAACAAAGCATCGAGAGGACTCCGGCTGTAGCCGCACACTTGAGCTGATCTGCTGAGCTGAACGTGATGGCGCACGCCGACCACCTGAGAGGGCGCGTGGCTTCGAGCTTGGAGAGGACTGCATTCACTTCGCGGGCGAACTGCTTGAAGATGCGTTGAGAGGCTGGGGCTTGATCCCCGCCCAGGATGCAGGCGATCGCGCACGGCTCCTGGAAGCCCCCAGCCCCCTCGTCCTGATGGCGCTCCTCGTTTCTCCTTGGCTGCGGCGGCAGCGGAGGGAGGCCTGCGTTGCCTTGCGGGCGATCCTCGCAAGGCTGATCCCTCCAGTCTCCCTCGCGAGGCGGGTCTTGCCAGCGATCCTCGTGAGGTTGATCGCGCCACCCTTGGCACCGGCCACGGTCTTCCCAGCGTCCTGCGTTCCTTCCTCCTCCTCGACCGTAGCCCCGTCCACCGCGGTCGGGGCGACGGCTGATCCTTCCTTCTCGCACGGCTCGGAGCTCTTGACATTCATTGGTGTTGTGGGTGTGGAGGTCGTGGTACACACAGTACCGACTGCCCTTGGATTCGGGCTGATCTCTGCCCCGCTTGGTGTCTGGTTCTGCCACGAGCACGGCTGCCCCGTTGCGCTTCACATCCTTGGCCTTGGGCTTCTTCTCTTCTGGGTCTGCGGCAGGCAGCTCGAGGAGGGAGAGACGCCCTTCCTCAGCCCTGGCGCACTTGGTTGCCAAGTTGAACAGCTCCAAGGAAGTGCACAGGTCTTCATGCATCGCCAGCTCCTCCTTCATCTTGACATCGCGCACACCGTCCGAGAAGGCTGAGATGATGGCCTCCTCAGTCACCTTGGGGATCTTGAGGCGTGCATTGTTGAAGCGCTGGATGTACTTCTGCAGGGTCTCTCCAGGTTGTTGCTTGATGTGGCGCATGTCGCTCACGGCGGGTGGCCAGTCGCGAGTACCTTGGAAGTTGGCGATGAAGCGGGTGCGCATCTCGTCCCAGGAGGAGATCATGCCTGGAGCCAGGTTCAGGAGCTAGGTGCGGGCCCCATCCCAGGAGGAGATCGTGCCTGGAGCCAGGTTCAGGAGCCAGGTGCGGGCCCCGTCCTTGAGCGACACTCGGGCCCCGTCCTTCGCCATGACCTTCTCGTCTCCGTTGGAAGCTTCGATGCCCAGCTCATAGAGCTGGAGGAACTCCGCAGGGTTGGCCGTGCCGTCGTAACGAGGAGGCAAGTCTGGCTTGAACTTGCCGGGCCACACGATGTTGCGTAGCTCGGCGGTGAAGGCACGGCAGCCTGCTGTGGCCACGGGAGGCCTTAGGTGGCGGAGAGATTGGTCTTGCATGTCCCCACGCGCTGCAGCTGGGAGCAGCGCGGGGTCTTGACGTGCGGGAGCAGGAGCATGGTCACGACGCGCTGGAGCAGGGAGCGCCCGGGCAGCTTCTTGCGGGCGAGGGACTTCTTGGCAGCTCTGCTCTTGCCGCGCTGGCACCTGACGGAGCGGGTTCCGCCCAGGGGCCACGCGCCTTGGAGCCATGGCTCCTTCTTGAGGAGGAGGCGGCCGGGGCGCCGCCGGAGCATCGTCGCCCGCGCGGGGTGGGGTGCGGTGCAGCGGAACGGACGGCGCAGGAGAGCCCCCTGCGGCGCGGACGAGCTCGGCGATGCGGTCGAGCCATTCTTCGTAGACATCATCGACGGGACGGTAGCGCAGGAGCTTGTTTGCCGCGATGAGTGCACCTCGAGCCTCCATGGGTGCGCGGAGCGTGCGGGACGAAGAACCAGCTGGGGTGAGCGAGGGAGTAGCGGTGCGGCCGTCTTGCCGCACGGACGGATGCTGAGACGACGCTTGCTGCTCGTCCCCCGCCGGGCCGGTGGCGGCGTTGACGGCAGGTGACGGGGAACGGCGAGGACGCCCGCCGACAGGAGCCGTCTGGGCGACGCGGGAAGCGAGAGCGTCCCGGCGCTCGGCGCGGGCCCGACGAGCGTCAGACATGGACGCGATGGTCGGAGGAGAACGGGGCGGTGGAAGACGAATTCTGGTACACCCCTACCTGGAGCGCCAAATGTTGGATTTCGGGTTCCGGCAGACCCTTGAGGTTCGAACACTGGGGTGCGCGTGGAGATTTCGCCTTCTACCTACCTGCACCCCTCCGCCTCGCTAAGATCTAAGCTATGGAAAGAACAACACAAGAGACACAAGGTTTATACTGGTTCGGGCCACCGTTGTGGTGTAATACCCTACTCCAGTGTGTGGTGTGGTGGATTGCCTCTTGGGCTGATGATGATGAGAAATACAAGGAAGAACAGCCTGGCGAGGGTCTGTTCTTGACTGGGGGGATGAACTGCTAGGAGGAGTTCAGTCACCCTTCTCTCTCTCTCTCTTCTTGATTCTCTCTCTGATTTCGATCTCTAGCCGATCGATCGAACCCCCTTACCCTGTGGGTGGCTGGTCCTATTTATAGAGGCCCTGGTCCTCTTCCCAAATATCGAGCGGGAAGGGAGCCAACAATGGCGGGCTAATTTGAAGGGGGACAGCTAGTACCAGCTATCCTGACAAAAGTAGTCTTCGCCTGCACAAAGCGCTGGTGGTGACCCCGTCTTGGGCTCCACGATGACCTCCGTCTTGCAGTCCTCCTGGTCTTGGTCTTGTTGCACCGAAATGGCAACCTTTGCCTGATGCCTCGGTACTCCGCGGCTGTGCTTGCCCCCTTTGCACCAAAGGGGAAAGGAGGACACTGCGCGGGTGGCGCCCGCCTGGCGCCTTTGGTCGTCATGGCTTGCGTCACGAGCACCTCGTGAGGTACCCCGCCTTGATCTCTCCGCCTCCTCGCGAGCCAGCCTGATGAGGCCGTGCCCGAGGAAGCTCCGTGTCATCCGCCCCGCGAGGTTTGGCCCCTCGCGAGGGTCTTGGATCTGTGTTGACGAAGATGGGCCGTGCTAGGCCCCCTTTCGAGCCACGCCGCAGGCCGCAGGCAGGCAAGTCTGGGGACCCCTGTTCCCAGAACGCCGACAAACATGATATATCTTATTTTCATCAAGCTGAGCATATTTCAGAGAATCGGATAATTGTTTAAGCTCAAACACGGGATCACCCTTAGGTGGAGGAGGATCTCCAAGGATTTCAACAGGAAAATTGTGTTTCAAAATAGGCCCTTGATTAAGAATACTTCATCTATTTCCCTTCTTTCATTCATAAACATATCATTTTCATGGTCTAGCAAATATTGTTCTATCGGATCTGTAGGAGGCACGACAATAGAAGCAAGACCAATAATTTCATCCTTACCAGGCAATTCTTTATCATGGGGTTGTCTATGAAATTTAGAGAAATTAAAATCATGAGACATATCCCCTAAACCAACAGTAACAATATCTTTCTCGCAGTCTATCTTACAATTAACAGTATTCAAGAAGGGTCTACCAAATATAATGGGACAAAAATTATCTTATGGGGAAGCAAGCACAAGAAAGTCAGTAGGATATTTTATCTTCCCACACAAGACTGCAACATCTCTAACAATCCCAATTGGTGATATAGTATCTCTATTAGCAAGGTTAATAGTAACATCAATATCTTCTATCTCAGCAGCTGCAATATCATTCATAATTTCTTTATATAAGGTATAAGGAATTGCACTCACACTAGCACCCACATCACATAAGCCATGATAACAATGATCTCCTATTTTAACAATCTTTCATATCGGGTTTAGCAATTCTAGCAGCTTCATCATAGAAATAAATAACATGTCCGTCAATATTATCAACCAAGAGATCTTTAACCATAGCAATACTAGGTTCAACTTTAATTTTCTTAGGGGGTTTGGGTGTTCTAATATAACTTTGGTTGACTGCTACCTCTTGAGCATGCATTGGTTTTCCCTTGAAGAAGAAAGGGTGATGCAGCAAAGCAGCGTAAGTATTTCCCTCAGTTTTTGAGAACCAAGGTATCAATCCAGTAGGAGACCACGCGCGAGTCACCTTGTACCTACACAAACAAATAAGAACCTCGCAACCAATGCGATAAAGGGGTTGTCAATCCCTTCACGGCCACTTGCAAGAGTGAGATCTGATAGAGATAATAAGAATAAGATAAATATTTTTGGTATTTTTATGATATAAATTGGAAGTAAAGATTGCAAAATAAAATAGATTGGAAACTTGTATGATGGAAAATAGACCCGAGGGCCATAGGTTTCACTAGTGGCTTCTCTCAAGATAGCATAAGTATTATGGTGGGTGAACAAATTACTGTCGACCAATTGATAGAATTGAGCATAGTTATGAGAATATCTAGGTATGATCATGTATATAGGCATCACGTCCGTGACAAGTAGACCGACTCCTCCCTGCATCTACTACTATTACTCCACACATCGACCGCTATCTAGCATGCATCTAGAGTATTAAGTTCATAAGAACGGAGTAACGCTTTAACCAAGATGACATGATGTAGAGGGATAAACTCACGCAATATGATATAAATCCCATCTTTTTATCCTCGATGGCAACAATACAATACGTGTCATTTCCCCTACTATCACTGGGATCGAGCACCGCAAGATTGAACCCAAACCTAAGCACTTCTCCCATTGCAAGAAAGATCAATCTAGTAGGCCAAACCAAACTGATAATTTGAAGGTTGAAGTAAACTACTCACACATCATCAGAGGGGCCATGGAGTTGATATAGAGGCCCTTCGTGATCAATGCCCCCTCTGGCGGAGCTCCGGAAAAGGCCCCAATATGGGATCTCTTGGGTACAGAAGGTTGCGGCGGTGGAAATAGGGTTTCGTGGTGCTCCTGGATGTTTTCAGGGTACGTAGGTATATATAGGAGGAAGAAGTAGGTCGGTGAAGCCACGAGGGTGGAGGGCGCACCCCCTGCCTCGTGGCATCCTCGTTGGTTGCTTGACGTCCACTCCAAGTCCTCTGGGTCATGTTTGTTCCAAAAATCACGCTCCCGAAGGTTTCATTCCGTTTGGACTCTGTTTGATATTCCTTTTCTGCGAAACACTGAAATAGGCAAAAAAACAGCAATTTGGGTTGGGCCTCCGGTTAATAGGTTAGTCCCAAAAATAATATAGAAGTGTATAAATAAGCCCATTAAGCATCCAAAACAGAATATATAATAGCATGGAACAATCAAAATTATAGATACGTTGGAGACGTATCAAGCATCCCCAAGCTTAATTCCGGGTCGTCCTCGAGTAGGTAAATGATAAAAATAGAATTTTTGATGTGGAATGCTTTCTAGAATATTCTTCAATGTATTTTTCTCTATTATGGCATGAATGTTCAGATCCAAAAGATTCAAGATAAAAGTTTATTGTTGACATAAAAATAGTAATGCTCCAAGTATGCTAATCAAGCAATTATGTCTTATCAAAATACCATAGCCAAAGAAAACTTATCCCTACAAAGTCATATAGTTTGGCCATGCTTCATTTTCGTCACACAAAATGCTCTCATCATGCACAACCCCGATGACAAGCCAAGCAATTGTTTCATACTGAGCCTTTTGAAACTCTTTCAACTTTTACGCAATATATGAGCGCGAGCCATGGAAATAGCA
This sequence comes from Triticum urartu, assembly GCF_003073215.2. Classification (NCBI taxonomy): domain Eukaryota; kingdom Viridiplantae; phylum Streptophyta; class Magnoliopsida; order Poales; family Poaceae; genus Triticum; species Triticum urartu. The sequence goes on along the minus strand of NC_053022.1, from coordinate 253,665,252 downwards.
CTATGGGTGGAATAGAATATGATGATTGAGCTTGTGTGAGAAGACAAAAAGGGAGAAAGTCTCACATTGACGCGGCTAATCAATGGGCTATGGAGATGCCCACCGATTGATGTCAATGCAAGGAGTAGGGATTGCCATGCAACGGATGCACTAGAGCTATAAATATATGAAAGCTCATCAAAGAAACTAAGTGCGTGTGCATCCAAGTCGCTTGCTCACGAAGACCTAGGGCATTTGAGGAAGCCCATCATTGGAATATACAAGCCAAGTTCTATAATGAAAAATTCCCACTAGTTTATGAAAGTGACAACATAGGAGACTCTCTATCATGAAGATCATGGTGCTACTTTGAAGCACAAGTGTGCAAAAAGGATAGTAACATTGACCCTTCTCTCTTTTTCTCTCTTTTTTTATTTAGGCCTTCTTTCTTTTTTTATTTTGGCATCTTTTCTCTTCTTTTTTTCGTCCGGAGTCTCATCCTGACTTGTGGGGGAATCATAGTCTCCATCATCCTTTACTCACTGGGACAATGCTCTAATAATGATGATCATCACACTTCTTTTTACTTACAACTCAAGAATTACAACTCAATACTTAGAACAAAATATGACTCTATGTGAATGCCTCTGGCGGTGTACCGGGATATGCAACGAATCAAGAGTGACATGTATGAAAAAATTATGAACGGTGGCTTTCCCACAAATACGATGTCAACTACATGATCATGCATGGCAATATGACAATGATGATGCGTGTCATAATAAATGGAATGGTGGAAAGTTGCATGGCAATATATCTCGGAGTGGCTATGGAAATGCCATAATTGGTAGGTATGGTGGCTGTTTTGAGAAAGATATAAGGAGGCTTATGTGTGATAGAGCGTACCATATCACGGGGTTTGGATGCACAGGCGAAGTTTGCACCAACTCTCAAGGTGAGAAAGGGCAATGCACGGTACCGAAGAGGTTGGCAATGATGGAAGGGTGAGAGTGTGTATAATCCATGGACTCAACATTAGTCATAAAGAACTCACATACTTATTGCAAAAATCTACAAGTCATCAAAACCAAGCACTACGTGCATGCTCCTAGGGGGATAGATTGGTAGGAAAAGACCATCGCTCGTCCCCGACCGCCACTCATAAGGAAAGCAATCAAAGAACACCCCATGCTTCAAATTTGTCACATAAAGTTTACCATACATGCATGCTACGGGACTTGCCAACTTCAACACAAGTATTCATCAATTTCACAATTACTCAACTAGCACACCTCTAATATTACCACCTTTATATCTCAAAATAATCTATCAAGCATCCAACTTCTCTTAGCATTTAAAATTTATAACCAAAGTGAATTACCATGCTGTTCTAAAGGACTCTCAAAATGATATAAGTGAAGCATGAGAGATCAACTATTTCTATAAAATAGAACCACCGCCGTGCTCTAAAAGATATAAGCGAAGCACTAGAGCAAAAATTATCCAACTCAAAAGATATAAGTGAAGCACATAGAGTATTCTAATAAATTCCAATTCATGTGTGTCTCTCCCAAGAGGTGTGTACAGCAAGGATGATTGTGGTAAACTAAAAATCAAAGACTCAAATCATACAAGTGCTCCAAGCAAAACACATATCATGTGGCGAATAAAAATATAGCTCCAAGTAAAGTTACCGATGGACGAAAACGAAAGAAGGGATGCCTTTGAGGGCATCCCCAAGCTTAGGCTTTTGGTTGTTGAGGGAGTCCTGGATTAGGGGGTCTCCGGACAGCCGGACTATATCCTTTGGTCGGACTGTTAGACTATGAAGATACAAGATTGAAGACTTCGTCTCGTGTCCGGATGGGATTCTACTTGGCGTGGAAGGCAAGCTAGGCAATACGGATATGGATATCTCCTCCTTTGTAGCCGACCTTGTGTAACCCTAACCCTCTCCGGTGTCTATATAAACCGAAGGGTTTTAGTCCGTAGGACAACAACGACAACATACAATCATACCATAGGCTAGCTTCTAGGGTTTAGCCTCTCCGATCTCGTGGTAGATCTACTCTTGTACTACCCATATCATCAATATTAATCAAGTAGGACGTAGGGTTTTACCTCCATCAAGAGGGCCCGAACCTGGGTAAAACATCGTGTCCCCTGCCTCCTATTACCATCCGGCCTAGATGCACAGTTCGGGACCCCCTACCCGAGATCCGCCGGTTTTGACACCGACATTGGTGCTTTCATTGAGAGTTCCTCTATGTCGTCGCTGTTAGGCTTGATGGCTCCTACTATCATCGATAGCGATGTGGTCCAGGGTGAGACTTTTCTCCCCAGACAGATCTTCGTGCTCGACGGCTTTGCACAGCAGGCCAATTCGCTTGGCCGTCTGGAGCAGATGGAAAGTTACACCCCTGGCCACCTGGTCAGGTTTGGAAGCTTAAACTACACGGCCGATATCCGTGGAGATTTGATCTTCGATGGATTCGAGTCTCTGCCTTGTGCGCCACGCGGTCGTGATGAGCATGACTTAGCTCTCCCATCGGACAGTGTTAAGGAGATCGCACCGGCAGCCGCTCCGACCCTCAATTCGGAGCCAGTCGCGCCTACCGCGGACGGGTGGATGGACCCCGCCACGAAGGCCTTACCCTCAGCGGCGATCGAGCCGAACATCGACCTTGCCTTGCACGAGAGCCGTGTTGTTAAACTGCTAGATCTTTCTCCGGCCACGGACTCCGAACCGCCTGCGCCCGTCCCTATCGAATCCGATTGGGCGCCGATCATGGAGTTTAACTCCGTGAATATTTTTCAGCGCTCGCTCTTTGGCGACATACTGAACTCATTAAGGTCTCTCTCCTTGTCAGGAGAATCCTGGCTGAACTATGTCCAGCAGGACTGGGATGCGGACGACGAAGAAATTCGAGGCCCACCCACCACCCACTTGGTAGCCACTGTCGACGACTCAACCGACATGCTCGACTTCGACTCCGAAAACATCGATGGTATGGACGACGATGCGGGAGGCAAAGAGGAACCACCGCCCACAGGGCACTGGACGTCCACCTCATCATATGACGTATACATGGTGGACACACCAAAAGAAGACGACGACGAGGAATGGAAGGACGCAACGAAGGCTAGTCTCCTCGAGAAGCAGTCAAAGCGGCGACGTAAGCACCGCCCCAAATCCCGCCTCGGCAGAAATAACGATCATACAGACCCAGCATTGGAGCAAGGCGAACCACTACCAGACCACGGCAATACGGAGAATCAAACTGAACAAACCAATTCTGTCGAAGATAATAGTCCGGATGACATAACGCCGGACAGGCACCCGGAGCATCAGAATGCCCGTCAAAGGCTTGTTGCTACCGCGAGGAGTCTGAAAAATCAGAAGCAAAGGCTCAAGGATGCGCAGGACACACTCCAAATCAGATGGAGTAAAATACTCAACACAGCAGCAAAGTATGGTGGAGATCTCCACGCCATTAAATACTTACCCCTCAAACTCAAAGGGCCAGCTCGGCACTGGCTTAAAAGCCTCCCCGAAAACTCCATTGGAAGCTGGGAAGAGCTCGAAGACGCTTTTCGGGCAAATTTTCAAGGGACTTACGTCCGACCCCCGGATGCGGACGATCTGAGTCATATAACTCAACAGCCCGGAGAGTCAGCCCGAAAGCTTGGGAATAGGTTTCTTATTAAGAAGAACCAAATAGTTGATTGCCAGGACGCCGAAGCCTTGGCAGCTTTTAAGCATAGCGTCCGCGACGAATGGCTTGCCAGACACCTCGGCCAAGAAAAGCCGAGAACAATGGCAGCATTAACAAGCCTCATGACCCGCTTTTGCGCGGGTGAGGACAGCTGGCTAGCCAAATGCAGCACCAGCGACCCAAGCACATACGAAGTTAGCGACAAAAACGGGAAATCCCGACGTAGCAAAAATAATAAGCGTCGAAATAAAGAAAACATCCTGAAGAGCACGGCGGTACATGCCGGATTCCGAAGCTCTCGGCCAGGTCAGCAAAAGCCGCCCTTTAAAGGCGCTAGAGATGAACTGTCCAGCCTGAACAAAATTCTGGACCAAGTATGTCAGATCCATAGCACCCCTGGTAAACCCGCTAATCATACCCACAAAGAATGTTGGGTCTTCAAGCAGTCTGGCAAGCTCAACGCCGTACACAAGGGGGGGGGATACACCAAGCAAAGATGAGGATGAGCCTCTCAAGCAAGACACTGGGGAACAAAAGAAGTTTCCATCAGAAGTCAAAACAGTCAACGTATTACATGTGATCAAGGGAAGCAAAGCGGCCCTCCCAGATAAATATGCCCAAGGGCCTATCACCGCGAAACCCTGCCACTGGTCGTCTCAACCAGTCACTTTCGACCATTGTGATTACTCACCAAGTATCTAGCGGGCAGGATGGGCTCCCCTGGTATTAGACCCAATAATTAATGGATACCACTTTGCACGAGTCCTGATGGACAGTGGCAGCAGTTTAAACCTGATATACCAAGATACAATCCGTGAAATGGGGATAGACCCAGCGAAAATTTGCCATAGCAACACTACCTTTAAAGGAGTAACGCCAGGCCCAGGGGCTCACTGCACGGGCTCCCTGCTACTAAAGGTTATATTCGGCTTCCCCGATAACTCCCGTAGCGAACATTTAACATTCCACATTGCCCCGTTCCAATGCGGTTATCAAGCACTACTTGGACGCGAAGCTTTTGCTCGCTTTAATGCAATACCGCACTACGCTTCCCTCACGCTCAAGATGCCCGGTCCACGTGGCATCATTACAGTGAACGGAAGTATTAAGCGATCTTTGCGCACCGAAGAGAATGTGACTGCCTTGGCAGCCGCACACTAAAAACGGCCTCACCAACTAAAGCATTTGATAGGTCGTCAAGACCACGGACGCGGTTAGACGAGTCTGGCGCTGCTATATGTAATTTGTACCGGATTGATGGCCACACCCCTATTACAAATACAAGGGGATCAACGCGCATAGACGAGTGGCAATTTCTACTCATTTCTAGTTATACATGGTTTCTTTAAAAACTATCTTTTTGCACGACAACTTTTTCACCCAAGTTCCTCTCTTTTACAAATGATCATCGTGCTACACCCGTCCAGGATACGGCACAACGGAGACACAGGTGCAGACGTGCAGCAGGGACCCGCTCCAAGGATTCTTTTTAGATTAAGACCCTGCGTAAACCTTTTTTACTGTCTCTTGTTGATACACATCCACCGAATTCTCAGCTAAATTGAGAAGGATGCTGGCGTCTTGGCATGTGGCCACGTCAGAATAATGCAAGTACCTGGACACAAGGGGCTTGTTACAAAGGGCACTATTTAGGCCTGGTTTATACCATAAAGACCGAATACCTTAGGGAGTGTTCGGCGTCGCGAGTTTGGCCTTATATACATCAGCTCCGAATCATTGTCTTTGGTCAAATGTTGGGTTTGCACGGCTCCTGTGTTTTGGTGCCTTACGTTCCGCTTTATCGGCTAAGGCAGCACCAGGAGAACTACTGTGATTGTGCCCTGGTTCATCCAGACGAGCACCTCAGTAGAGAAAGCCGAAAACTGACTGTCATGATATAGCGTGAGACTGGTCAACCACTCGATGAACTATAGGGATGTTAGAATTCCTTCGCCTTAACGAAGGGCCGTTTCCCGACCAGGCATGTACGCACCCCGAGATCGGGAGAGTGCGGAGCCACCAGGGGCTATCTAGTAGCCCACTGTCAAACTCCTATGGCTAAGTGAAAGCGTTAAAGCATTATAGTCCGGTTGCCTCGTTTGCTGCGCTATCACCTCCTTAATAGGACCAAGACGTTGGGTTAAGTGTGAACACGCGTTTTTTGCGAGCACCTCCGCATTATATGCGTGGGGGCTGAAGCCGACGACTGCAATCTTTCAGGTTATACACATGTATACATAAACGGCCGCACAGGAGGCATCATACTACTTTCAGGCAAAAGTATAAACACAGCCTTATAAAATTTCATAAAAACATTGTGTTTACAATGGGAATACATGTCACTCAAACATAATATTCTTCGAGCACTGGGCCTCTATCAAACGAGCCACCCTCGAGAACCTCCTCGAAATAGTGCTCGGCAGCCACTCGGCCTATGGCCGAACCCTGCGCCGCAACAGTGGTAGCATCGCATCTCCGCCCAGTATGCTTTAACACGGGCAAGGGCCATCCGCGAGCCTTCTATGCACGCCGACCTCTTCATCGCATTAATGCGCGGCACCGCACCAAGGAACTGCTGCACTAAGCTGAAATAGCTGTTTCGGCTTGGCTTTTCCGGCCACAGCTGATCCACGACAGACCTCATGGCGAGTCGGACAACCTATTCAGTTCGGCCCATTCGGCTAGCTGGTCCAGTCAATGAAAGCGGACGCTTGGAACGTTGAATTGCGACCAGAACAGCTTGTCCACTTCACGATCTGTTTGACCTTGGAAGTATTTGGCCGCATCGGCAGCGCTCGCCGCCAAGTCCATATATGCATCTGCCGAACTCCACAGCCGATCCAGAGGGGCATACCGTGGATCTCCGAACTTCCTCCGTAGCATGAAGGGCTTCCCAGCCGCAATATCCCCGGCTTCCCGCAGCTCCTCCTTCTTCGCTCTCATAGCAGAGCGGGTGTCTTTGTCCGCCATCGTGGCCTTCTCAAGGTCCGTTGCCTTCGCTCGGTTTTCTTTTTCAAGGAGCCGGCAACGGTGCAGTGTCTTTTTAATTCTACGGCCATCTTGGCCATCTTCTCTTTGCTCTCGCAATGTGCGGCCTTCTCGGCTTTCAACTCTTCGGCCGCCTTCAAAGCAGCCGCATTACTAATCCTCGCTTGTTCTTGGCTCGGGCAAGTTCTGCCCGCAAGGTTTCCACGGTGGCAGCTCCATCTGCAGTCACAACATATTAAAGATACTGGCATCATGCTGCTCTTACTACGTGGCATTCACCAGAAAATAACACTTACCCTGTGCCTCGTCAAGCCTCTTGTTAACAAGCTCGATGTCGGCGTCTGCCGCATCCAGTTGCCGTTTTAATTCGGCAAACTCACTAGTCCGGCTAGCCACCGGAGCTTCCACCACCTGCACATAAAGGCAGTCTGGTTATTGCCTGGGACTATGATCCTCTGTTCGCCGCCGTTCTCGACGACAACCAGAGTCTCAGGGGCTACTATCTACACAGGGCACACCTAACATGTGGTACTATCACATATTATCTCACGTACCTCAAAGCCTGTCAGTAGACTCATAAAGGCTTCATGTAATCCGCTTTCGGCGGACGAAATTCTCTCCATCACCGTACCCATCAGCGTACGGTGTTCTTCTGAGATGGCCGCTCGCCCCACAGCTCCCTCAGAACGTCCGACCGCATACCAGACGGTGCCGGACTCTTTTGTTTGCTCTCTTCGAGAGCCGGACGCTGGGGACTTCGGGGGTCTATGGGATTATCTTCTGGCCTCACCGGATCCGGAGAGGCCCTCCGTGACGACACTTCGGGGTCGCCCGCTTCTTGAGCGGAGGAGTCCGGGGGAGGCGTTTCGCTCTCCATCATCTCCGGAAGAAGATCCCCCGAAGACGAGCTCAGCTGAGAAGGGCTAAGACCCGAACTGCAAGATATATGCGGCGGTTATTTTCTCAGAAGAAAGATAGTTATACCTTCACTATTAAAGTATTTTTTGGATCACTTACGACTCGTTGGAGGGCTGATCCCCCCGCGGACTTTGTGCGGCAAGAGCACCCCCCGAGGCAGGACCCTCTGTGGGAGACTTCTTCTCCCGTTTGGAGGCCTCGGCTTCCGGATCCTCGGAAGCAGTCCTTTTCCTCCCCCGGTTATCCTCCTTCATGGAGACGCTCATTCCCTCGGTTGGAACTGGCAGCGATGGGGGCCCGCGTCCCCGTATTATTCCCTATCTTCCTTCGAGGGCTCCGGGCAAGGTGCGAGCTCGAGCATCTTTTCCAATACCGGATTTTCCAAACCCTCAGGGAGGGGGGCCAAACACCGAATCATCTTCGCCTTTGTTAGCCAGTCCTGGTCAAAGAGCGAACTCTCAGAAATAACTTCATGATGAATAAAAGACAGTGTGTTCGGCTAGAGGATTTCTTACTTGTTCGGCGGCGCGGTTACTGCTCAGGCCCACGTCCTCGGTAGTATCCGGACACTCTATTTGAGGTCCGAAGAATGACTTGTACATCTCCTCGTGCGTCAGGCCGAGGAAACTTTGAATGGCACACGGTCCTTCTGGGTTGAACTCCCACAAGCGAAGGGGCCGGCGTTTGCAAGGCTGGACTTGACGAACCAGCATAACTTGTATTACCACAACCAAATTAAAATCTCCCTCGAAGATATCTTGAATGCGGCTTTGCAGTATAGGCACGTCCTTGGCTGGACCCCAGCTCAGACCTCTGCTAATCCTTGACATCAGTTGTGGTGGGGGGCCCGAGCGGAAGGCGGGGCAGCCGCCCACTTGGCACTTCTGGGAGCCGTGACGTAAAACCACTCCCGTTGCCATAATTCGTACACCTCTGGAAAGGAACCTTTCGGCCATGGAGCTCCTGCCATCTTGCCTATTGATGCGCCTACGCACGCTGCATGTTGCCCCTCGATCATCTTTGGCTTCACTTCAAAGGTCTTGAGCCACAGGCCAAAGTGAGGGGTAATGCGGAGGAAGGCCTCACACACGACAATAAATGTCGAGATGTGGAGAAAGGAGTCCGGAGCTAGATCGTGGAAATCTAGCCCGTAATAGAACATCAAACACCTGACGAAGGGATCCAGAGTGAGGCCTAGGCCTCGGAGGAAGTGGGAGACGAACACGACATTATCGTTGGGTTCGTGAGTAGGGACGACCTGCCCTCGAGCAGGCAGCCGGTGCGAAACCTCGTCGGTCAGGTATCTGGCCTCCCTCAACTTCTTGATATCCTCTTCCATAACGGAGGAGGGCATCCATCGGCCTTGAAGTCTAGATCCGGACATGATTGAAGATCCGGAGCACCTGACCTGGGCTTTGGGTGTTAGAACTCGAGCGGGGGAGGTTCGATTGAGCACGAGAGGGAAAAAGCGAAAACCTTGTCCCTTTATAAAGAGGGTGAATATCAAGCGTCCTCTCCGTAGCCGTTTAGGACTTGCCTATAATCTAGGAGTCCTAGACACGGTTGGGTTACCCACGACCGCATTAATGAGAATCCCGTAATTGGGGGACACGATCTCTGCTTTGACAAGACGTGTCAAGAAACCGCCTCGCGTTATGTGTGGAGCTGGTTGAAGAAAAACGGTTCGAATAATCACCGGGCCATGACATAACGTCATGGCTGCCAAAACAAGTCAGCAAATTGGATTTTGCGAAAATATTATTCTCTCTACGGCGGTATGTGGAACTTATTTTGCAGGGTCGGACACTATCCTTGTATTCAAATTCTTCGTGATGTTCGGAGGAAGGAACCCGCCTTGCAATGCCGAAGACAAACTACTGCGCGCCGGACTCATCATCATTGAAGCCTGGTTCAGGGGCTACTGAGGGAGTCCTGGATTAGGGGGTCTCCAGACAGCCGGACTGTTAGACTATGAAGATACAAGATTTGAAGACTTCGTAATCGTGTCCGGATGGGAATTCTACTTGCGTGGAAGGCAAGCTAGGCAATACGGATATGGATATCTCCTCCTTTGTAGCCGACCTTGTGTAACCCTAACCCTCTCCGGTGTTCATATAAACCGAAGGGTTTTAGCCCGTAGGACAACAACGACAACATACAATCATACCATAGGCTAGCTTCTAGGGTTTAGCCTCTCCGATCTCATGGTAGATCTGCTCTTGTACTACCCACATCACCAATATCAATCAAGCAGGACGTAGGGTTTTACCTCCATCAAGAGGGCCCGAACCTGGGTAAAACATCGTGTCCCCTGCCTCGTGTTACCATCCGGCCTAGACGCACAGTTCGGGACGCCCTACCCGAGATCCGCCGGTTTTGACACCGATAGTTGTCCTTGGATTTTACCTTGGGTGCCTTGGGCATCCCCAAGCTTAGTCTCTTTCCACTCCTTGTTCCATATTCCATCAATCTTTACCCAAACTTGAAAAACTTCACAACACAAAACTTAAAAGAAAATCTTTCGTGAGCTCCTTTAGTAAAAAGAAAACAACCACCACTTCAAGGTACTGTAATGAACTTTCTTTATTATATGGTGTTAAACCTACTATATTCCAACTTTCTATGGTTCAATAAACTCTATTACTATCCATAGATTCATCACAAATAAACAAACAACACAAAAAAAACAGAATCTGTCAAAAACAGAACAGTATGTAGTAATTTGTAGGTTTCGAATACTTCTGGAACCCCAAAAATTCTAAAATAAATTTCTGGACGTGAGGAATTTATCTATTAATCATCTTCAAAAAGAATTAACTAAATAGAACTCTCCAGTAAAAAATGGCAGCAACTTCGTGAGCCTAAAGTTTTCTTTTTTTACAGCAAGATCAAAAAGACTTTCCCCAAGCTCCCAACGTTTTTACTTGGCACAACACCTAATTAAACACAAAAAAACACAACCAAAAGAGGCTAGATTAATTATTTACTAAACAGGAACAAAAAGCAATGGAATAAAAAAAAATTGGTTGCTCCCAACAAGCGCTATCATTTAACGCCCCTAGCTAGGCATAAAAGTGAGGATAGATCTAGGTATTGCCATCTTTGGTAGGTAATCCATAAGTGGCTCTCATAATAGATTCATATGGTAATTTAATTATATTTCTATGGAAGTGTTACATGCCTTTCCTTAACGGAAATGGGAATCTAATATTCCCTTCCTTCATATCAATAATTGCACCAATCGTTCTAAGAAAAGGTCTACCAAGAATAATAGGACATAAAGGATTGCAATCTATATCAAGAACAATAAAATCTACGGGCACATAATTCCTATTTGCAACAATAAGAACATCATTAATTCTTCCCATAGGTTTCTTAATGGTGGAATCTGCAAGGTGCAAGTTTAAAGAACAATCATCAAATTCGCGGAAACCTAGCAAATCACACAAAGTTTTTGGGATCGTGGAAACACTAGCACCCAAATCACACAAAGCATAGCATTCATGATATTTAATTTTTGTTTAATTTGTAGGTTCCCACTCATCATAAAGTTTTTTAGGGATAGAAACTTCCAACACAAGTTTTTCTCCATAAGATTGCATTAAAGCATCAACGATATGTTTAGTAAAAGCTTTATTTTGACTATAAGCATGAGGAGAATTTAGCACGGATTGCAACAAGGAAATACAATCTATCAAAGAGCAATTATCATAATTAAATTCCTTGAAATCCAAGATAGTGGGTTCGTTGCTATCTAAAGTTTTAACCTCTTCAATCCCACTTTTACCAATTTTTGCATCAAGATCTAAAAACTCTGAATTTTGGGGATGCCTTCTAACTAAAGTTGACTCATCTCCAGTCCCATCATTATCAAGATTCATATTGCAAACAAAGATTTAATAGGGGACACATCAATAACTTTTAGATCTTCATCATGATTATCATGGAAACTAGAAGAACACGCTTTTAGAAAGCAACCTTTTTTAGCACGCATCCTAGCGGTTCTTTCTTTTCACTCATCAATGGAAATTCTCATAGTTTTGAGAGACTCATTGATATCATGCTTAGGTAGAATAGATCTAAGATTCAAACAATCAACATCAAGAGAAATTCTATCCACGTTCCTAGCCAACTCATCATTCTTAGACAATTTTTCTTCAATAAAAGCACTGAAACTCTTTTGCGAACTAATAAATTCTTTAATATTAGATTCAAAATCAGAGGGCATCTTATTATAATTTCCATAAGAATTGTTGTAGGAATTACCATAATTATTAGAGGGATTACTAGGAAACGGCCTAGGATTAAAATTACCTCTATACGCGTTATTACCAAAATTGTTCCTACCAACAAAATTCACATCCATAGATTCATTATTATTCTCAATCAAAGTAGAAAGAGGCATATCATTGGGATTAGTAGGAGTACTCTTATTAGCAAACAATTTCATGAGTTCATCCATCTTTCCACTCAAAACATTAATCTCTTCAATTGCATGCACCTTTTTACTAGTAGATCTTTCAGTGTGCCATTGAGAATAATTAACCATAATATTATCTAGGAGTTTGGTAGCTTATCCTAAAGTGATTTCCATAAAAGTGCCTCCCGCGGCCGAATCTAAAAGATTTCTAGAAGCAAAATTCAATCCGGCATAAAAAAATTGTATAATCATCCATAAATTCAAACCATGTGTAGGGCAATTACGTATCATTAATTTCGTCCTTTCCCAAGATTGTCCAACATGCGCATGATCAAGTTGCTTAAAATTCATAATATCGTTTCTAAGAGAGATGATCTTAGCGGGAGGAAAATACTTAGAGATAAAAGCATCTTTGCACTTATTCCATGAATCAATACTATTTTTAGGCAAAGACGAAAACCAACTTTAAGCACGATCTCTAAGCAAAAACGGAAAATAGCTAAGTTAACCATATCAATTATCACATATTTCTTCTTTGCATATCACACAAATCAACAAATTGTTTAAGATGGGTAGCGACATCTTCACTAAGGAAGGCAGAAAAACGGATCTTTCATACAAGATTTAGCAAGCAGTATTAATCTCACAAGATTCATCATCGGTAAGAGGAGCAATCGGAGTACTAAAATAAAATCATTATTGTTGGTATATTGGAAAAGTCACACAATTTAGTATTATCTTGATCCATCGTGACAAGCAAAGTAATCCAACAACACAAGCAAACAAGTGAGGAAAAAGCCGAATGGAAAGAGAGGGCGAAAGGAGAGTGCGAAAGGAAGAGGCTGAATAAAATCGGCAAGGTGAAGTGGGGGGGCGAGAGGCAAAATGGCAAATAATGTAAATGCGAAGGGTAAGAGTTGTGATGGTACTTGTATGTCTTGACTTGGCTTAGATCTCCCCGGCAACGGCGCCAGAAATCCTTCTTGCTAACTCTTGAGCATCGTGTTGGTTTTCCTTGAAGAGAAAGGTGATGCAGCAAAGCAAGCGTAAGTATTTCCCTCAGTTTTTGAGAACCAAGGTATCAATCTAGTAGGAGACCACGCGCGAGTCACATCGTACCTACACAAACAAATAAGAACCTCGCAACCAACGTGATAAAGGGGTTGTCAATCCCTTCACGACCACTTGCAAGAGTGAGATCTAATAGAGATAATAATAATAAGATAAATATTTTTGGTATTTTTATGATATAAATTGAAAGTAAAGGTTGCAAAATAAAATAGATTGGAAACTTGTATGTTGGAAAATAGACCCGGGGGCCATAGGTTTCACTTGTGGCTTCTCTCAAGATAGCACAAGTATTACGGTGGGTGAACAAATTACTGTCGAGCAATTGATAGAATTGAGAATAGTTATGAGAATATCTAGGTATGATCATGTATATAGGCATCACGTCCGTGACAAGTAGACCGACTCCTGTCTGCATCTACTACTATTACTCCACACATCGACCGCTATCCAGCATGCATCTAGAGTATTAAGTTCATAAGAACGGAGTAATGCTTAAGCAAGATGACATGGATGTAGAGATAACTCATGCAATATGATATAAACCCCATCTTTTTATCCTCGATGGCAACAATACAATACGTGTTGTTTCCCCTACTGTCACTGGGATCGAGCACCGCAAGATTGAACCCAAACCTAAGCACTTCTCCCATTGCAAGAAAGATCAATCTAGTAGGCCAAACCAAACTGATAATTCGAAGAGACTTGCAAAGATAACCAATCTTACATAAAAGATTTCAGAGAAGATTCAAATATTGTTCATAGATAGTCTTGATCATAAACCCACAATTCATGGGATCTCGACAAACACATCGCAAAAGAAGATTACATCAAATAGATCTCCAAGAGAATCAAGGAGAACTTTGTATTGAGATCCAAAGAGAGAGAAGAAGCCATCTAGCTAATAACTATGGACCCGAAGGTCTGAAGTAAACTACTCACACATCATCAGAGGGCCATGGAGTTGATGTAGAGGCCCTCCATGATCAATGCCCCCTCCGGCGGAGCTCCGGAAAAGGCCCCAAGATGGGATCTCTTGGGTACAGAAGGTTGCGGCGGTGGAAATAGGGTTTCGTGGTGCTCCTGGATGTTTTCAGGGTACGTAGGTATATATAGGAGGAAGAAGTAGGTCGGTGGAGCCACGAGGGGCCCATGAGGGTGGAGGGCGCGCCCCCTGCCTCGTGGCCTCCTCGTTGGTTGCTTGACGTCCACTCCAAGTCCTCTGGATCATGTTTGTTCCAAAAATTACGCTCCCGAATGTTTCATTCCGTTTGGACTCCGTTTGATATTCCTTTTCTGCGAAACACTGAAATAGGCAAAAAAATAGCAATTTGGGTTGGGCCTCCGGTTAATATGTTAGTCCCAAAAATAATATAAAAGTGTATAAATAAGCCTATTAAACATCCAAAACAGAATATATATATATATATAATAGCATGGAACAATCAAAAATTATAGATATGTTGGAGACGTATCATTGACCACTATTGAAGCTTTAGCATGATCCTTTATTCTAACAGGAAAAGGTGGTTTCTCAATATAAGCAGTAGGAACAATAGGATCGACATTGTAAGTAATAGTTTCTTCTTCAACTTTAATAGGTTCTACTACTTTAACTTCGATGGGAGGTTGATATTTAAACCACTTCTCCTTAGGGAGATCAACATGAGTAGCAAAAGATTCACAAAAAGAAGCTACTATCTCAGAGTCAAGTCCATATTTAGTGCTAAAATCACGAAAAGCATCAGAATCCATAAAAGATTTAACACAACCAAACTTGAGGTTTATACCCGACTCTTTACCTTCGTCGAGCTCTCAATCTTCATAGTTGCGTTTAGTTCTTTCCAATAAATCCCATTTCACTACTGCGGGATGCTACTAACGCGACACTGCGATCAGAGACCCTTCAACGAAACTATGTGCGATGCAATAATTGCAAACGATGGTGTAAAAACCCGTCAAAAAAGGTGCAAATCATTTGCGATGGAGGATGCATCAAACACGGTTCGGATTTTAGTTGCGTGTGCGATGCAGGGCATACGGTTCAGTTCAATTAACTGTTTGCGATGAGGAGGAACAAAAGAAACAGTCAGCCAGATGAAGGTGTGTGCGATGTACAGCATACGGTTCACTCGGATGAACTGTTTGTGATTAGGCAACACAAAAGAAACGGTCAGCCAGATCAAGGTGTGTGCGATATACAGCATGCGGTTCACTTGAATGAACTATTTGCGTTGAGACAAGAGAACAAAAACGGTTCAACTTAACAAGATGTTTGTGATACGTGGCAAACAGGTGTGTAATCGTAAACATGTGCGAAGACCGATAACAACATAGACGACTGCTACTAACAAGCCATGTGTGTTGTGAGCAAATGATTGCTGGTATACAATTGTCAGTGATTGATGAAAACATCACCGACGGGTTCCATTGTTTAGTCTGTGTGCGGTGTGATTTTCTTTGTCCGCCCCACATCTATGCTCTGTCTACAGAGCATCAACATATATACTTAAAAAGACAGCATTGCATAACCAAATTAAGCATACAATTACACAAGTGACTACACACAAAACATTTCCACACACCAAAGTAAGCAATTACATGCATACTAAACTAGGAGAAACAAGGATCTAATCATCTACTTATTGTGCCATTGCTCTGCTTCCGGCTGGATCCCTAGACGTTTTGGGGAAAGAGGCACTTGCTCATGTCAACGATCCGCCTGTACATGTCGTAGCTCGTGTACGCCTCCTTGGCCGCGTACACGACGTGAGCTTTGTCGAGTTTCTCCATCCAGGTCGAGTGCCAGGCACGCTTGTCCTTGTTGCACAAATCCTTCATGTCTCTATAATAGGGGTCGATGATGGCCTCGACGAGGTGAACCAGTGAGTCCTTCTCATGCTCCTTGCTACCCTAGATCTTGTATTGGCCCTGGATGTCGACAAGATTCTAGCAGGTGATGCCCGAATTCTTGAGTGCCTTTACATCGTTGGTGATGTCCACCGTAGTGAACATGTAGTGGGGGCTGTTGACAAACCTGGCAAAACTCTCACAAGGCCTTGTGGCCAGGCGGTAGTGGTAGACGAGGACGTGGTGATGCACGCACATCTGGGCGACGGCGACCTTGGGGCGAGACCTGACACGACCGCGGCTGTACTCGAGATCGAACCCAACCACCTTGTACTTCTCCTCGGGAAGCAACAGCTCCATGATGTGGATGGAGTGCTCCACCCAGACCGGGTCGTTGGTGTACACCACCGAGAGGTCCATGAACCATCTATGGGTGTCCACCATGGCACGCATGGTGAACTGCTGCTCGTCGCCAGCAGCCGCTCGGAGCGCCATTGGAGCCGCGTAGGATACCCTCTAAGAATTTCTCGTGGTGGGCGTGCTTCTTGCAATGGTGGGGCATGATCGAAAGGTTGAAGAGACACAAGGGTTAAATGGCCACTGTAATAAATGGGGGCTGGACGGCCTGTAATCGTCACGTCTCGTCACCGCGTTCATAGCGGAGGATTCTAGTGCACGCTTGACAACACCGCACCACACGCGTGGGCTTGAAGAGGCGCCAAATGTATCGTCGGTGAGCCTGTTCTCGTGCTACCGTGCAGTTTACCGCACAAGCTTCCCGCCCGGCTAGTTTGGCCATGCGTCGGCTAGAACAGGGACAAATCATGGGTGTTTATTGGCAAAAAGCTTTGTAAAATTGAAGTGTGTGGAATGACTTCAGTCATAAGTTTACCCGTGGGTGATGAGGTCAAAGATACATAGAAGGGTGATGATGGACACTCGAGTGCGATAATTAATTCTGCGCTCTACATGGCACACGATGGAAGAAACCAACTGTGTGCAATAATGTCGAAGATCGTAGTCGAGTTAGCTATACAGATCGTGTGTTGTGAGATCGACAAGGTAAATAGATTCGAGAATGGTTAATAAAATCTAAGACCATTGCATATTAAGGTCAAAATAGTGCTACCAATATACGAGTCTCATACGATGCCATTTCAATGATTGTACCACAAAATCTCGAAATATTACAAGGTTCAAATTCCAGAGTTACATGGCTCAAATTCAAAGATTACAAGGTTCAAACTGATATTAGAAATGAAATTTGGCTCATCTACTGCAAACGCTCGCGTTGATCCGTTGAACATGGATATCAGAGAGGTTCAAACTAATATTACCACTTCTAGGTCTGGTTTCGAAACCTCACAATTTTTGCAAAGGGCTCAGCCACTGAGAAGTCATGTATGGGGTTGACACGATGACTTCCGATTACTCTGTCATATGAAGTTCCAAAATGAAATTCAACAATTTTTGGAGCCTATTCCATTCTGCCGCAGGCGCCGGCACTAATCAACAAACCATTCATTTTTGTGAAATAAATGTAGGGCAAACCTCATTTCCTTCAGCACCCTTGCTCTGAGAACAAAGAACCTGGCGAATATAATCTCCGGTAAGGTCCCTCGGTAGGAGTTCATAGTAATTTCTGAGAGATGCATATCTAGGCATTCAACGTGATTGTTATATTGTATCACATTATCCACCACTAGGCCTAATCTTATATGCAAAAGAAGAAGACGTCTTAGTGCCTACATGCAGTTTTGAACATTACTACATGCCTATTTGGTTTGCAGGATTTGTAAAATGCACTAACATGCCATCTTCAATCTGACATGATTAACATGGGCATTTGATTACATTCTAGAAAAATGTAGCCTTCTTCACAAGAGGTTGGAGTGGATGAAAAGTTCCCTAAGAAAACTAGTACAGATGAATCCAAAGGAGAAATACTTATTGATTGTAACCATATGGATCAAGCAACCAATATGGAAAAAGGTGTCATTGTAAGAATACCTAGTTGGATTCATATGGTTACAATCTCGTTACCGACAAGTCTCTTTACTCATTCCGTAATGCATCATCCCGCACTAAATCATTAGTAACATTGCTTGCAAGGCTTATAGTGATGTGCATTACCGAGAGGGCCCAGAGATACCTCTCCGATACACGGAGTGACAAATCCTAATCTTGATCTATGCCAACTCAACAAACACCTTCGGAGACACCTGTAGAGCATCTTTATAATCACCTAGTTACGTTGTGACGTTTGTGAAGGAAATATACCCTAGAGGCAATAATAAAGATGTTATTTATATTTCCTTATATAATGATAAATGTTTATTATTCATGTTAGAATTGTATTAACCGGAAACTTGATACATGTGTGAATACATAGACAAAACAAAGTGTCCCTAGTATGCCTCTACTTGACTAGCTCGTTAATCAAAGATGGTTGAGTTTCCTGACCATAGACATGTGTTGTCATTTGATGAACGGGGTCACATCATTAGGACAATGATGTGATGGAAAAGACCCATCCGTTAGCTTAGCATGTTGATCGTTCAATTTTATTGCTATTGCTTTCTTCATGACTATACATATTCCTTTGACTATGAGATTATGCAACTCCCGAATACCAGAGGAACACCTTGTGTGCTATCAAACATCACAACGTAACTGGGTGATTATAATGATGCTCTATAGGTGTATCCAAAGGTGTTTGTTGGGTTGGCATAGATCGAGATTAGGATTTGTCACTTCGTGTATCAGAGAGGTATCTTTGGGCCCTCTCGGTAATGCACATCACTATAAGACTTGCAAGCAATGTGACTAATGAGTTAGTTGCGGGATGATGCATTACGGAACGAGTAAAGAGACTTGCCGATAGCGAGATTGAACTAGGTATGATGATACTGACGATCGAATCTCGGGCAAGTAACATACCGATGACAAAGGGAATGACGTGTGTTGTCATTACGATTTGACCGATAAAGATCTTCGTAGAATATGTAGGAACCAATATGAGCATCTAGGTCCCGCTATTGGTTATTGACCAGAGACGTGTCTCGGTCATGTCTACATAGTTCTCGAACTCGTAGGGTCCGCGCGCTTAACGTTCGATGACGATTTGTGTTATGAGTTACGTGTTTTGGTGAGCGAAGTTTGTTTGGAATCCCGGATGAGATCAGAGACATTACGAGGAGTCTTGAAATGGTCGAGAGGTAAAGATTTATATATTGGAAGGTAGTATTCGGACACCGGAAGGGTTCCGGAGTGTATCGGGTACATACCGGAGTACCGAAGGGGTTACCGGAACCCCCCGGGAAAGATATGGGCCATGTGGGCCATAGGAGGGAGGCTAACCAGCCCACAAGGGGCTGGTGCGCCCCCACAAGGGAGGAGGCTGAATTGGATTAGGGAAGGGGCGCCACCCCCCTTTTCCTTCTCCTACTCCCTCTCCTTCCCCCCTCCATAAGAAGGAAAAGAAGGGGGGCGAATCCTACTAGGACTGGGAGTCCTAGTAGGACTCCCCCCTTATGGCGCACCCCTAGGGCCAGCCTCCTCCCTCTCCCTCCTTTATATGCATGGGCAGGGCACCCCTTGGAGACACAACAATTGTTCCAAGCTGCGTGCAACGTCTCTCTCCATAGTTTGCTCCTCCGGTAATAGCGTCGTAGTGCTTAGGCGAAGCCCTGCGCGGATCACATCACCATCACCGTCACCACGCCATCGTGCTGATGAAACTCTCCCTCGACCCTCTGCTAGATCAAGAGTTTGAGGGACGTCATCGAGCTGAACGTGTGCAGAACTCGGAGGTGCCGTACGTTCGGTACTAAGATAGGTTGGATCGTGAAGACGTTCGACTACATTAACTACGTTAATCTAACGCTTCCGCTTTCGGTCTACGAGGGTACGTGGACACACTCTCCCCTCTCTTTGATATGCATCTCCTAGATAGATCTTGCGTGATCGTAGGAATTTTTTGAAATTACATGCTACGCTCCCCAATAGTGGCATCAGAGCCAGGTCTATGCGTAGATGATATGCACGAGTAGAACACAATGAGTTGTGGGCGATAATAATCATAGTGCTTACCACCAATGTCTTACTTTGATTTGGTGGTATTGTTGGATGAAGCGGCCCGGACCAACATTACATGACCGCGTTCATGAGATTGGTTCTACCGACGTGCTTCGCACACAGGTGGCTGGCGGGTGTCTGTTTCTCCAACTTTAGTTGAATCGAGTTTGACTACGACCGGTGCTTGTTGAAGATTAAAACAGCACACTTGATGAAAAATCGTTGTGGTTTTGATGCGTAGGTAAGAACGGTTTTTGTTAGAAGCCCATAGCAGCCACATAAAACTTGCAACAACAATGTAGAGGACGTCTAACTTGTTTTTGCAGGGCATGTTGTGATGTGATATGGTCAAGACGTGATGAGATATAAATTGTTGTATGAGATGATCATGTTTTGTAAAAGTTATTGGCGACTGGCAGGAGCCTTATGGTTGTCACTTTATTGTATGAAATGCAATCGCCATGTAATTGCTTTATTTTATCACTAAGCGGTAGCGGTAGTCATGCAAGCAATAGTTGGCGAGACGACAACGACGCTACGATGGAGATCAAGGTGTCAACCGGTGACGATGGAGATCATGACGGTGATTTGGAGATGGAGATCAAAGGCACAAGATGATGATGGCCATATCATGTCAAATATTTTGATTGCATGTGATGTTTATCTTTTATGCATCTTATTTTGCTTAGTACGATGGTAGCATTATAAGATGATCCCTCACTAAATTTCAAGGTATAAGTGTTCTCCCTGAGTATGCACCGTTGCTACAGTTCGGCGTGCCGAGACACCACGTGATGATCGGGTGTGACACTACTGCAGGATGCTGCTAACGCGACACTACGATCAGAGACTCTTCGAGAAACTATGTGCGATGCCATAATTGCAAACGGTGCTATATGAAAACCGTCAAAATGTGTAAAAAGTTTGCGATGACGGATGCATCAAACAAGGTTCAGGTTTTAGTTTGCATGTGCGATGAAGGGCATATGGTTCAGTTCAATAAACTGTTTGTGATGAGGAGGAACAAAAGAAACGGGCAGCCAGATGGAGGCGTGTGCGATACACAGGATAAGGTTCACTCGGATGAACTATTTGTGATTAGGCAACACAAAAGAAACGGTCGGCCAGATCAAAGGTGTGTGCGATATACGGCATGCGGTTCACTCAGATGAACTATTTGCATTGAGGCATGAGAACAGAAACGGTTCAACTTAACGAGATGTGTGTGATACGCGGCAAACAGGTCTGTAATCAGAAATGTGTCTGTAGGCCGATTAGAACACAGACGGTTGCTGCTAATAAGACGTGTGTGTTGTGCGATGGGATTGCATACAGAACAACAACATATATATATACACACACTTATAAGGACATGCTTGCATAACCAAATTAAACATCCACTTACATAGGTGGCTACTACAACCATGGCATTTGCACACACCAAAGTAAACTATTACATGCATAATTACATAGGTGGCTACTACACACATGACATTTCCACACACCAATAAAGTAAACTATATATTACATGCATGATTAACTAGCATAAACGATCATCTGATCATCATCTACTTCTTGTGACGGCTTGCTCTGCTTGTGGCTCGATCCGGCTCGTCGATGGTAACGAGGCACTTCCTCATGTCAACGATCCGCCTGTGCATCTCGTAGCATGTGTACACGCTCTTGGCCACGAACCTGAGGTGAGGTTCATCCAGTTGCCGCATCCAGGCCTGTGCCAGGATACGGGACTTGTTCTCTGGGCATCCTGCTTCATATTTTCATAGTAGGGGTCGATGATGGCCGAGGCGAGTTTGACCAGGGAGTCCTTCTTCGTGCTACCCTAGACCGTGTAGTGGTCACGAATTTCGACAAGGTTCTTGCAGGCCAAGCTCGTAACACTGAGCGCTTTTACATCGTTGGTGGTATCCACCGTGGCTAACTTGTAGTCAATGCTGTTGACAAACCTATTGAAACGGTCGCAAGGCTCTATGGCCATGCAGTATTGGTAGATGAGGACATGGTGACGCACGCACAACTAGGTGACGGCAACCTTCTGATCTATGCCGGGACGGCCGGCGGTGTACTGGAGGTCAATGTCGACCACCTTGTACTTGTCTCCAGCAAGCAACTGCTCAACGCTGTTGATGTAGTCGTCCACCACGGCCGGGTCGATGGTGTACACCACCGAGAGATCCGTCTCCCCCGCGTGGGTCTCCACTCTATGCTCGTCGAACTCCATTGGAGCGTAGCCGGACATCCCCTCTCTATGTGTCGTCATGGGTGTGCTTGTTGTGTTGTGGGGCGCGATCGAAAGGTTGCAGAGACTAAGGTTATAATGGCCGCGGGAATTAAAGGGGAAGCCGGACGGCCAGGAATATCGGTAGGCCCTTATGGCAGTTCTAGTTTGCGGTGCATAACTCCATCGTGCCGCATGTAACTACATCGCATGGCAACGTGCGCGGCAGAACCGCATGCATACGGGGCCCTCGACGTGATCGTGCGCATGCCCAACCATTGGCAGAGCGCGCGCGGAGGGACGCGAGCAGAGCGCTCCGCGGTCGCCTCAACGGCGAGCAACCATATATATATGCATATAGCAGTTGAACACGCAAGGAAACGTTGTCCACAAGCCAAGCGCGCCGACGGACGCGATCAGAGCGCGCCAATGGACGCAAGCAGAGCGCGCTGTGGCGCCTAACGACGAGCACACCACGCTGCAGCGCCTAACGGTGGGATAGACCTTCATTCAAGCCAATCAAAATAAGACTGGAATGGAAATGTTGTATTGAGCAAAGGGATAGCACATGTCTGTATTGACTGGAACGAGAATGCAATAGCAAAATAAGAATTAAGGCCACGATGATGCGATCACAGTGGTGGTTACAGGAGGCAAGAAGAAAGATGCATCCATCAACGTACGACCTCCTCCTCCTCCTCAACTCAGTGTGCCGGTTGGGCCACCGATCGGCGGCTAAGGAGCGGCGGCTTGTGTGGCGAGGTCAAGGTGCTTCTCAACTAAGGCATCCAAGGCTTCCAGCCAGCTGAAGAAGGCCAACGTCGTAGCATCCTCACTGGCCATGTAGATACCTATGTACACGATTCGTTTGTACACATGGATGTGTAGGTCGACGGTTTCTTGCAGGGCGAGGCACCTCGCGGAGAGCGCGACCTCCAGGTGGACATTCTTCGTGGCGTCGACGGGCAGTCACAGGGCCACCAGTGCTTCAAAGAGGTTCCGACCATGGAGGCCGATTAGGGTGACAGGCAATGAGGAGCCCGGGCACGCGGGCTGAAGGAGTACGACGATGTCGTCCATGAGCTTCTTGACGATGGTGAACCTGTTGGTGCTGCGAACGATCATCTGGTCCAACTAAGAGTCGTAGCTGGCGTCGACGGCGACCATCCACCAGCCGGTTGCCAACACCGTATGGAGACGATCCACGGTGCCATGCCACAGGCCGGTGTCGTGGACCATCTAGCACAGCCGCTGGCTGCTCGCGCGCATCGCCGCCATGGGTCAGGAGTGGACACTTTTGGGCTTGTTAGTGTAGGTGCTTAGGAAAATTCTCAGGTGCGTACGATGTGGTAGATGCATTGGAATGGAGGGGCGCCTTTATATGAGTGCAAACTGCGTTGCATTCACATCATGCTGCCTCTTTTCCCCGTCCTCCCATTACTTCCCTCATGCATTCACTCGATGCTAATGGAAGGAGGATGCATCATTGGCCGTTCAACATTTCGGGAACCGCTACCCTCTCCCTCGTCTACATTAAAGCCATATCGGGAACTGCACCTCCCATTGTCAAATCGAATAGTACTGCGCCGCCTCGCTAGTGATTCACACGGGTCATCCAAAAGAAGCGTTTGTGTTCAAGAGATGCACAAATCCTGCTCTCACTTTGCATATGGGTGTTCCATCTGAAACCAACATGCTTGTTGTGAGAAGCTCTCATTTGTGTGAAGCATATACCCAAACCTGCCCCAAATGGGACAAAAACTTTACCACGGCATGTTGATGCCGCTCCATGATAGCATGCCAAGTTTCATGAATTTCAGACGAGTTTTGGATTTACTAGAATTTAAAAACCAGGTATCTCAATGTTTGCGGCCGAGTGACGGTGGCACGGTGCTTGACATTCATTCCCATTTCTTGCATGGGACCTAAGCATGCACCCAAGGACCAAAGATTTGATTTTTCAACCAATTTATATGCACCGGAGCATGTGCATGTAGTTCAAATTTGAATTATGCACATAAATGCATTGAAAACTCACTTAATGCATAAAAATGTCCAAACGAAACCTGAAAAATCACAAAAAATAACACAACACTCCTGTTGTTCTATGTTGACACAGAAAAAAATTGAAAGCAATAAGAGGCAATGGATATCGTTTCGCCCCCAAAGTTGGGGCGTTCCCTACCGAAACCATCACGCTTGTTGAGAAGCTCTTGTTTGTGAGAAGCATATACCCAAACCTGCCCCAAATGGGACAAAAACTTTACCACGGCATGTTGATGCCGCTCCATGATAGCATGCCAAGTTTCATGAATTTCAGACGAGTTTTGGATTTACTAGAATTTAAAAACTAGGTATCTCAATGTTTGCGGCCGAGTGACGGTGGCACGGTGCTTGACATTCATTCCCATTTCTTGCATGGGACCTAAGCATGCACCCAAGGACCAAAGATTTGATTTTTCAACCAATTTATATGCACGAGCATGTGCATGTAGTTCAAATTTGAATTATGCACATAAATGCATTGAAAACTCACTTAATGCATAAAAATGTCCAAACGAACCCCGAAAAATCACAAAAAATAACACAACACTCCTGTTGTTCTATGTTGACACGAGAAAAAATTGAAAGCAATAAGAGGCAATGGATATCGTTTCGCCCCCAAAGTTGGGGCGTTCCCTACCGAAACCATCATGCTTGTTGTGAGAAGCTCTGTTTGTGAGAAGCATATACCCAAACCTGCCCCAAATGGGACAAAAACTTTACCATGGCATGTTGATGCCGCTCCATGATAGCATGCCAAGTTTCATGAATTTCAGACGAGTTTTGGATTTACTAGAATTTAAAAACCAGGTATCTCAATGTTTGCGGCCGAGTGACGGTGGCACGGTGCTTGACATTCATTCCCATTTCTTGCATGGGACCTAAGCATGCACCCAAGGACCAAAGATTTGATTTTTCAACCAATTTATATGCACGGAGCATGTGCATGTAGTTCAAATTTGAATTATGCACATAAATGCATTGAAAACTCACTTAATGCATAAAAATGTCCAAACGAACCCTGAAAAATCACAAAAAATAACACAACACTCCTGTTGTTCTATGTTGACACGAGAAAAATTTGAAAGCAATTAGAGGCAATGGATATCGTTTCGCCCCCAAAGTTGGGGCGTTCCCTACCGAAACCATCATGCTTGTTGTGAGAAGCTCTGGTTTGTGAGAAGCATATACCCAAACCTGCCCCAAATGGGACAAAAACTTTACCACGGCATGTTGATGCCGCTCCATGATAGCATGCCAAGTTTCATGAATTTCAGACGAGTTTTGGATTTACTAGAATTTAAAAACCAAGTATCTCAATGTTTGCGGCCGAGTGACGATGGCACGGTGCTTGACATTCATTCCCATTTCTTGCATGGGACCTAAGCATGCACCCAAGGACCAAAGATTTGGGTTTTCAACCAATTTATATGCACCGGAGCATGTGCATGTAGTTCAAATTTGAATTATGCACATAAATGCATTGAAAACTCACTTGATGCATAAAAATGTCGAAACGAACCCCGAAAAATCACAAAAAATAACACAACACTCTTGTTGTTCTATGTTGACACGAGAAAAAATTTGAAAGCAATTAGAGGCAATGGATATCGTTTCGCCCCCAAAGTTGGGGCGTTCCCTACCGAAACCATCATGCTTGTTGTGAGAAGCTCTAGTTTGTGAGAAGCATATACTCAAACCTACCCCAAATGGGACAAAAACTTTACCACGGCATGTTGATGCCGCTCCATGATAGCATGCCAAGTTTCATGAATTTCAGACGAGTTTTGGATTTACTAGAATTTAAAAACCAGGTATCTCAATGTTTGCGGCCGAGTGACGGTGGCACAGTGCTTGACATTCATTACCATTTCTTGCATCGGACCTAAGCATGCACCCAAGGACAAAGATTTGATTTTTCAACCAATTTATATTCACCGGAGCATGTGCATGTAGTTCAAATTTGAATTATGCACATAAATGCATTGAAAACTCACTTAATGCATAAAAATGTCCAAACAAACCCCGAAAAATCACAAAAAATAACACAACACTCCTGTTGTTCTATGTTGGCACGAGAAAAAATTTGAAATCAATTAGAGGCAATGGATATCGTTTCGTCCCCAAAGTTGGGGTGTTCCCTACCGAAACCATCATGCTTGTTGTGAGAAGCTCTGGTTTGTGAGAAGCATATACCCAAACCTGCCCCAAATGGGACAAAAACTTTACCACGCCATGTTGATGCCGCTCCATGAGAGCATGCCAAGTTTCATGAATTTCAGACGAGTTTTGGATTTACTAGAATTTAAAAACCAGGTATCTCAATGTTTGTGGCCGAGTGATGGTGGCAGGGTGTTTAACATTCATTCCCATTTCTTGCATGGGACCTAAGCATGCACCCAAGGACAAAGATTTGATTTTTCAACCAATTTATATGCACTGGAGCATGTGCATGTACTTCAAAATTGAATTATGCACATAAATGCATTGAAAACTCACTTAATGCATAAAAATGTCCAAACGAACCCTGAATAATTCCAATTCTTTTACGATCACTGCAGATAAAAGATCTATCAATTCAAACACTGTCCATGGCCGTTGTGACCCCATTATGTAATTCAAATCAAGACGAAAAATCAAGTAGATCCGACACAGTTTATTATAACCAACCGTGTGAGATGCGGCACAAAATATCTTCGGACCGTGTCTGATGACACTTTGCGCGCCAGTTTTTTGGCTGAAGCGATTCCAAATTTTTAGCTTCCGAGGAAATATCTACCTCCCCGCCCCCTCCCCCTTACCAAAAGCCACTCCCCCCCTTTCCGCCTTCCTTTCCAAGTTGAAACCTTCACTCCTTGCTTGTAGTGCCGCCGCCTCCTCGTCGTGACCCTCCTTCACGCTGCTCGGCCTCGCCTATCCAGGCAGGTAATCCACACCCGACCCCCATCCTCCTCCTTCTTCCACAACCCACATGCCCCGACCGCCGGTGCGAGCGCGACACCTTCCACCCAAATCACCGACCCCTCCACCAAATAAGCACCGGCCTAAGCCATGAGGCACGCAGTATAGCCAAGACCTCAAGGAGCATTTGGCAACGGAGAAGCAAATCGCGGCCGCACGCGCGGATGAGGTTGCGATGGCTGTCATTCGTGTCGACCCCCAGATCTTGGAGGAGCACCTCGCCGTCGAGGCCACCGTTGACGCCTCGTGCGCCGACGCCGCGACGCGGTTGGCTGCTTTAAATGACAGTTCGTGGCATTTTCTCGAGGCCACCGTCAGTTCCTTCGACGAAGACTACGAGGTGTTTTCTCAGCGTGCACGTGCTTACCTCATCTCGAGAGCCAGCAGGTTGGTGCCCGGAGCGGCTCAGGCAACTCACCACTACAACGAGGGCACCCACGATGCGGAGGCCTCACCCTCTTCCATGTCCAAGGAGCCAATCATCATCGATATCTCCGACAATGAGGAGTAGCTTGTCTTATTAGCTCACTATAAGGACCCATGCTCAGTTTGCTAGCTACTGCCTTTCCTTAACAAATTCTAGTGAATTATGCTATCTACTTTCACCATGCAATCTTCTGCTATAGTGTACATGTTCTATATGTCTTGCAATGTGGTGTTCAATTAACTGCTTGGTTCAATTCTGCAAATGTGATGTTCAATTCTTCAGGGTGCAATATTTTCAGGTTGTTAAGTATGCTTGGTTTGGTTAACTGTCTGATCTTCTATTAGGAGTATGTTATATTGTTCAATTGGTGTTTAGTTAATTGCTTGGTTCATTTGTTGTGGCTTGGTTCACTTGTTGTGGTGTTTAGTTAACTGCTTGGTTCAATTCTGCAATGCAATGTTCAATTGTTGTGGATGAATTCTCTTATTGTATACCATGTGAGGAATAAATAGAATTTGGTTGTACTAAATACATGAGAAACAAATACAATTTCTATATTTCCAAGTTGTTAAGCATGCTTGGTTTGGTTAATTATCTGATCTTCTATTAGGAGTATGTTATATTGTGCAATGTGGTGCTCAGTTAATGTTTGGTTCATTTGTTGTGATGTTTAGTTAACTGCTTGGCTCAATTCTGTAATGCGATGTTCAATTGTTGTGGATGCATTCTCTTATTGTATACCATGTGAGGAATAAATCGAATTTTGTTGTACTAAATACATGAGAAAAAATACAATTGCTATATTTCCAAGTTGTTAAGCATGCTTTGTTTGCTTAAATGTCTGATCTTCTATTAGGAGTATGTTATATTGTGCAATGTGGTGCTCAGTTAACGTTTGGTTCATTTGTTGTGGTGTTTAGTTAACTGCTTGGTTCAATTATGCAATGCGATGTTCAATTGTTGTGGCTGCATTCTCTTATTGTATACCATGTGAGTAATAAATCGAATTTGGCTGCACTTAATACATGAGAAACATATACAAGTGCTATATTTCCTAGTTCTTAATCATGCTTGGTTTGGATAAATGGGTTTTCCATGTGGCTTGAATTAATCTGATGAATTTGCAATGTGCTTATTTTTCATCAACATATTTTACTGATAGCATGCAAACCCTTACTTAACCTGATGACTAACTACCTTATATGTGTTGCAAGGAAACAATGGGAAGCACTGAGGTTTACAAGATGGTACTAACTATTATACCTTGCCTTTTTTTTATTCCTTTGCCCCGTTTCCAATATAGAGAAGATATTTATGCACATCCTTGTTTTCAGGGTTCACTGATGATTACCTCTCAAACCACCTCTGTGGTCAGGACGTGAGGAAAGTTTTCATACAACACCCACGGTTCAATATTGAAGTGTTCCTGAAGAGGTCGAAGGATGGACGGTCAATCATCCATAGGCACTAGCCTAAAGTTGCAAAGACCTTCAGCATGAATGAAGGCTCAATATTCGCCTTTCGCTTCAGCAGTTTTCCAGATGAGATGCATCTCTCTATGTACCATCTATGATGCTAATTTCAAAAGGTTCTAGATGTTGCATGGGAAACTTGCTGTTGGTGCAGTTGTGTAATGGGGTAGCTGAGTGCTGAAGCTATATCATGTTGTACTCCGATGTATCTTAATTATGAAATCCAGCTTCCTTAATATGGAAATTGGATATATTTATTATGTGCTTAATATGAATGTCAATTAGATTAGTAAATGGATTATTAATAATAGGCCAATTAGCCTGCTAATTGGACAATTAGCTTGCTAATTGGGTTTTCTTATTGCAAACGGTTAATGAAAAAACACCGTGGGCGATGACCTAAGGCAACACACACGGTTTCTAGGAATAAGCCATGTTGGATCAATGAACAATCACACATGACATTCTCTTCAAAACTATTTGCGTTATGCCACCTTGCGCAAATGTTTTCCTTGTAGTGACTGTGTTGGATGTATATACGAACGGAAACGTTTAGTGGTGACTGACTGTGTGGGACGTACTTACGACCAGAAATGACTATGCTTGTATAATTGTATTTTTGAGCACTACTGTACGTATTTCTGCATTTGAGTGCTCGCCGGTCACACACGACCTCATTTTGCCGAGCGTGTGTGCCAGGAGGGCATATCCCCAACGATTTCTGGGTCGTGTGGAAAGGACCCCCCTATCGCCACACTCACTTGGCGACGGTTCCAAATGCCGTCGCGGAAAGGGGTAAAAACCGTTTGTTTAGGACCGACGTGCACCAGTGTGATAAGCTCTATGTTCACATACAACGGGCGCAAGCCAGTTTTGCACATGCAGAATACTCGGGTTAAACTTGACGAGCCTAGCATATGAAGATATGGCCTCGGAACACTAAGATTGAAAGATCAAACGTGAATCATATAGTAGATATGATCAACATAGAGATGTTCACCTTTGAAAACTACTCCATCTCACGTGATGATCGGACATGGTTTAGTTGATATGGATCACGTGATCATTTAGATGACTTAGAGGGATGTCTATCTAAGTGGGAGTTCTTAAGTAATATGATTAATTGAACTTAATTTATCATGAACTTAGTCCTGATAGTATTTGCATATCTATGTTGTAGATCAATAGCTCGCGATGTAGCTCCCGTTTATTTTGATATGTTCCTAGAGAAAAATAAGTTGAAAGATGATAGTAGCAATGATGCGGACTGGGTCCGTGATCTGAGGATTATCCTCATTGCTGCACAGAAGAATTATGTCCTTGATGCACCGCTAGGTGACACCTATTGCAGGAGCAGATGCAGACATTATGAATTTGGCAAGCTCGGTATGATGACTACTTGATAGTTTAGTGTGCCATGCTTTACGGCTTAGAACCGGGACTTCAAAAATGTTTTGAACGCCATGGAGCATATAAGATGTTCCAAGAGCTGAAATTGGTATTTCAGACTCATGCCCGAGTCGAAGAGGTATGAGACCTCTGACAAGTACTTTGCCTACAAGATGGAGGAGAATAGCTCAACCAGTGAGCATGTGCTCAGAATGTCTGAGTACTACAATCGCTTGAATCAAGTGGGAGTTAATCTTCCAGATAAGATAGTGATTGATAGAGTTCTCTAGTCACTATCACCAAGTTACTGGAACTTCGTGATGAACTATAATATGCAAGGGATGACGAAAACGATTCCCAAGCTCTTCGCGATGCTGAAATCGGCGAAGGTAGAAATCAAGAAAAGCATCAAGTGTTGATGGTTAACAAGACCGCTAGTTTCAAGAAAAAGGGCAAAGAAAAGAAAGGGAACTTCAAGAAGAATGGCAAGCAAGTTGCCACTCCCATGAAGAAGCCCAAAGTCAGACCCAAGCCCGAAACTGAGTGCTTCTACTGCAAAAGAAATGGTCACTTGAAGTGGAACTGCCCTAGATACTTGACAGATAAGAAGGATGGAAAAGTGAACAAAGATATATTTGATATTATTGATGTGTACTTTACTAGTGTTTATAGCAACCTCTCGGTATTTAATACCGGTTCAGTTGCTAAGAGTAGTAACTTGAAATAGGATTTGCAAGATAAATATAGACTAGTTAAGGATGAGGTGGCGATGTGTGTTGGAAGTATCAAAGGTTGATACAATCACCATCGCACACTCCCTCTACCTTCGGCATTAGAATTGAACCTAAATAAATGTTATTTGGTGTTTGCGTTGAGCATTAATATGATTAGATCATGTTTATTGCAATACGGTTATTCATTTAAGTCAAAGAATAATTGTTGTTCTGTTTATATGAATAAAACCTTCTATGGTCATACACCCAATGTGAATGGTTTATTGAATCTCGATCATAGTGATACACATATTCATAATATTAATGCCAAAAGATGCAAAGTTGATAATGATAGTGCAACATATTTGTGGCACTACCGTTTAGGTCATATTGGCGTAAAGCGCATGAAGAAACTCCATGCTGATGGGCTTTTGGAATCACTTGATTATGAATCACTTGATGCTTGCGAACCATGCCTCATCGGCAAGATGACTAAGACTTCGTTCTCTGGAACAATGGAGCAAGCCACTGACTTGTTGGAAATAATACATATCGATGTATGCGGTCCGATGAGTATTGAGGCTCGCAGCGGGTATCATTATTTTCTGACCTTCACAGATGATTTGAGCAGATATGGGTATATCTACTTAATGAAACATAAGTCTAAAACATTTGAAAAGTTCAAAGAATTTCGGAGTGAAGTAGAAAATCATCTTAACAAGAAAATAAAGTTTCTACGATCTGATCGTAGAGGCGAATACTTGAGTTACGAGTTTGGCCTTCATTTAAAACAATGTGGAATAGTTTCACAACTCACGCCACCTGGAACACCACATCGTAATGGTGTGTCCGAACGTCATAACCATACTTTATTAGATATGGTACGATCTATGATGTCTCTTACCGATTTACCACTATCATTTTGGGGTTATGCATTAGAGACAGCTGCATTCACGTTAAATAGGGCACCATCTAAATCCTTTGAGATGACACCATATGAACTATGGTTTGGCAAGAAACCTAAGTTGTCGTTTCTTAAAAGTTTGGGGCTGCGATGCTTATGTGAAAAAGTTTCAAACCGATAAGCTTGAACCTAACTCGGAGAAGTGTGTCTTCATAGGATACCTAAAAAAACTGTTGGGTACACCTTCTATCACAGATCCAAAAGCAAGATATTTGCTGCTGAGAGTGAATCCTTTCTAGAGAAGGAGTTTCTCTTGAAAGAAGTGAGTGGGAGGAAAGTAGAACTTGATGAGGTAGTTGTACCTTCTGTCGAGTTGGAGAGTAGTTCATCACAGAAATCAGTTCCAGTGATGCCTACACCAATTAGTGAGGAAGTTAATGATGATGATCATGAAACTTCATATCAAGTTACTACTGAACCTTGTAGGTCAACCAGAGTATGTTCCGCACCAGAGTGGTACAGTAATCATGTTCTGGAAGTCATGTTAATAGACCATGACGAACCTACGAACTATGAGGAAGCGATGATGAGCCCAGATTCCACGAAATGGCTTGAGGCCATGAAATCTGAGATGTGATCCATGTATGAAAACAAAGTATGGACTTTGGTTGACTTGCCCGATGATCGGCAAGCCATAAAGAATAAATGGATCTTCAATAGGAAGATAGACGCTGATGGTAGTGTTACTATCTACAAAGCTCGACTTATCATAAAAGGTTTTCGACAAGTTAAAAGGTGTTGACTACTATGAGATTTTCTCACTCATAGCGATGCTTAAGTCTGTTCGAATCATGTTAGCAATTGCCACATTTTATGAAATCTGGCAAATGGATGTCAAAACTGCATTGCTTAATGGATTTCTTAAAGAAGAGTTGTATATGATGCAACAAGAAGGTTTTGTCAATCCTAAAAGTGCTAACAAAATGCGCAAGCTCCAGTGATCCATCCATGGACTGGTGCAAGCATCTCGGAGTTGGAATATACGCTTTGATGAGTTGATCAAAGCATATAGTTTTATACAGACTTGGTGAAGCCTGTATTTACAAGAAAGTGAGTGGGAGCACTACAGCCTTTCTGATAAGTATATGTGAATGACATATTGTTGATCGGAAAATGATGTAGAATTTTCTGGAAAGCATAAAGGAGTGTTTGAAAGGAGTTTTTCAAAGAAAGACCTCGTGAAGCTGCTACATATTGAGGCATCAAGATCTATAGAGATAGATCAAGACGCTTGATAATTTTTCAATGAGTACATACCTTGACAAGATTTTGAAGTAGTTCAAAATGGAAACAGTCAAAGAAGGAGTTCTTGCCTGTGTTGCAAGGTGTGAAGTTTGAGTAAAGACTCAAAACCCAACCACAACAGAAAATAGAAAGAGAATGAAAAGTCATTCCATATGCCTCAGTCATAGGTTCTATAAAGTATGTTATGTTGTGTAACAGACCTATTGTGTACCTCACCATGCGTTTGGCAAGAGGGTACAATAGTGATCCAAGAGTGGATCACTAGACAACGGTCAAAATTATCCTTAGTGGAATAAGGATGTGTTTCTCGGTTATGGAGGTGACAAAAAGTCCGTCGTAAAGGGTTACGTCGATGCAAGTTTTGACACTGATCCGATGACTCTAAGTATCAATCTAGATACATATTGAAAGTGGAGCAATTAGCTTAGAGTAGCTCCGTGCAGAGCATTGTAGACATAGAAATTTGTAAAAATACATATAGTCTGAATGTGCAGACCCGTTGACTAAAAAATTCTCTCACAAGCAAACATGATCACACCTTAGTACTCTTTGGGTGTTAATCACATGGGATGTGAACTAGATTATTTACTCTAGTAAACCCTTTGGGTATTGGTCACATGGCGATGTGAACTATAGGTGTTAAATCACCATGATGATGTGAACTATTGGGGTGTTAAATTCACATGGCGATGTGAACTAGATTATTGACTCTAGTGCAAGTGGGAGACTGAAGGAAATATGCCCCTAGAGGCAATAATAAAGATTTATTTATATTTCCTTATATCATGATAAATGTTTATTATTCATGCTAGAATTGTATTAACCGGAAACTTGATACATGTGTGAATACATAGACAAAACAAAGTGTCCCTAGTATGCTCTACTTGACTAGCTCGTTAATCAAAGATGGTTAAGTTTCCTGACCATAGACATGTGTTGTCATTTGATGAACGGGGATCACATCATCAGGAGAATGATGTGATGGACAAGGACATCCGTTAGCTTAGCATGTTGATCGTTCAGTTTTATTGCTATTGCTTTCTTCATGACTTATACATATTCCTTTGACTATGAGATTATGCAACTCCCGAATACCGGAGGAACACCTTGTGTGCTATCAAACGTCACAACGTAACTGGGTGATTATAAAGATGCTCTATAGGTGTCTCCGAAGGTGTTTGTTGGGTTGGCATAGATCGAATATTAGGATTTGTCACTCCGTGTATCGGAGAGGTATCTCTGGGCCCTCTCGGTAATACACATCACTATAAGCCTTGCAAGCAATGTGACTAATGAGTTAGTTGCAGGATGATGCATTACGGAACGAGTAAAGAGACTTGCCGGTAACGAGATTGAACTAGGTATGATGATACCGATGATCGAATCTCGGGCAAGTAACATACCGATGACAAGGAAATAACGTATGCTGTCATTACGGTTTGACTGATAAAGATCTTCACAGAATATGTAGGAACCAATATAGAGCATCCAGGTTCCGTATTGGTTATTGACAGGAGACGTGTCTCGGTCATGTCTACATAGTTCTCGAACCCGTAGGGTCCGCACGCTTAATGTTCGATGATGATTTGTATTATGAGTTATGTGTTTTGGTGACTGAAGTTTGTTCGGAGTCCCGGATGATATCACGGACATGACGAGGAGTCTCAAAAAGGTCGAGAGGTAAAGATTGATATATTGGAAGGTAGTATTGGACACCGAAAGGGTTCGGAGTGTATCGGGTACATACCGGAGTACCGGAGGGGTTACCGGAACTCCCCCAGGTGAAAGATATGGGCCATATGGGCCATAGGAGGGAGGCTAACCAGCCCACAAGGGGCTGGTGTGACCCCCCACAAGGGAGGATGCCGAATTGGATTAGGGAAGGGGGCACCACCCCCTTTTCCTTCTCCTACTCCCTCTCCTTTCCCCCTTTCCCCCTCCATGAGAAGGAAAAGAAGGGGGGCGAATCCTACTAGGACTAGCTGTCCTAGTAGGGGCCCCCCTTATGGCGCGCCCCCTAGGGCTGGCCTCCTCCCTCTCCTTCCTTTATATACATGGGCAGGGCACCCCTTGGAGACACAACGATTGTTCCAAGTTGTGTGCGGCGTCTCTCTCCACAGTTTGCTCCTCCGGTCATAGCGTCGTAGTGCTTAGGCGAAGCCGTGCGCGAATCACATCACCATCACCGTCACCACGCCGTTGTGCTGACAAAACTCTCCCTCGACCCTCTGCTGGATCAAGATTTTGAGGGACGTCGTCGAGCTGAACGTGTGTAGAAATTGGAGGTGCCATACGTTCGGTAATAAGATCGGTTGGATCGTGAATATGTTTGACTACATCAACCGTGTTAATCTAACGCTTCCGCTTTCGGTCTACAAGGGTACATGGACACACTCTCCCCTCTCGTTGCTATGCATATCCTAGATAGATCTTGCATGATCGTAGGATTTTTTTTTGAAATTACATGCTACGTTCCCCAACAGTTTAATAGCACACAAGGTGTCGGGAGTTGCACAATCACATAGTCGGAGGAATATGTATCAGTCTTGAAGAAAGCAATAGCAATAAAACTAAACGATCATAATGCTAAGCTAACAGATGGTTTTGTCCGTCACATCATTCTCTAATGATGCGACCCCGTTCATCAAATGACAACACATGTCTATGGTCAGGAAACTTAACCATCATTGATTAACGAGCTAGTAAAGTAGAGGCATACTAGGGACACTCTGTTTTGTCTATGTATTCACACATGTACTAAGTTTCCGGTTAATACAATTCTAGCATGGATAATAAACATTTATCATGATATAAGGAAATATAAATAACAACTTTATTATTGCCTCTAGGGCATATTTCCTTCAGTCTCCCACTTGCGTTTCATGAGAGATTTCAGCACCATTGCTGCACCTCTCAATGAGCTTATAAAGAAGGATGTGCCTTTTGTTTGGGGTACCACACATGAAGAAGCCTTCCCGATATTGAAAGATAAGTTGACACATGCTCCTTTACTCCAACTTCCTGATTTAATTAAGACTTTTGAGCTTGAATGTGATGCTAGTGAAATTTGATTAGGAGGTGTGTTATAACAAGATGGCAAACCTATGGCATAATTTTCTAAAAAATTGAGTGGGCCTAGTCTGAATTATTCTACTTATGATAAAGAATTATATGCTCTTGTTCGGACTTTAGAAACATGCCAACATTATTTATGGCCCAAAGGATTTGTTATACATTTTGATCATGAATCTTTGAAACATATTAAAAGTCAAGCTAAACTGAATCGTAGACATGCTAAATGGGTTGAATTCATTGAGACGTTCCCTTATGTCATTAAACACAAGAAGGGTAAAGAAAATGTTATCGCTGATGCATTGTCTCGTCGCTATACTATGCTTTCACAACTTGATTTCAAAATATTTTGTTTGGAGACCATCAAAGATCAATATGTGCATGATGCTGATTTTAAAGATGTAATGCAGAATTGTAAATAAGGAAGAACGTGGAACAAGTTCATCGTTAATGATGGATTTGTGTTCCGTGCTAACAAGCTATGCATTCCAACTACCTCCGTTCGTCTTTTGTTGTTGCAGGAGGCGCACGGAGGAGGATTAATGGGACACTTTGGCATGAAGAAGACGGAGGATATACTTCCTACTCATTTATTTTAGCCAAAGATGAGATGGGATGTTGAGCGTTTTGTTGCTCGCTGCACTACATGTCAAAAAGCTAAGTCACGACTCAATCCTCATGGTTTATATATGCCTTTGCATGTACCTAGTGTTCCATGGGAGGATATAACTATGGACTTTGTTTTGGGTTTACCTCGAACAAAGAAGGGGAGGGATAGCATATTTGTTGCCGTGGATAGTGATGAGGACATAGACCTGGGGTAGGGTAATAGGCCTGACCTATATGTCCTATCCAAGGTCACTGTCTTAGAAGCAAAGAAGCTCAAGAGACGACAGGGAGGGCCCAACAAAGGTGTCGAGTACAATCCACTCGACCTACCAGTCACTCGGAGACTCCTCCTTCTTTGGGTCACTCGACCACACGATCATTCGACCATACAAGAATCCATTCGACCTATTTGAAGACCAAGAGTCGTC
Organism: Triticum urartu; assembly: GCF_003073215.2. Taxonomy (NCBI): domain Eukaryota; kingdom Viridiplantae; phylum Streptophyta; class Magnoliopsida; order Poales; family Poaceae; genus Triticum; species Triticum urartu. The sequence goes on along the minus strand of NC_053022.1, from coordinate 253,627,677 downwards.
GAGAACAGCAACGGGCAAGCGTCCACTCTGTAACGTTTAAGGCCATTGAGGCATTTAAGGCTACCATTACCAGTAACTCCATCTCTTTATGTACCTTAAACTCCTTGTAACGTGGGCTGGCTGGGGTCCTGGCGCACTCTATATAAGCCACCCCCTCCACTGAGACAAGGGTTCACACCCCCTGTAAACACACACATACATAATTCAGTCGACCGCCTCCGGGCACCGAGACGTAGAGCTGTTACTTCCTCCGCGAAGGGCCCGAACTCGTAAAACTCGTGTGTACAACTTCACCATAGCTAGGATCTTGCCTCCTCATACCTACCCCCCATTCTACTGTCAGTCTTAGATCCACGACAGTTGGCGCCCACCGTGGGGCAGGTGTCTTAGCGACTTTCTGGTGGAGTTGCAATTTTTTTCCGATTCTCATCGTCATGGGTCATGGTTTTCCGCCGGCGGACTGGTTGAGGGCCGCGAGATCCGTCTCGGCGCGCTCGTGTTCATCGCCGACGACTCCGCCTGGCTCCAGGAAGCTCCACTCGACGTTGATGCGCTCCCCGTCCGCGGGGCGACGCACTTTCGCGCATGCATCCGCGGCGTCCTTCCGGCAATCGTCGACCCAGTATCGGTCGGTTCCTATGGTGTCCTCATCCCCCGCCACTCGCCGGCACAAGCGTTCGGTCGGTCACGGCTCCAGCGGTGGGTGAGGCATGCGGTGGCCCGCCAGTCGGCCACCTCACATGTCGCGCAATCGAGCCCGACAAAACTCTCTATGGCCTGTTCGACCTGTCGACTGGCTCCGTCGAGACCGCATCCGAATGCGACAGCAGCGATCCCGCGGCAGAAGTCTTGATGGTCAACGAACCACCCAGTCCTCGTGGCTTCCCCCACAACGACGGTGGCGATGGCGGCGGCGATCCATCGCGCGTTCATGAGGAGTACCGCCCTGAGCCCCTTTCTTCGCAGCGGAGGGAAGAGCTTCGCCGCCGCAACATGGATGCACTTCACACTCCTATCGTTGGAGAAACCCCCGAGGCCCGGGCCTTGGAGGAAGCGCGCCTGGCCAACTTGGCTGAGCGCACTTGACTGGAGAACCTGCAGCATGCACTCGACGAGCGTGCTCGGCAGCGGATCCCTGAATCCAGTCGACGACAGCTTTTTCCACCTCAAACTCAGGTATACTACACTCCGATCCAAAATCTCACAGCCACAGCCCGAATAGCAGAGTCAATCCAGCCTTCCCAGTCGGAGGCAGGCAGGGGTTTGATGCAGATCCGAGGCCTTGCTTCGAGCAGCTGGAGAACAGAATACAGCAGTATCTCAGTCGCGGAATAGGATTCATAGCAGGTCTGTGGTGGCGGACACAGTCCAGTCGGCTCACAGCCCAAGATCGCCTCCGCGGCGTGAGGGGCGTGGGCACCGGCAGGATCAGTACAGAAACCATGAGCGGTATGATCACCGACTCAACCACGATGACCTTCGTCGAGTTCCCATGCCTCCTTCGAGGAGTGGGTCATATGTGCCTCGGCGGCAGGATGACTGGCGCCCCACAGTGGAGAGCGAAGAGTACCAGTCGACCCAAGAGAGCCAGGCTTTGATGCGAGATCTATTCTCGTTCAAGGTCTGGTTGACAGGAATAGAGCGCATAGAGAAGGTCATGACAGAGATTATCTGACTGGTAGCAGAGTGCATGTTTCCGGTCCTGAGTGTTTCAGCAGAGCCATCAGGGCCACAGTGATTCCTCCCAACTTCAGGTTGGCGACTGGAGTCAGCAAGTTCACCGGTGAGTCTAAGCCTGACACTTGGCTTGAAGATTACCGAGTGGCCGTGCAAATTGGTGATGGCAATGATGAAGTGGCAATGAAGCACCTCCCTCTCATGCTGGAAGGCTCGACCAGGGCGTGGCTGAACCAATTAGCACCTGGCAGCATATACAGTTGGGAAGAACTTGCCAAAGTGTTTGTTTGTACTTTTGAGGGTACTTGCAAGCGACCGGCAGGGTTGACAGAATTGCAGTGTTGTGTACACAAAACGAATGAGACCTTAAGAGACCATACAGTGGAGAAATTGTCAGATCACCAAGCAATCCGCGCCTTCAAGGAGGGCGTTAAGTATCAGGAGTTGAATCTAAAATTCAGTCGGACAGGAGATATGACTCTGACTCAGATGATGGAGATTGCCACCAAATAAGCTAACGACGAAGAGGAAGACCGACTCCGGAGTGGCAAGCACAAAACAGTCGCCCAGGACATCGGTGGAGATACTTCCAATCGGAAACAGAAGCGTAAGGCCGAGCCAGTTGCTCCTGGTGAGGCCTTAGTTGTGGCTCAAGGAAAGTTCAAGGGGAAGCCCAAAGGGCCCTGGAATCCCAAGAAAGTGAAAGATCAAGAGGGAAATGATGTGTTGGATTTTCCATGTCACATTCACACCAAGAAAGATGAAGAGGGTAATTTGATTTATCCCAAACACACCACTCGACAGTGTCGACTCCTGATCCAGCAATTCTGAGAGAAGCAACCCAAGGAGAAGGAAAAGGAGTCCGACAAGGATGAGGACAAGGAAGAGGATGATGACGGTTTTCCCAATGTCAACTCCACTCTGATGATTTTTGCTGATGTTGAGAGCAAAAATCGATTGAAAGTTATCAATAGAGAAGTGAACATGGTTGCTCCGATAACACCAAGTTATTTGAAGTGGTCCTAGACTACCATCACATTCGACCAGTCTGACCATCCAGCACGTATAGCCACCCATGGGAGGCAAGCATTGGTGGTCGACCCAGTTGTTGAGGGCATTTGGCTGACTAAAGTGCTGATGGATGGTGGTAGCGGCCTGAATATCCTTTATGCTGAAACCTTGAAGGGAATGGGGATTCTGATGTCCAAGCTCAGCGAAAGTAATATGAGTTTCCATGGCTTTATACCCGGCAAGAAGGCTGAATCACTCGGCCAGATCGCCCTTGATGTGGTTTTCGGTGATTCCAAGAATTACCGCAAAGAAAAGTTGACATTTGAAGTAGTGGATTTCAAGAGTGCTTATCATGCCATTCTGGGTAGGCCTGCCTATGCACGTTTCATGGCTCGACCGTGTTATGTGTTCCTCAAATTGAAAATGCCTGGGGCCAGAGGAGTGATCACTATCATTGGCAATCGGCAGAAAGCAGAAGAGTGGTTTCAGAAGGGCTCAAAAATTGCCGATGCACAAATGGCGGTAGTCGAAATGCAAGAATACCAGAAAAATGCAGATCCGAGTGATTTGCTGCGCTCCAAGAAGCTTGCCACTGATTCTGCATTTGAGTCGTCTGGTGAAACCAAGCCGATTCATATTCACCTGACCGATCCTAATGCTGCTCCTACTCATATTTCAACTTCACTCGACAACAAATAGGAAGAAGCGCTCATCCAGTTCCTCCGTGAGAACTGGGACATCTTTGCATGGAAACCTTCTGACATGCCGGGTGTACCCAGGGGACTGGCTGAGCATCGTTTGCGAGTCGACCCGAAAGTGAAACCAGTCAAAGAACATCTTCGACGGTCCGCCGTACAGAAGAGAAAAGCAATTGGTGAGGAAGTGGCTCGGCTCCTGGCAGCTGAGTTCATCCGAGAGATTTACCACTCCGAGTGGCTCGCCAATGTTTTATGGTCCCCAAGAAGGACGACTCACTTCGCATGTGCATTGACTTCAAGCATATCAATCGGGCCTGCCCGAAAGATCATTTTCCTCTCCCCCATCGACCAAAATTGTCTGTTGGAGAACGTTGCAGAAAACAAAAGAAAATCCTACGTTTCACCAAGATCAATCTATGGAGTCAACTAGCAACAAGAGGAGAGTGCATCTACATACCCTTGTAGATCGCGAGAGGAAGCGTTCAAGAGAACGGGGATGATGGAGTCGTACTCGCCGTGATCCAAATCACCGATGACCAAGTGCCGAACGGACGGCACCTCCGCGTTCAACACACGTACGGAGCGGATGACGTCTCCTTCTTGATCCAGCAAGGGGGAAGGAGAGGTTGATGAAGATCCAGCAGCACGACGACATGGTGGTGGATGCAACAATGATCGCAGCAGGGCTTCGCCGAGCTTCTGCGAGAGGGAGAGGTGTAGCAGGGGAGAGGGAGGCGCCAAGGCTTCAGGTGCCGCTGCCCTCCCTCCCCCCTTTATATAGGCCCCCTAGGGCGGGGCACCGGCCCTGGAGATGGGATCTCTCAAGGGGGCGGCGGCCAAGGGGGTGGAGTGCCCCCCAAGGCAAGTGGAGGCGCCCCCACCCTAGGGTTTCAAACCCTAGGCGCGGGGGGGCCCAAGGAGGGGGCGCACCAGCCTACTATGGGCTGGTTCCCCTCCCCACTTCAGCCCATGGGGCCCTCCGGGATGGGTGGCCCTACCCGGTGGACCCCCGGGACCCATCCGGTGGTCCCGGTACAATACCGGTGACCCCGAATCTTTCCCGATGGCCGAAAATACACTTCCTATATATAATTCTTCACCTCCGGACCATTCCGGAACTCCTCGTGACGTCCAGGATCTCATCCGGGACTCCGAACAACTTTCGGATTACTGCATACTCATATCTCTACAACCCTAGCGTCACCGAACCTTAAGTGTGTAGACCCTACGGGTTCGGGAGACACGTAGGCATGACCGAGACAACTCTCCGGCCAATAACCAACAGCGGGATCTGGATACCCATGTTGGCTCCCACATGCTCCTCGATGATCTCATTGGATGAACCACGATATCGAGGATTCAAGCAACCCCGTATACAATTCCCTTTGTCAATCGGTACGTTACTTGCCCAAGACTCGATCGTCGGTATCCCAATACCTTGTTCAGTCTCGTTACCAGCAAGTCACTTTACTCGTATCGTAATGCATGATCCCGTGATCAACCACTTGATCACATTGAGCTCATTGTGATGATGCATTATCGAGTGGGCCTAGAGATACCTCTCCGTCATATGGAGTGACAAATCCCAGTCTCGATTCGTGCCAACCCAACAGACACTTTCGGAGACACCTGTAATGTACCTTTATAGACACCCAGTTACGTTGTGACGTTTGGTACACCCAAAGCACTCCTACGGTATCCGGGAGTTGCACAATCTCATGGTCTAAGGAAATGATACTTGACGTTCAGAAAAGCTACAGCAAACGAACTACACGATCGTTGAGCTAAGCTTAAGATTGGGTCTTGTCCATCACATCATTCTCCTAATGATGTGATCCCGTTATGAATGACATCCCCATGTCCATAGCCAGGAAACCTTGACTATCTGTTGATCAACGAGCTAGTCAACTAGAGGCTCACTAGGGACACATTGTGGTCTATGTATTCACACATGTATTACGATTTACGGATAATACAATTATAGCATGAATAATAGACAATTATCATGAACAAGGAAATATAATAATCATTTTATTATTGCCTCTAGGGCATATTTCCAACAATTGTCGATTCGACTGCGGGGTGTGAGCGTTTGTCTTTCCTAGACGCCTATTCCGGGTACCATCAGATCCGACTATATGGACCCGATGAGATAAAAACAGCTTTCATCACTCCATTTAGGTGATTTTGTTATGTCACCATGCCATTTGGTCTCAAGAACGCTGGGGCCACATTCATGAGGATGATTCAGAAGTGTCTGCTCACTCAAATCAGTCGGAATGTGGAACATACATGGATGACATTGTGGTCAAGTCGCGCAAAGGTTCCGACTTGCTGACTGACCTTGTTGAAACCTTTGCCAACCTGAGAAGATATGATATCAATCTTAACCCATCAAAGTGTACTTTCGGAGTTCCTAACGGAAAGTTACTCGTCTTCCTCGTTTTCGAACGAGGGATCGATGTGAGCCCAGAGAAAGTTGGTGCCATAATCCAGATGAAGCGCCCTGTGCGTGTGCATGATGTCCAGAAGCTTACTGGTTGTTTGGTCTCCTTGAGTCGATTCATTTCTCGCCTCGGTGAAAAGGCATTGCCTCTTTACCGACTGATGAAGAAATCCGACAAGTTCGAGTGGACTCCTGAAGCTGATGCAGCGTTTGCAGATCTCAAAGTCCTGCTTTCCACCCAGCCGGTGCTCGCTGTCCCAATCAGCAAAGAGCCTTTATTGCTTTACATTGCAGCCACTAGACAAGTTGTCAGTACAGTACTCACGTCGAGCGGGAAGAAGAAGGAAAAGCATATAAAGTTCAGCGCCCATTATACTATGTTTCTGAAGTTTGAACTCCATCCAAGCAAAGATATCCACATTATCAGAAGCTTGTTTATGGGATTTACATGACCACGAAGAAGGTTGCACATTATTTCTCTGATCACACCATTAGAGTCGTCAACGACGCACCATTCTCATAAATTCTGAACAACAGAGATGCACTGGTCGAGTGGCAAAATGGGTGATTGAACTCCTTCCCTTGGATATCAAGTTTGAGGCAAAGAAAGCTATCAAGGCCCAGGCAATAGCGGATTTCCTCGCCGAGTGGATCGAACAGCAACTGCCGACTCAGATTTACTCGGACCACTAGACCATGTTCTTTGATGGATCCAAGATGTTGAATGGTTCTGGTGCTGGGGTGGTATTGGTATCCCCCCGAGGTGACAAGCTCCGCTATGTTCTCCAAATCCATTTCGATTCCTCCAACAACGAAGCTGAATATGAGGCACTTTTGTATGGGCTGCGTATGGCCATTTCACTCGGCGTCCGTCGCCTCATGGTCTACGGCGACTCAGATTTGGTGGTGAATCAAGTAATGAAGGAGTGGGACGTCAGAAGCCCAGCTATGACTGGCTACTGCAATGCGGTGGGAAAGTTAGAAAAGAAGTTTGAGGGTTTAGAACTCCACCATATACCCCGACTAAAAAATCAAGCAGCGGATGATTTGGCAAATATAAGTTCCAAGAGAGAAGCCATTCCCAGTAATGTGTTTTTGGAGCATATTCATACACCTTCAGTCCAGGAAGATCCTTTCACTGAAGAGGCCCTGCAGCCAAAGAGCACCGTTGATCCGACTGAAGTTGAAGTCCCGACCGTGGTCGACTTGATCATGGAGGTTTTGGTCATCACTCCCGACTGGACAGTGTCGTACATCGCGTACATCCTCAGGAAGGAACTCCCAGAGGACGAAGAAGAGGCCCGGCAGATCGTCCGCCGATCCAAAGCTTTTAATGTGATAAGAGGGCAGCTGTTTAGAGAAAGTGTAACTGGAGTCAGCCAGAAATGCATAACACCAGAGGAAGGTCGAGTGATCCTCAACGACATCCACTCGGGGACCTGTGGTCACCATGCGTCCTCTCGGACCATTGTGGCCAAAGCATACCGAGCAGGATTTTATTGGCCATGGGCAAATGAGATGGCACAAGAAATAGTCGACAAATGTGAAGGTTGCCAGTTTTACTCCAACATGTCTCACAAGCCTGCGTCAGCCCTGAAGACCATTCCACTCGTCTGGCCTTTCGCTGTTAGGGGTTTGGACATGGTTGGACCTCTGAGAACGGGTAGGAGCAGCTTCACTCATGTACTCGTGGCAGTCGACAAATTCACCAAATGGATTGAAGCCAAACCTATCAAAAGTCTTGAAGCCAGTACTGTGATCAGTTTCATCAGAGAGTTAACATTCAGATATGGTGTTCTGCACAACATCATCACTGACAACAGCTTGAACTTCGATTTGGATGAGTTCAGAGCCTCCCGTGCTTCCCAAGGCACTCGAGTCGACTATGCTTCAGTCGCCCATCCCCAGTCGAATGGACAAGCTGAAAGAGCAAACGGGTTGATCCTCAAAGGACTGAAACCCCGACTGATGCATGATCTCAAGCATGCGGCAGGCGCCTGGGTTGATGAACTTCCGTCAGTACTTTGGGGTTTGAGGATGACTTCGAATCGGTCGACTGGTCGAACTCCATTCTTCTTGGTCTATGGAGCTGAAGTTATGCTTTCGAGTGACTTGCTTCACAATGCACCCAGAGTCGAGCTTTTCTCAGAGGATGAAGCAGAACAGGCTCGACAAGACACAGTTGATCTCTTGGAAGAGGAAAGAGAGATGGCTCTGATCCGATTGACCATTTATCAGCAAGACATGCGTCGATTCCACGCCAGAAACGTGAGGGGTCGAGCATTTCAGGAAGGAGACTTTGTTCTTCGAGTGGATCAGCAAAAACCACACAAGCTCGCCCCTACCTGGGACGGTTTCATCATCACCAGAGTGCTCCACAACAGAGCGTACCACCTCTATAACGTCAAGCATAAGAAAGACGAGCCACGCGCTTGGAATGCGGAGTTGCTCCGCCCCTTTTACACTTAAGCATTCAGATGGTTGAGATGTAATAAGAAATATCCCTTAGTTTGATTATCAAAGACACGGTTTTACAGTCTCGTAAATGATTGTTTTTCTTTTTTTATGTTCTAAATCCCCCAGTGGGTGCCTTAGATGCGAATCCGTTTCGCCTAAGTTTAACAAATCCTGCCGAGTGATGAGCAAGCCTCTCACTCGGAGGCTTAGCTGCGAATCCATTTCGCCTAAAAAATCCTACCGAGTGATGAGCAAACCTCTCACTCGGAGGCTTAGCTATAGTCCAGTACTCGCCTAAGTTTAAAAAAATCCTATCGAGTGGTGAGCAAGCCTCTCACTCGGAGGCTTAGCTGCAGTCCAGTACTCGCCTAAGTTTAAAAAAAATCCTACCGAGTGGTGAGCAAGCCTCTCACTTGGAGGCTTAGCTACAGTCCAGTACTCGCCTAAGTTTGAAAAATCCTACCGAGTGGTGAGCAAGCCTCTCAATCGGAGGCTTAGCTGCAGTCCAGTACTCGCCTAAGTTTGAAAAATCCTACCGAGTGGTGAGCAAACCTCTCACTCGGAGGCTTAGCTGCAGTCCAGTACTCGCCTAAGTTTAAAAAATCCTACCGAGTGATGAGCAAACCTCTCACTTGGAGGCTTAGTTGCAGTCCAGTACTCGCCTATGTTTAAAAAATCCTACCGAGTGGTCAGCAAACCTCTCACTCGGAGGCTTAGCTGCAGTCCAGTACTCGCCTAAGTTTAAAAAATCCTACCGAGTGATGAGCAAACCTCACACTCGGGGGCTTAGCTGCAGTCCATTACTCGCCTAAGTTTAAGAAATCCTGCCGAGTGATGAGCAAACCTCACACTCGGGGGCTTAGCTGCAGTCCAGTACTCGCCTAAGTTTAAGAAATCCTATCGAGTGATGAGCAAACCTCACACTCGGGGGCTTAGCTGCAGTCCAGTACTCGCCTAAGTTTTAAAAAAATCCTACAGAGTGATGAGCAAACCTCACATCGGGGGCTTAGCTGCAATCCGGTACTCGCCTAAGTTTAAAAAAATCCTACCGAGTGATGAGCAAACCTCACACTTGGGGCTTAGCTGCAGTCCAGTACTCGCCTAAGTTTGAAACATCCTACCGAGTGATGAGCAAATCTCACACTCGGGGGCTTAGCTGCAGTCTAGTACTCGCCTAAGTTTAAAAAATCCTACCAAGTGATGAGCAAACCTCACACTCGGGGCTTAGTTGCAGTCCAGTACTCACCTAAGTTTGAAAAACACCCCTATCTACAAGGACGACGAGGTGCAGGTCGACTGCAATCCTCTCCTCAGAGCTGTGCCACAAGTACAACGTGCGCTCCATCCCTATCCGCAAGGACGACGAGGTGCAGGTCGACTGCAATCCTCTCCTCGGAGCTGCGCCACAAGTACAACGTGCACTCCATCCCTATCCGCAAGGACGACGAGGTGCAGGTCGACTGCAATCCTCTCCTCAGAGCTGCGCCGCAAGTACAACGTGCGCTCCATCCCTATCTGCAAGGACGACGAGGTGCAGGTCGACTGCAATCCTCTCCTCGGAGCTGCGGCACAAGTACAACGTGCGCTCCATCCCTATCCGCAAGGACGACGAGGTGCAGGTCAACTACAACCTTTTCTTCGGAGCTGCGTCACATATACAAAGATTATTTCGACTGAAGAACAAGTTCCACTCGAAGGCAAACACAAGCATATTCGGAGATAAACCAAGTTCAGATAAATCCCAAAGTTCTGAACCACGGATCCAAAGTAATCGAGCATCAAGCCCGAAGAAGTTTAACAATTACACAATCACTCGGCATTCCAAAGAAGTGTAACGATTACACAATCACTCGGCATTCCGAGGCAAATAAAGGTGAAGCATAATGTTTTTGGTCACTCGTCAGGAGGAGGGCTGGCTGGATCGCAGAAATTGTCAAGGTCTATGATGTCTGTGATGCGAGTGGCGGCATCAAGGAAAGTGTCCATAAAGGACTGGAAAGTGTGCCTTTTTGTGTTAGCAACCTTGAGCTCCGCCAGCTTGTCCTCTTTGACATCCTTGCAGTGCACTCGGACCAGGGACAGGGCGACATCAGCGCCGCAGCGAGCAGATGACTTCTTCCATTCTTGCACTCGCTCAGGTATTTGATTCAGTCGGGCCATCAGAGACTCGAGGTCTTGAGACAGTTCTGCTTGAGGCCAGAGTTCGGCATCAACCCGAGTCATCGCCGCCTTCAGGCGGGCAAGATAAGCAACTGTGTTGTCCATCCAGGATTCCAACCGCATCACATTCATTGCAACGTCATCTTTGACTGGGCAATTTATGGGGTCGAGACCCGTCTCGACCCGCCCAGTTTCCGCTTCAAAGTCCTGGCAAAGCTCTGCACAGTCGGATGAACGGTGAGTTGACAATATAATAAGACCTGTCAATCAACCATAACAAGTCAGTCGAACATCAGTACCTTCAAGTTTTAAGACCAGTTGAGCAGCAATCTGGCCCAGATAAGACTCCAACTCGCCCTTCTTGGCTTTGAGGCTCCCAATCTCGTCAGACAGCTTGTCCTTGTCCTTCTTCAGTCGCTCGACCTCCCGATTGGCGTCAGAGACAACAGCCTTCAGTTTGGAGTTCTCTTCTTCTAACTTGCCAACTGAAGCAAGCTTCTTGTCAGCAAGTGTTGTTTTCTCTCGCGCTTCCTTCTGCGCGGCAGCAAGATCCAGATCCTTCTTCTCCAGAGCCTGCTTCATTTTCTCTAAAGAAATAACATTCTTCAGACGAGCTTGGAGTTGACGGTTTTCACTACGTACATCTGCTCGAGTGAAATCACTCGGTTAAAAAAAATGGAAAGGAAAAGTGCCAGTCATAAGATGGACAATTGTCAATTGGTTACCTCCCATGGCAGCTACTTCGTCACGAGCAGTCTTGAGATTCTTATTGGCCAATTCCAGATCAAGGTTGAGGCTGATTTGCTGCTTGTTCAGTGTAGAAAGTTGAGCCCCAAGATTACAAGATTTCTACAGTCAATATATAAGACATATCAGTCGACAGAAACAAAAAAGCATCACAGTGAAAGTTACTCTAAGACTACCGCCGAATCAAACATTCAACGGCAGTCTCGGGGACTACACCCAGTGGGTGCACTTAGTGTGCCCCCACTGGTTGGATTCAACACTTGACATGGTCTTCCCAGCTCGAGTCGAAAAAAAAGAAAGCGAAGACAGTTGTTCTCAGACCATAGTCGACTGCCCGCTGTCGGTGTCAAAACCGGCAGATCTCGGGTAGGGGGTCCCGAACTATGCGTCTAAGGATCGATGGTAACCGGAGATAGGGGACACGATGTTTACCCAGGTTCGGGCCCTCTTGATGGAGGTAATACCCTACTTCCTGCTTGATTGACTTTGATGAGTATAGGGGTTACAAGAGTTGATCTACCTCGAGATCGTATGTTGTGGTCTAAACCCTACAGGTATGATGAGTAATGTCATAATAATCTATTGACTAGCCTAGCCTCGGCTTATATAACATACCAGAGGCCCAGGATAACAAGAGTCCTAGTCGAATACGCCGGTGGAGAGGAGTCCTTGTCTTGACCACCAAGTCTTGTGGAATCTTCCTTGTATGCGGCAGCTGTCCGAACTGGCCCATGAGTATACGGCCATGGGGGTCCTCGGCCCAATCTAACTGATCGGGAGACGACTTGGTGAGTACCCCCTAGTCCAGGACACCGTCACCCGCAGTCCACCACGGTCTCGGGGACTATACCCAGTGGGTGCACTTAGCGTGCCCCCACTGGTTCAGATTGTCACTCGACATGACCCGCCCAGATCGAGTGAGAAAATTCAGAGTTTTAGACCACAGTCGACTGCCCGTAGTCAACTATGATCTCGGGGACTACACCCAGTGGGTGCACTCAGCGTGCCCCCACTATTTCAAAAATCCAAGTCGACTGAAGTGGAAGACCTATACGACTTTAGGATAGACAAACCCTAGTGGGTGGATGAGAAGTAAGATCAGTCAGAAAACCAACTAACTTGGACATTGGTCTACAGAGCAGCGCCGGCGTTGAAGGCCACCTGACTGGCCTAGTGCATCACTTACATCTGTCCCATCACAAGATTCAACTGAAGAAGAGCTTCCTTGGCGGCACTCGGTGGGTCGTCCGGAGTTTGGTACGCAATGAAAAGAGATGATGGCAGAACAGTCGAAGCACCCGCTGGGTCTGATGCATGGAGTTGTACTGGAGCAACAGGGGTCTGAGCAGCTGACCCCGATGGACAGTCAGTCGACAGCGGGATAGCGAAAGTGACGTTGGTGTGAGCCGGATCTACGGATCGCTCCACCGCCGTCCCAGGCATCAGTGTCGATTGAGGAACCTGAACCTCAGGCGCTTTCCTGGTCAGTCCGTGGTCCCTCCTCCTCCTTTCCCTCAGAGGCACTTCTTCTTCTTCATCGTCCGAAAGCACAACAACATCTCGTGGAGCTGCAGCAAACTAGAAAAATCAGAGAGACGACTGACGAACAGTCTAGTCGACCGACTAAATTCGAGTCAGGCAGACTTACTGGCTTTGGAGGTAGCTGCGTCGTCGGTTTCCTCGTCATCTAGGACCTTGTCAATATCCATATCAGTCGCGGCGGAGGCCGGGCTGGAAAGTTCATCATCCACTCGGGCAGGACATGAGACTCAGTCGAAGCAAAGAAACACAGGAAGAATGTTTACCCAGAAGCAACAGGAACATCCATCTTGATCTTAGGCAAAGTCTTCCGGGCCTTCGAGTGATTGATCTTGGGCTGCTTGATGACTTTCTCAGCCAGCTCTGGAGTCAGAGACCAAGCGCGCTTTTGGGATGGAACGCTCGAGGCCACAGTCTTACCGTGCCTGCCCATGGGATCGTGGCGTTGCTTGGATCGATGTTCCGAACGAGGCGGTGAGTTGACTACTTCCTCGTCGTCTAACTCGTCGCCCTCATCTTCATCATCATCGTCTGGCGACTCCCATTCACCGCTCTCCTCTGCGCTGTCCTCGCCCTCATGGTCCTGCTCCAGAGCTTGTTCACCATTGGGCATTGAGTACATCTTTGTGTAAATCTACAAGACAAGAAGTCGAGTGGAAATTAGTCGGATTAACAAATAGTAGGAAAACGCATTCAAATGCAATCGGTCATATTGGTCAAACCTTGTCTGGTTGGTTGCTGTTGCTGAAAGGGTTGACTCTCCTGGCGCCCCTGGGGTTTTCCTTATTCCCGGTGATGCTCGTCAGCCATTGAGCCACTGTTTCGGCCGGCACCTCCTCTGGATGAACCCGGAGCGGTGTCGCCAGCGCCGGAGTACATCCACATGGAATGGTCACGGGCCTAGAGCGGTTGGATGCGCCGACTGAGGAACACCTCCAACAAATCCATGCCAGTGACGCCTTGGTTGATCAGTTGGACAACCCTCTCGACCAGCATGCCTGTCTCCGCCTTCTCCGCAGCGGTCACTTTCAACGAGGAAGGAGTCTGAACGCGGTCGAAAGAAAAAGGAGGAAGTCCAGTCGACTGGCCTGGAGTCGCGATATCCTTGCAGCAGAACCAGGTTGACCGCCAGCCTCTGACCGACTCAGGAAGGGTCGTCGGAGGAAAGGAACTCCTTTTCCTCTTATGGATACCCAAACCCCACACATCTAGATAACATGGGTTTTCTCGTCCTTCGAGTTTGCTTTCTTCACTGTCTGGGATCGGATGGTGAAAATGTGCTTGAAAAGACCCTAGTGCGGTCGACACCCCAAGAAATTCTCGCACATGGACATGAACGCAGCAAGATACGTGATGGTGTTGGGAGTGAAATGATGGAGTTGGGCCCCAAAGAAATTCAAGAAACCCCGGAAAAAAAGATGCGGAGAAAGCGAGAAACCACGGTCGACATGAGTAGCAAGCAAAACACACTCACCCGGCCGCGGCTGCGGCTCCGTCTCCCCCTCCGGCAACCGGGCAGCCTTGTGGACGATCAGCCCTCACTCGGCCAGCTCATCCAAATCCTCTTGCCGAATTGAAGATCGGATCCAATCACCCTGGATCCAACCTGGCGGCAGCCCCGAGCGCGATGAAGATCCCCGATTTGTCTTCTTGCCCTTCGCCGCCCCCGTCGCCTTCTTCGCGCATTCCAGTGCCGTCGTTTTTTTCCTTTCCCATGGCGGCGGAGCGGCGGCGTCGAGAGTGGAGAAGCTGGATGCGGCGGTGGAGCAAGAGGAAGAAGAAGGAGAATGGACGCACACAGTGCAGGCGCCTCGGCCTCGTCGCTTTTAAAGGCCCACTTCCGAGTGGCTGACGCGCGGGCCCGGGTGATCCTATCAAATCCCTCAACAGTCGCACGTGAGTTACGTGGCGAAAAAGGTGGCGCGGAAATCGAAACATTCATGTTTATCCACTTCGCTTACCACGGCGCGCTCCATCCGGCGCGCTTCCCCTGAAATTTCAAATCCCGCGAAATCCGGGATCCGCCGCGACCAGTCACGCCAAAGATTTCCCGTCAAAGGCAACACTCGACAGGTGACGTTATAAAACCGATCGGCAATTTCTGAATCGATCAAGGCGACTGAAACGAAGCCGAAATTCCAACACTGACCTCTGTTTAGAAGTGAATAGTTGGGAAACACAAGAGTCAAGACAAGATCAACTTCAACCTTCTTTTCACTCGGACCTCAATCCATTCGGGGGCTAATGATGAGGACATAGACCTGGGGTAGGGTAATAGGCCTGACCTATATGTCCTATCCAAGGTCACTGTCCTAGAAGCAAAGAAGCTCAAGAGACGACAGGGAGGGCCCAACAAAGGTGTCGAGTACAATCCACTCGACCTACCAGTCACTCGGAGACTCCTCCTTCTTTGGGTCACTCGACCACACGATCATTCGACCATACAAGAATCCATTCGACCTATTTGAAGACCAAGAGTCGTCGAGAACAGCAACGGGCAAGCGTCCACTCTGTAACGTTTAAGGCCATTGAGGCATTTAAGGCTACCATTACCAGTAACTCCATCTCTTTATGTACCTTAAACTCCTTGTAACGTGGGCTGGCTGGGGTCCTGGCGCACTCTATATAAGCCACCCCCTCCACTGAGACAAGGGTTCACACCCCCTGTAAACACACACATACATAATTCAGTCGACCGCCTCCGGGCACCGAGACGTAGAGCTGTTACTTCCTCCGCGAAGGGCCCGAACTCGTAAAACTCGTGTGTACAACTTCACCATAGCTAGGATCTTGCCTCCTCATACCTACCCCCCATTCTACTGTCAGTCTTAGATCCACGACAGATAGATTCTCGAAAATGGCACACTTTATACCATGTCATAAAAGCGATGATGCTGCTAATGTTGTTGATTTGTTTTTTTGTGAAATTATTCGCTTGCATGGTGTGCCAAATACTATTTGTTTCAGATCGTGATACTAATTTTCTTAGCCACTTTTGAAGATGTTTATGGGATAAGCTGGAGACTAAACTGCTTTTTAGTATTACATGTCACCTCCAAACTGATGGACACACTGAAGTAGTCAATAGAACATTGTCTACTATGCTTAAGCTTGTTTTGAAAAATAACAAGAAAATGTGGGAAGAATGCTTGCCTCATATTGAATTTGCTTATAATCGTTCGCTGCATTCTACTACTAAGATGTGCCATTTTGAAATTGTGTATGGTTTTCTACTTTGTGCACCTATTGATTTGTTGCCACTTTCATCTTCGGAGAAGGTTGATGCTAAACAACGTGTTGAATTAATCTTAAAATGCATGAGTTAACTAAGGAAAACATTGAGCGTATGAATGCTAAATATAAACTTGTTGGAGATAAAGGTAGAAAACATGTTGTGTTTGCACCTGGAGATCTTGTTTGGTTACATTTGCGTAAGGATAGATTTCCGAATTTACGCAAATCAAAACTAATGCCACGTGCTGATGGTACTTTTAAGGTGTTAGAGAAAATAAATGATAATGCATATAAACTTGAGCTGCCTGCAGATTTGGGGGTTAGTCCCACTTTTAACATTGCATATTTGAAGTCTTATTTGGGTGAGGAAGATGAGCTTCCATCGAGGACGACTTCATTTTAAGAAGGGGAGGATGATGAGGACATCAATACCATTGTTACACCCACAGCCCCTGCTGCTATACATACTGAACCAATCACTAGAGCTCGCGCACGCCAATTGAATTACCAGGTACTTTCGTTTCTTGGTAACAGTTCTAATGTTCATGAGAATATGATGTTGCCTAAATTGGATACATTTGTTTTTCTTACAAATGAAGGGCCTAGTTTGGACAAGAAAGATGAACCTTGAAGCAAGTTCAAGCATGAAGATGATGGGATGCGCAAGGGAAACAAGACTGCAGTTTCAAGTGATGATTTCAGGACTTTGAAGCCACCATAATAAGTGCATGAAACCTTGAATGAAATATACAAGATGCCACTTCATAAATGTCGTCGAGAGGCTATTCTAGGTGCCGCGTCACTTTATTATTGGGCCAGGCCTGTGACGCCCCCGATTTGACCATACACTAATCATACACGCAAACGTGTACAATCAAGATCAGAGACTCACGGGAAGATATCACAACACAACTCTACAAATAAAATAAGTCATACAAGCATCATATTACAAGCCGGGGGCCTCGAGGGCTCGAATACAAGAGCTCAATCATAGATGAGTCAGCGGAAGCAACAATATCTGAGTACAGACATAAGTTAAACAAGTTTGCCTTAAGAAGGCTAGCACAAACTGGGATACAAATCAAAAGAGGCGCAGGCCTCCTGCCTGGGATCCTCCTAAACTACTCCCGGTCGTCGTCAGCGGCCTGCACGTAGTAGTAGGCACCTCCCGAGTAGTAGTAGTCGTCATCGACAGTGGCGTCTGGCTCTTGGACTCCAATGTCTGGTCACAGCAAACGGGTATAGGAAAGGGGAAAGGGGGGAGAAAAGCAACCGTGAGTACTCATCCAAAGTACTCGCAAGCAAGGAGCTACACTACATATGTATGCATTGGTATCAAATGGATTAAGGGTATCATATGTGGACTGAACTGCAGAATGCCGGAATTAGAGGGGGATAGCTAGTCCTTTCGAACACTACGCTTCTGGTAACCTCCATCTTGCAGCAGGAGAAGAGAGTAGATGGTAAGCTCACCAAGTAGCATCGTGTAGCATAATCCTAACCGATGATCCTCCCCTCGTCGCCCTGTGAGAGAGTGATCACCGGTTGTATCTGGCACTTGGAAGGGTGTGTGTTTTATTAAGTATCTGGTTCTAGTTGTCATAAGGTCAAGGTACAACTCCAAGTCGTCCTGTTACCGAAGATCACGGCTATTCGAATAGATTAACTTCCCTGCAGGGGTGCACCACATAACCCAACACGCTCGATCCCATTTGGCCAGACACACTTTCCTGGGTCATGCCCGGCCTCGGAAGATCAACACGTCACAGCCCTACCTAGGCACAACAGAGAGGTCAGCACGCCGGTCTAAATCCTATGGCGCAGGGGTCTGGGCCCATCGCCCATTGCACACATGCACGTTGCGTACGCGGCCGGAAAGCAGACCTAGCAACCTCCATTACAAAGGAAGTTGCATTACGCGGTCCAACCCGGCGCGCGCCGCTCAGTCGCTGACGTCACGAAGGCTTCGGCTGATACCACGACGTCGAGTGCCCATAATTGTCCCCGCGTAGATGGTTAGTGCGTATAGGCCAATGACCAGACTCAGATCAAATACCAAGATCTCGTTAAGCGTGTTAAGTATCCGCGAACGCCGACCAGGGACAGGCCCACCTCTCTCCTAGGTGGTCTCAACCTGCCCTGTCGCTCTGCCTCAAAGTAACAGTCGGGGGCCGTCGGGAACTCAGGCCCACCACTACCTAGATGGAGCCACCTGCCCCTTCAGCCCCCATCTCCGAACAGTATCATAAGTAATGTAACAGTATAAGTATACAGCATATGCCCGTGATCACCTCCCGAAGTGATCACGGCCCAGTAGTATAGCATGCCAGACGGACAAGAGTGTAGGGCCACTGATGGAACACTAGCATCCTATACTAAGCATTAGGATAGCAGGTAAAGGTAACAACAGTAGTAGCAAGGACAGTCTATGCATCAGAATAGGATTAACGGAAAGCAGTAACATGCTACACTACTCTAATGCAAGTAGTATAGAGAAGAGTAGGCGATATCTGGTGATCAAAGGGGGGGCTTGCCTGTTTGCTCTGGCAAGGAGGGGTCGTCAACACCGTAGTCGAACTGGGGGTCGCCGGCAGTCTCGGGGTCTACCGGAAAGAAGTAACGGAGGGGGAATACAATAAATAATAAAGCAATCAAGGTATCACAAAGCATAACAAGACAATATGCAGTGCTAGAGGTGACCTAACGCGGTACTAAGTGACACCGACAAAGGGGGAAACATCCGGGAAAGTAACCCCGGCGTTTCGCGTTTTCAGATAGATGAACCGGTGGGGAAAGTTGTTTGTTCGCTAAGCTAGGGATGTGTGGCGGACGAACGGGCTGCGTATCCGGAATCGTCTCGTCGTTCTGAGCAACTTTCATGTACAAAGTTTTTCCATCCAAGCTACGGTTTATTTTCTATGAATTTTTGAAGTCTAAACAATATTCTGAAATTATTTCTAATTATTAAATTCGACAGAAAAGGAATAATGACGTCAGCATGAGGTCAGAGTGATGTCAGCAGTCAACAGGGCGTTGACTGGTCAAACTGACGTGTGGATCCCACTGTCATAGACACAGTGTAGTTAAACAGTATAAGACTAACTAATCTAGTTAATTAGGTTATTAAGCATGTTAATTAAGTTAATTAATCATATTACTAATTAATTAATTACTTTTTATTTACTTTTTCATTCCTTTTTTCTGTTTTACAGGGGCTGTCCCACATGTCATAGGGTACAACTAAAGCTAAGTCTAATATAAATTAGTTTAACAAAGGGGCTTGTTTAACTAGGGATTAGCCCCTAAGCTAGCAAAGGGCCGGCCACACTCAGAACACACATACGCTGCACACACCACACAACACACTTGGCCATGGCCGTGGCCATGGCCAGTAGCAGCAGCCGGTGGTAGTGGGCAACAGTAGTACCAGCAACAGAGCAGCATAGCAGCGGCCTAAGCACGAAGCAGCAGTAACAACAATTAGCAGATACAGCAGTAATAAACAGCAGCAGAGAGCAGCGGCACAAGCAGTTCAGCGCAGCATGCAGCGACGAAAATTAGCAGTTGCGGGCGCAACGCACGACGACGGGAGCGGCGGGGTGCGGCCAGGGGACGGCCGGTGCACGGCCTGTCGCGGCCAGGGTGCGCGTGATGGGTTCGGGTAGGTGCATGCAAGAGCGCGGGTGCGGCCACGGTGAGGTCCGGCCATGGCGGACGACGGAGCTCTTTTTTTTGCGGGGATGCCTTGAAGGCGTCGAGGAGGTCGGGGATGGAGCTCGGTGCTTGTAGGCTTCAGTAGTACGGCACGAAATCGACGGGAAAACAAAGGGTAAATCGAAGGGAGCTCACAACGGGGCTGTAGGGCAAGTCAGTGTGCTTGGGGGTGCGTCGGGGATGGATTGGAGTAGCGGCAATCGACGGCGGACGGAGACGATGTACGCGGAGATGACCAAGTTGATGGCTAGCGTATGAGACGTCCCGGCTCGATTCCATGGCTCGGGATAGACGGAGTCGAGGGTGGTGGTCCTCCTGGACATCTTCTCAGGCGACAGGGAGGCCGGTGGCCATGACGACGACGGCGGCCATGGAGGGCGCCGTTCGGTTGTATGTTGCGGAGGAGAGAACGGCGCGAGGGAGGAGAAGGGAGAGGGCTAGGGTTTGCTAGGGTTTGGGGGGCGCGGGGATGCCTTGAAGGCGTCGAGGAGCTCGGGGATGGCGCCACGCACGGCCTGGCGCAACCATGGCTGGCGGATGGCCGCCACGCCCTCCCCCGTCCTCTATAGCGAGAGGAGGGGACAGATCGAGGTGGGCTAGGCCGTGTGTGCACCGAGGCCACTAGGGCCCATGTGCACAGTAGATCTCTAGGCCCATATTATTTTTATCCTTTTATGTTTTATATTTTTGACACCGTTTTCTATTTTCCTTTTGTACCAAACGATTTTTTGTGAACATGAAATTTGGCACATAAATAATAGGGATTATTTTGAGCTAGCAGAAAAAGTTTGGGGGCAATTGGAGTTAAATAAATAATCGTTAATTGTGAAAAGGCCATTTTATTCATTGTTGGGCCACTTATTAATTTCTAGGAATTTACTTGTGGGTCAAGTGAAGTTGGTTTCAACATGGCAATGATCAGGGCAATCTGTAGCGTATTGTGAACATTTTAGATTTACGGTTTGAAAACTTTTATCGTTTAACTTTATTTTAAATGTGAATTCAATTGGGATTTTAATCATCGCGAGATTGATAACAGTCATCGCGTTGACGTGGCATCATTAGTAGAGGGTTACTGTAGTCTGATTATCCGGGCGTCACAAGGCCCATGTAATTTCGAAATACTTAAGTATAGCCTGTTTTTAAAGTCCTTATGTGTAGGGAAACAAAAGATAGGCTTGGTTTCGGACCTCTCCCCCAAGGACCACGAAATTCCCCCCTCTTTCTTCATATATACAACCCTTATGGCGTCGTTAGACTTTGGGCTTTGTTTAGATTAAAAGTTTGTCATAGCTGCAACTTTGCGTATTTCGTTTGTTTTCAACGACCAGACTAAGACGTCACAGAACCCTATCTTGATCAATAAAACTTTCATCTTATATTCGCAAAATTCAGATTGCAATATCAGATTCTTGATTGTTCTTCGTTTGCTCGTAGAAAATAGACCTTCGTGGTCGGATTGATCATGCTCCGACATGGTCAATAACCCTCAGAGATTGGTTTAGCGATTGCTAAGGCGCGATATCTTCGCACCTTTGTAGTCAGATCGTCAAAGTCGGCTCCCACAGAAAACGATAGCTATCTCATTGAAACATTGGGACACCTTTGCCTCTATCATGCGTCGCCTCCAATCCTGTATCCACGGCCTCCTGCCCTCACCGCCGAGCGATGCTTGATCCGTCAGCACCATGGATAGCTGGGAGAGGGAGAGAGATTGAAATGAGAAGTGGGTGAAGTGGCGATGGAGGTAGTGGGCTAAGCCTTACAACTTTATGTTTGTTCGACTGGCCGTGGTGGCATCCTCCAATGCTTCAAGATATGTGCTTATTATCTGACGATCAATAAGTCGTTTGCTCGAGATTGCCAAAAATCTGCGCCAATGCTATAAACTTTAGAGAACGTGACGGTTTTGGTTGTGTGGAACTTGATACTCACATCAACCTAGCCCCGGAAGAATTGTAAAACAAATCTTAAACTTTCTCATGCCCGTTTCTCCGCGCTCTCCCGTCGGTTCCTGTCTCTCCCTCCATTTTCCGCTTCGTTCCTAGGGTTTTCTCCCCCCTCCTCCTCCTCCCAATTCTGCGCCCCCGCTCGCGCGATCCCCTCCGCGATGGTCTCCAGCGCCCGTAGTTCCGGCGGCATGGCTCACTCGGCTTCCAACAGCGCCGGAAGCGCCGGTTCCCCCTCCGGCGGCATCGGGCCCGGCAAGGGGGTTGCGGCGGCGGCCGCCACGACCTCGGCGTCAGCGTCCACGCCGGCCAGCGGGAGCACCGTTGCCCGCCGCCTCAATGATCTCGAAATTCAGGGAGATGACCCGCCATCGTCGCAGCCCGCTGCTAGGTTCGTGAAATCTGCTGTCGTGTTGCTGTTTAAGCTGAGTTGCTCACCACCTTCTTTGCCCGGGGACTGTGTACCGCAACCTTAGCACTGGGCGGTATAGAGTAATTTTGCGATCTGAGATGCGGATTTTGGTCTCGTGAGCTGTACTATGTAGAGCTGCATTTCGCTGTCCACGAAATTCAGTCGATGCATACTTCCTGCAGCATGTGTTGGTTTGAATTGGTGCGCATTGGCTACTGAAGAGGGTGTTAGGAAGATGCGACGGTGAACTACTGGACTTCATCGGATTGTTATGATTGCTTTACATTTGATTGTTAAAAAACAGGCGATTGCTAACTGTTGTTTGAGTAACAGCATGCTCTGAAGTCCATTGCCTTAGAACTTTTATGGGTGAGTTCATATTTTGCTTGGGACTTCCATGCTTCAAGCTATTGGATGTATCTTAGTGTTAGATGTGTTTCCTGTCAAGGAGTAGATAAGTAGTGTGATATCAAGCTGTGCCGCTTATCCTTTACACGGGTACACTTGCTGACCATCGAAATGTTGCGAGGTATCGATATCGTCTATGTGTAATTGCATAGAGTGCTCCTTAGGACAAAAGTGGAACGTCACTCAGACTATCAGAGTTGGTGGCAGGTTTTGTGCTTTGGATTTGTCTATAATCTAAGCTGTTCCCTGTTGGCTTCCTTAAATTAGACATCTTCTCTATTTTCTTTCTTGAGATTGGACTTTTTCACTTATTCTTAATTGATTAAAAATTAGCAGCATTAAAAGATTTTACAGTGGTTCTGCTTTGTCATTGCAATACATTATTTTCTACGTAATTTTAGTATTTTACTTATTTTATCTTAAAATCTACAAGTAGCTGTGCACTTTTGACAGATAGCTGTATGGTATTTGCAATGCAGCAAGAAGAAAAAGAAAGGAACACGCGTAGTAGGTCCCGACAAAGGTAACCGTGGATTGCGCCAATTCAGTATGAAAGGTGAGTTGAATACTCTTCTTTCCTCTAGTACCTCTGTGATAGTCATCTTCTCATCATCATGTAAGCATACTGATTCATAGGGCGCACGCAGAATACATATGACATACTGCTCACTCCATTTTCTGATGTAAAAGCATAATTGATATTTTCTCTGTTTGGTTCATTGTTAATTTGTTATTAAGAAAACCAGTTTATTGGGTCATATCTGACCAAATATAGTGTTAAAAGTTCTCATGAAGTGTTTCATTTGGTCTTTTTCAGTCTGTGAGAAAGTTGAAGGCAAAGGGAGAACAACCTACAATGAGGTGTTTGTTTTTTGTTTCTTTCTATGCAGCAACTTATCTTGTTTTAGCATAATTGATGTGTGGATATATATAATATACAAATGTACATCCACACTTTTAAAAAGGTAACCACAGATATCTGAACCACTATTATGTGATTATGGATCCTCGTCATGCTATAAGCTTGTGTTAGTTTGTTCACCAAAGTCTAGAGACATCAATTGTCACTGCATCTTATTATTCTAACCAATTCCTTTTTCGGTTATGGGTTACATGATACGGTTCGGAGGCACCCTTAGCTTGTGTATCACACAGATGTACACAGTAAAAGGATACAGCAGAGTCTGCTGAACTACCAATGCAGGAAGAAGCATTGCTAGATGTTTAATCTCTGAGTTAACATTTCTGTTTGTCTAGTAAAAGGAAAAAAGTGAATCTGTTCTGACTCAAATTTATTGTGTCAACATGATTAAAGCTTTGTACACATGAATCTTACTGGTTTTGCTCATTTGAGTTGAGCATACTATGTTGATTTGTCACAAAATGTGGAAAATCCGCGTTATGCCGATCTGTTCCTTTTACTTTGTATAAGACAAAGGCTATTTCAAAGGACATTCCTCTGTTCATCTTTGATTGATGGGATTGAATCTATCCATTTTATTCATATTGTTTTGCTAACATATAAAGTTCAGTCCAACATGCCTTGCAACATTTTTTCCCTGTTTGTTCATAAAACGAAGCGTCTGTAACAAATCGGTTTTGTCTTAGTTAGTAAGAGGCAGAGCTCCTGCCGGTTTCTCGAGAAAGGAAAGAAACTGAAGAACCAATTGTGTTATGTGTGCCTCAATAATTCAGTAAAGCAAAAATCGAGACTACAGTGTGTTAGAATCCTGAACATCAGGCTCAGGAGAAGAGGCAGCCCTGTTTCCTTGACGTGTATTCACAATGTGTGTTAACTGCAAACTTCAATTACCATTTTTAGAAGAAAATACTCTTTGCTAATGTAGTATGGTTCTATCACTGCCATGTTGTTAGGACCTAGGGTTCGGGGCGTGGGCTGGAACGCGGCGGCCGGCGGCGAGGCGCCGTCCTTGCGGCTGGGTGGCGGCGGCGCAAGAGAGAGAGGGGCTAGGGTTTAGGGTTCCGGCTCCTCTGGGAGCCGGGCAATAGAATAGTCTTATTGCTTAATCCTCAAAATAGTCTTACAACTTGTATATATAATCATAATCTGAAGTGGCCTCCGTATCCCAAGAGAAGGCGTCGCGGCGGAGGAGACGCGTGAGCGGGGCCGCGATAAGGCCAAACTCCCGAATGAACTTCCGGTAGTACCCGGCAAGACCAAGGAAGCCGCGAAGAGCCCGCGGAGACTGCGGAATGGGCCAGGCGGCGATGGCCGCCACCTTGTCGGCGTCCATGGCCACACCCTCGGCCGAGATGACGTGGCCGAGGTAAGCGACCGAAGGTGTCCCGAACGAGCACTTCGAGCGCTTAAGATGAAGATGATGCGCCCGAAGCTCGTTGAAGACGATGGCCACATGCTGGAGGTGCTCTGCCCAAGAGGCGTTGTAGATAAGAATGTCATCAAAGAAAACGAGCACAAACCGACGTAAGTAGGGCCAGAGGACATCGTTCATCAAGGCCTGAAATGTTGCCGGGGCGTTGGCGAGGCCAAAGGGCATCACCAAGAACTCGAAGTGGCCGTGATGGGTCCGGAACGCCGTCTTGGCGATGTCGTCGGGATGCATGCGCACCTGATGATACCCCGACCGGAGGTCCAGTTTGGTGAAGAAGCGCGCACCATGTAGCTCATCCAGGAGTTCATCGACCACCGGAATAGGAAACTTATCCTTAAGTGTGAGAGCATTAAGGGCGCGGTAGTCGATGCAGAAGCGCCAGTGCCGTCCGACTTACGGACGAGGAGGACCGGCGCCGTAAAGGGTGATGTGAGATACGGATAATGCCGGCCATGATGGCGCACTGCCGCTCCAACTCGTCCTTCTGCAACTGAGGGTACCGGTAGGGCCGTACTGCCACCGGAGCCGAGCCCGGCAGGAGATGAATACGGTGGTCGTAGACCCGGGCCGGCGGAAGGCCCTGGGGTTCCGCAAAAAGATCATCGTGCTGCTGCAGGAGGTGATCCAGCAGCGGATGCTCGGCCTCCGTGGTGGCCGCGGCTAGCTGGAGTGGGGGCGACGTCGGGGTGCCGCCAACGCCCTCCCACCGGATGCGGCGGCCGAGGCGCCAGAATGTCATCGTCAGGGCGTCGAAGTCCCAAAGGATGGGACCGAGAGTCTACAAAAAGTCGACGCCGAGGATGAAGTCGAAGCAGCCCAAGTCGATGCCGGCACATTGATGGTGAAGTGCTCGTCGCCGATAGTAATGGGAACGTCCCGAGCGAGCCCATGGCATCGGAGGCGGTCGCCATTAGCGACGGTGACCCGCAGCTGCTCCCCTCCCGTCGGCTGTAGGCAAGGCGCCGCATAGTAGCCTCCGGAAGGAAGTTATGTGTAGATCGTGTCTAAGAGAGCCACCAGAGTCTCGCCGTGGATCGTGACCGGATAAGCATAGTCCGCTCATTGCGGATGCCGGCCAACGTGGAGGGAGACGACAAGGGCCGTAGCCGCGGGGGCGGGTGCCGGCGCGACCTCGGCGGCGGCTGGGTCGCCGAGTCCCTCGTCGGTGGCAGCGTCCTCGGTCTCGTCTGTCTCCAAGTAGAAGAGGCGCGGGCAGACATGGCCCGGGGCATAGGGCGCATCACAGTTAAAGACAGCCCCAGGCGGCGGCGCTCGAGCTGCTCGGCCTGCGAGAGGCGCCGGAAGGGCGCGTCGCGGCCGGAGTGGCCGTCGGTGAGGCGGCTGAGAAGCTGGAGCGGCCGGCGGTGGTCGTGGAGGCACTCGGCTCCCCCGAGGTGGTGCGGGCCGTGTTAAGGCCTGGGCGCGCTGCTCGAACAGCCCGAGCGTAGTACATGGCCGTCTGCAGGTCCTGGGGTCCCTTCATCTCGACGTCCACGCGGATGTGGTCGGGAAGGCCGCCGACGAAGAGCTCAGCCCGCTGTAGTGCTGTCACCCCGGTGCGTGACACGCCAGAGCCTGGAAGCGGTCGGCGAAATCCTGGACCGTGGAGGTGAAGGGTAGGCGGCCCAGCTCGGACAAGCGGCTGCCGCGCCGTGGGGTCCGAAGCGAAGGAGACACTTCGCGGAAACGATCCCAGGGGGGCATGCCGCCCTCGTCCTGCTCGAGGGCGTAGTACCATGTCTGGGCGGCACCCCGGAGGTGGTATGAGCGAGCCAAGTGCGCTCGGACGCAGGTGTGCGCTGCCCGGAAGAACTGATCACACTGGTTTAACCAGTTAAGAGGGTCCTCCGAGCCATCATACGTGGCAAAGTCGATCCGGGCGAAGCGAGGTGGTGTCGGGGTCGATGCGCCAGTGCCCACCGGTTCGTCGATGCGAAGGGCCGAGGACGGCGCGCCGAACTGTAGCGTGGGCACCGCCGGGTTCGCCGGCCTCCGTGTAGACCGGCGGTGGCGACGATCCGGTGAGCCAAGCCGGAATCGGAGAGGGCGACGGTGGAAACCGCACCTGCTGGATCGGAAGCCCCCCGGAAGGGCCCTGACTCAGGCCGGCGTAGGCGGTGGAGACGGCGTGGGGGCCGGCGCAGCCGGCGCGGAGGGGGCCGGGGCAGACCAGACCGGCCACGGGGTTGGGGCGGACGCGGCCGATGCCGCGGGTGCTGGCGCGGGCCAGTGTGGCCAGGCCGGCGCTGGAGCGGCCGGCTGCTGTAGCGCCGGGTAGCCGCCGGCGAGAGCGGGCAGGCACCGAGTCCAGGAAGCGCCGGCGGCCCGGAGGGCGCAGGCGGCGGGGGCGGCTGTGGCGGTCCCGTACGGGCTGGCCAGGAAGAGCCGGATGCCCTGGACCGCGACGACCAAGTTGTTGAGGACCCCCGCCATGGCCTCCGGGGTGTAGTGGGCCGGTAGAGTTGATGGCGACGGCGGCGTAGTGGTGATGGGGGCCGGCGGATGGCCGGGTGACGCGCCGGGGATGAGGTCCAGCGACGCGGACGGGAGGACCAGCGACCCCGTGGCGAGGGGCGCTGATGCGGCGGTGGTGGTCACGGGCAGCGACGGCGATGATGGTGAGGATGACATGGTCGAACCAGAGCTGGCTGATACCAAGGTGTTAGGACCTAGGGTTCGGGGCGTGGGCTGGAACGCGGCGGCCGGCGGCGAGGCGCCGTCCTTGCGGCTGGGTGGCGGCGGCGCAAGAGAGAGAGGGGCTAGGGTTTAGGGTTCCGGCTCCTCTGGGAGCCGGGCAATAGAATAGTCTTATTGCTTAATCCTCAAAATAGTCTTACAACTTGTATATATAATCATAATCTGAAAATAAACTAAGATAACTTGGGCCTTAAGCCTGCCCAGTGGGCCCCCGGCGGCCATAGACCTGGCCGGTCATAACACATGTTTTCCTGTTTGCATTGCAATTTAGCTATTGCTTATACGATGTAAGGCCTGTCTTTTTCAGGTGGCAGACGAACTTGTAGCTGAGTTTGCAGATCCAAATAGTAATATTGGGTCACCAGATCCTGATAATCCCAACACAGTTAAGAAATATGGCTACTCCTTCTGGTCAGTTATTTGTTATGTGCAATGTACTGATTGTATGTAAAATTCAGCAACAATATGATGAGAAAAATATACGAAGAAGGGTTTACGATGCACTAAACGTCCTGATGGCTATGGATATTATATCTAAAGATAAAAAGGAAATTCAGTGGAAGGGCTTACCCCGAACAAGTTTGAGTGATATTGATAAATTGAAGGTAAGTTTGTCCCTAATCATGTACTCCCTCCATCCCAAAATAAGTGACTTAACTTTAGTACAACTTTCTACTAAAGTTAGTATAAAGTTGAGTCACTTATTTTGAGACGGAGGGAGTACTTAACAACTGTTCTACCTTTCTTCTGGTTGTTTCCTTCATAAGTTCCCTAATCATGTAACCGTTCTACCTTTTGGTTGTTTCCTTCATAATTTCATGTGCATTTTACAGACTGAGGTCATTGGGCTGAAAGGTAGAATTGACAAGAAAAGTGCATATCTGCAGGAATTGCAAGACCAAGTAAGGACATATGGCATTTTTACGCGGACCGATAATTTGAATTATTCTGTAATCCCCAGTCTTTAAAATTATGACAAGGAACTTGGTTTCATACATCTTCTAGATCACTTGCTATTTTTGTATACATATTGATTTTCTGTGATGGTGAATGTTTCAGTTTTTTCACCCTATATAGTGAAATATTCATCCATATCAATAGGGAATCCCTTCGTGTACACTTCTGTGCCACAGCATGGGTGCAGAATTAGGAGAACAGCTAATCTACGATTCAGCCTTTATGGTGCATGCTTAATTGATCGATGCAATGTTCAACTGCTGTATGTCTGCTAGATTTATTGTAGGGCTGAATGCTTAGCAAGCATATATCTGTTTTAAAGTTATCATAGTACTATAACTAAGCTGGCTTATTTTAAAGTTGTGGTATGCCAGAAGTTTGTTATTTCTTGTCTGATATCAGAAGAAGATTGGAGTATATTGTACGGAAAGGTATCATTAATATCTAGGTGTTAACCATGTTTTTTCTTCTACTTTTCTGTATTTAAGTATGTGGGCCTCCAAAATTTGGTAGAGCGAAATGAGCAGCTATATGGTTCGGGAGATGCTCCATCTGGCGGAGTGGCCCTGCCATTCATATTGGTTCAGGTAAGCAAAATTGTATCCTGTAATTGATATGTGGGCTTAAATGAAGTTAATCATGCATTATATTCAAATGCTAAAGCTGATGATCTAGCTAACTTGTGTTGCTATTGTACATTTTAAGTCACTTTGGAGCTTATCGTGCTAAGTAGAATTTTGATTTTCTGTGAACTCGAACAAGAAAGTTTCTGCTTCCCCTTTGGAGCTGTGGGCATGCTTTATTCATTCACATTGCTACCTCAAGTTGTGCGCATTTGACTTCCATGGCATCTGTTTGGTTCTCTACCACAATGGTGGCATGTTACACTTTCGTACCTCTAGGCAGTTGACATATGTTTTTTTTTCTGGCCATAGTCTGCCTAAACTGCGGTATACAATTTCTTTACCACACAAGATGTGGCTTGCCACATTTTACTAAATTAGATTTGGCAAAGTGAGGTTGTCAACAATGCACCCATGTAAGTTATAACTCTTTTTAGTCATAGTTTTTTCTCCACCACGAACATTCAAAGGAGCATCCTTTTTTCGAGGTTTGGACTTGGATTATCATAATTGAGGAACCTACAGCAAAGGAGGCGAATTCTGAGCAGGGTTAAGTGTTAACCAGTCAATACCATTTGATTCATGGATTATCAATGGGTCGTGGGTGCTATAGTAAATTCTTGCAATGGAATTTTTGCTGTTGTTTTGCATGGACTGCATAGGTATTAATAATGCAAGGTGGAGCAAAGTTCTAACCTTGAGAACAAACAAATAGAAAGAAAACGAAATCCACAAGATTTTATATTAAGTTCCTAGCTTCCGGTCGTGGTCTGTAACTTTCACCCAGCCAGGTTTTAGGGCTTTTATTACACGACCATTTGGACAACAGCTCCGGGTTCTGTTCTCATAATCCTGATCCTATATTTGGGCGTGGCCAAAATGGACCTGTGGCCAACAGAACTACATATTCATAATTGTAGGAGCAGTATTGCATTGTAAGTGTACATTCTTAGATGGCTATGAATTGATTCTTTTTTATTGAGTTATTAATTTAAACATATGAACCATCGTACCAACCCTTGTGGTTCTGCATTTGCCTTTTTTTTCACCGCTTATATGCCCCACAAAATGCTTTCCCAACTCCAGTATGTATATGCTACCAGCATTTATTTTCATGGCGGTGAGTGACAAGGACCTCTTTTTGTTGTGCAAACAGACACGTCCTCATGCAACTGTCGAAGTGGAGATATCAGAAGATATGCAGTTGGTGCATTTTGATTTCAATAGGTAAAAGACTAACGCTACAATGTGTTCCTTGGCATGATGAATCTTGCTAAGTGATCTAATTATCTACTCCCTCCGTCCCATAATTTAAGACGTTTATTGACACTAGTGTACTGTCAAAAAACGTCTTACATTATGGGACGGACGGAGTAACAATTTAGTAATAAGTGACATTTCTTATAATTTTCTGCCCTAAGTTTTCTTAGATTTAACTTGTCCAGTTTCCCAATTAAATGGGGTGTCTGTTGCTAAGCACAAATCTGATCTTATTTTGCATTCTTTCTGTACGGAGATTTCATAAATTTCTTGGCATACCTTTTCTGCTGGACACGCATCTCTAATTATTTCTGTATAATAGCTTGGATAAAAACTCTAAATAAGGGTCCCTCTTTTTTCTAAAGGGAAATGTAACTTTTCAGTTGTATGATCATCCATTCTAAATAATGATCCATTAGTTGGGAATCAATGTCTGTTGATTCCCTTGACCACTTGAGGAACCTGTGGTGTCCAATCTGGTCGCAAACGAAACACTCAGCAGTACCACTGGTCTCTTTGATTTGCAGGATTCTAAAAATGCAGGAATAGGAAAAACACGGATTGCATTGTCATGCTCATTTAAATCTTACAGCATTTTTGTCTTGTTTGATTGGATCACAGTTAAAACAAAGTATTTTTTTCAAAAGGTTTGAGTGGATGCATAGTTATTATGAAATGTATTGTACAGTAATCTTTAAGAAAAATTCCTATAGGATTCAATCCTACTAATCAGACAAGTGACATAGAAAAATTCGTTAGGATTCCTATGAAAATCCTTGAATAGGCCTTAGCTTGTTATTTCTTTTTTCTGAGATGGTAGCTTGTTAGTATTTCTTAAGCAAGTGTTTTGCGTACTTGACATGGTGAGCCCACACCCACTACTTTATTGGCAATGGAAATCTTGTCTCAGCTCTATGAATTATGCAGAATCATTTGAGATCATGTCTTGTGAGTCATAAGTGCACAAGAAAACCCTTCGGCAACCATGTCTGACATGTATGTTTCTGAAAATGTAGCACTCCGTTTGAGTTGCACGATGATTCCTTTGTATTGAAAGCAATGGGGTTCTCTGGTAAAGAAGAAACTGACGGTACAGTGGCTCTGGTTGCAAATGCGGTTGAATGCTCAAGTGCATCAAATGTTTATGGGCGTCGATCACCACAACCTGCAAGGCCAAATGGAATTAGGCTACGAACCTCACCTCCTATTCCAGGGATACTGAAAGGGCGTGTCAAGCATGAACACTAGGCACTAAAATGGGTTGTTAATGTTTTGAGAGCTACTTGGATTTATACTCCC
The DNA here is from genome assembly GCF_003073215.2 of Triticum urartu. Taxonomy (NCBI): domain Eukaryota; kingdom Viridiplantae; phylum Streptophyta; class Magnoliopsida; order Poales; family Poaceae; genus Triticum; species Triticum urartu. Next base: position 253,596,035 of record NC_053022.1, on the reverse strand, counting down.
TTGGCTTCTGTAACTTAAGATGTAAAAAGGCTTGTAAATTATGTCCATGGGGAAATGTGATGTTCTAATTTAGCTTTGCAGCCGATGGTAGGCTGATCGGCATGTGAAGCTCCAGGCCTGATTTTAACTTTTAGCTCAATTCTTTTTGTTCCTTTTTTGATTTAGAGAAACAGACTTGGTTTGGTCCAATGTAACTGTAGCATTTTATCTTATCAAAACTAGTCAGCATCTTAGTTAGGATGTTCACTCGAGTAAATTGCATGTATATCATACTGTTATGTATCTGGGGAAGTTAAATTTGTCAGAAGATACGAAAAGACTCCTCTTTGGCGAGTGGCCTGTTAGTCTTGTATTACCCCTTCATTTTTGCTGCCTTGGTTCAGGCTGGATGCTGGAGAACACAAGTATTAGCCATCATTTCACAGTTCAAAGACATATGATTCGTAAAGTTTATGAAGTGTTCGTGTATGCCCCTGCTAATATAATGTCATGGTTGTTCTCCAGGCCATGGTTGGTTTTGTTGGAAACTTTTCATACATTATGGTACGTTAAGTTAGATGCAAAATAGAAAGATGCTGCAGATACGCCATGCTGACCCTCCTCCCTTTAAATTCCATTTGATTGTCTTCTTAACATGTATTGTTGCACAGTTACATTTTCGCCAACATGCGACATGGTTTTTCCTGCGCGAACAGTAAAAATCCGAAAACAATAGACAAAACTTTTTTAAATGTGGTTGAACATCAACGTATGTTATAACCTGTAAAATTTCACTTACAAAAGACATCTGTGTACGCCGGTACACCACAAAAACAAAATTCAGGACTCAAAAAGACGCATTTGGAGCACTCACTTCTGTTTTTTCGGCTCAGACCACTATGGATACCTTTTTGTGGCGAAATTTTGCAGGATTTTAGAACACTTGTTGATGTTCGTCAGGAAAAAAAATCATTTTTTTACAATTTTATCAGAAATTGCTGTTCATGCGGGTGCACTATGCTACAAACCTGTGGAGAACTGGGCAGCAATTTGTTTATGGCAAGTTTCAGACTCGAGTAAAATATCAAATAAATTCCGGTAACTAACTAGATAAATTACATGGTGAAATAAGTTGGTCCTGAGAGTTGCAGTAAAATTATCCTGATGCCTTTGTTAAGCTTAGGGCTTCCTTCTCTGCATCTCCAGCCTTCTTTTCTTCTCTCATACGAGCCCTTGACAAAACGTCGGTCATATCTAAGTTCATAGGCATAGCAGCTTGCAGCAGTTGAATGAAAGTTTCAACATCCTTGAGATCACCTTCGTCTCCAAGATACTTGAGTATCATCTCAATCATCGCAGGCCTCGGGATCCAGCCGCTCCTCGGAGCGTAAACACAAAGGGCATTTTTTGTCAACTCATAGGCTTTCGCAGCATCACCTTTCTCAGCATAGCCGATTGCCACGATGGCCCAACTGCTCGAAGGAGGCATCTTTCCCTTCTTCAAGAAGTCATCCAGCAGCGCTTCGGCCTTGTCCAGCATGTCCTTCTGTCGGTATCCAGTGATCAAGACATTCGGAACATGGAAGTCGAATGTGTTTTCGCTCGACTCCCACTCTTTCAACAAGGCCTCAGCTTCTTCAATTTCATCAAGTCTCACAAGCATTGCAAGCATTGTAGTGTAGTCCTTATTAATATGCCTCTTGCAGTTTGACATTTGGAGTGCCCACAGCCTCTTCACCTCTGACTTGTCCCCCAGCTGGCCGTAGAGGGACATCAGGTGGTTGTAGGTATCTGAATCTTTTATGTCAATTTTTGCTTCTGCTTTCTTTAAGGCAGAGATTGCCTTCTCCCTTAGGTTGCCCTTAATGTAGTTGCTCGCCGCAACGGCATAGGTATTCCAATCGACTACAATTTGAGGCTCACACTCCATATCTTCCAGGGTGTTCTCCATCCCGAAAAAATCTGCCCGTGTGCCATAAGAGTTTATGCAAATTCTGTAGCTGAAGTTGTCAGGCATGATACCACTCCTTTTCATCTCTGCTATCACTGAAGGGACCTTCTCATGCTGTCCTATGTTAGTATAGAGGCCCATGAGGTTGTTGTAGGGGAGACTGCAGAACACAAAACCCAGCTCTTTCATCTTCTGAAAATGAGCCAAGGATTCATCAACCATGAGTTCTCGTGTGTAGCAGTTCAGGAGTGCACCGTAGGGTTTCTCCGTCTTATCTTTATCAGGCAGTTGATTGAAATAGGCTTCTGCTGCTCCGATTCCACGAACTTGACCGATCAAATCCAGGTGAACAGCATGATCCTTTGGCAAAAATCTGACATGACCCTTAGCACTCATCCATTCGGAGACCTGTGCAAAGTAAAGGTTTGGAAAGAAACTGATGAGGCATTTCAAGGGTATGCAAAATACCCCATAATTACTAGCGACAAACTATAGGGATTAGGCCTTGATTGGATTGTCGTTTCTAGCGCTTTTGCCCCTGTAAAATATACAGACCACGATCCGTCGTTTTGATTCTCAGGTGAAATTTGCACATGGCAGGTAAGATACACTTGGAAAACAAATACAGGTGTATAAAAACACACCGATTCCAAGCATGGCCTTATTATTATTTTATAAATACTTCAAGGGTTTAATGGCTTACATGCTGCAAACCCCTGGTTGCCATAGTTTGACGTTAACTCTAAACATGAATGCAGATGCAGGTTAACTGGCGCAGAAGTATTTTAACTACAGACCACATTGAGTTAAAAATAAAACACATGCCAGATTAAACTCCTCATTCCACTAAACTTCAAGTCTGTGACATACGGCAGATAAAAATAAATTGAACACGACATCCTCTTCTTTATACACCATGTGCTACTGTTCCGTACTCGGATCATCTAGTCATGCAAAGTCATAACTCATAACATCTAAGCAATGAGTCGAAAGGAAATCTTCCTTGCAGTTCTTTCAACGCCTCTTTGGATTGTAAGATTTTCATAGGTATTTTGGTTCTTAGAACTGGGTTGCCAAAATCCTACGTGATACATTCGATGTACCCAATTCCATATGAATCTCCACATGAACTTCCGTTTCCCCATTGAGAAGTCCAAGTATCCACGTGATTATGCAGCATGGTAACAATGAGAAACATATCGGGTCACCATCTCAGAAATGTCCTACTCGCATCTGTCAGTGGCAGGGAACTTCCCGCATTTCTCCGCAAGAGATAAAGGGGCGAAGAGAACCATGGGAAGCTACTGCCGCATTTCATCGAATAGCCGACGGGCAGCTAATGGGGCACGGGGAGGGTAGTACCTCGAGGGCCTGGCGGTGGCGGCGGCGCTTGCGGAGCTCTTTGACGATGCGCTCGAGCTCCACGGGGCGGAGGCGGTTGCGGGGCTTCTCCGCCCAGCGCTCGATCTCCGGCACCAGAAGCGTGTCCGGGTGGCCCAGCGGCCACAGCGTGGACTGCAGGCCCGGGGGTCGCCGCGGCGGCCTCTCGGCGCTGTTGGAGGGAGGAGAGGATGCGGCGCGCACAGGGAGGAGCAGAGGAGTGGGATTGTGGGGACGGACTCGGCCTTGGAGAAGCCTGCCGCGCCCCAAGTGGAGAAGGCGGCGCCCGGCGGCGAAGAGGGAAGAGGAGGCCATGGCTTGGGGTTTTTTCTTTCCCTTTGGCTACTTGGGTTTAAGGAAAGTTTGTTTGCTTCAGCATCAATAGGAGCGGTTTTACGTTTTACTAAAAAAATATCGCGTTTCTTCTTTTAGATGTCAACTTGACTAACTAACATAAAGAATGTTTTAAATTTCATAAATCATGGCGTGTATTGAGAAAATATTAAAGCCTGTCTCAATATACTACTTTAGTAATAGTAAAAAAAAAGATATGCATAAACCCTAAAAAGGGTTACACCTTGAAAATGGTTACATTTTAGGTATCATGATAAGAAGCACCGTAAAATTTGATCTTTGCCCAATATTGAGGTTTTCGGTTTGATGTGATGATTACTTTATGTCAACAATAAAAAGTGATCAAATATTTGAAAACTATGTAAACAAAGGCAAAACATGTGCATTTATCAGAAAATTAGATTGGGTTCTTTTTTCACAAAATAAGACATAAATTGTTTGGCATTACATGGATTGTGATAATACCATTGAAACCATTACTTTGTATGTTTTGTAGTCTAGTTTACTAGCTTAACACGTCTATAGCACATATGATATTATTTTTCAAACAAGCCATGATACTATGGTGCATTATCTCTTTTTACATTATTATTAAATACCAGCCTCTTGGTTCAAAAAGGCACTTCTTAGTGAGGTTTTCCGCATAATATCTATATGGTGGTGTGTGTAGTAAAAATTTATTGAGATTCATCAAGTTATTATAGTTTTCATCATTATAGTGTGTGTGTGTGACTAGGAAACGTGCGTGTCTGGTTATATGTGTGGCATGTGTGAGCTCACTTTTTTATGTGATATATAGATAGAGTAGAATTTACAATATATATTTTTGGAATCTATAACTCCCGAATAATGCTATATTTGGCAATCTCGTCCTGAACACCCTTGTTGTCGTTGGACCGCCCGCACATATCTTGGCGCACGCGAACTCGCCACGTCATCCCAGCGACTTGTTCGCGTCGAGGCGAAGTCTCCCGAACGCTCCCTACCCCCATCTGCCTCATCCATTTCTCCTGACTCTCCTCACACATCTTGTGTGTCGAGCACCTGAGCATGAGCTCGATCCCGAGTGACCCAGCCGCCTCTCCCTCCGACGTCTGGTGACCGTCGGCGAGCGTCGCGAGATTCCTTCTAAGCCACCCCATGCCACTCCTCTTTTCTCTTGCTCAGATATTCGTTGAGGGTGGTAGGGATGGCGACCTGCAGAGGCGGGCAGCTGATCCGTCTCCAATGTATCTATAATTTTTTTATTGTTTCATGCTATTATATTATCTGTTTTGGATGTTTTATATGCATTAATATGCTATTTTATATGATTTTTGGGACTAACCTATTAACCTATAGTCCAGTGTCGGTTTCTGTTTTTTCCTTGTTTTAGAGTTTCGCAAAAAAGAAATACCAAACGGAGTCCAAACGGAATAAAACTTTCGCGATGATTTTTCTTGGACCAAAAGACACCGAGGAGAGTTGGAGTGCAAGTCAGAGGAGCCTCGAGGCGGCCACAAGGATGGAGCCCCCCCCCCCCCGACCTTGTGGGCCTCTCGTAGCTCCCCTGACCTAATTCTTCTGCCTATATATACTCTTATACCCCAAAAACATCCAGGAGAGCCATGAAACCACTTTTCCACCGTCGCAACCTTCTGTACCCATGAGACCCCATCTTGGGGCCTTTTTCGGCATCCTGCCGGAGGGGGAATCGATCACGGAGGGTTTCTACATCAACACCATTGCCTCTCCGATGAAGCGTGAGTAGTTTACTTCAGACCTACGGGTCCATAGCTAGTAGCTAGATGGCTTGTTCTCTCTCTTTGATTCTCAATACCATGTTCTCCTCGATGTTCTTGGAGATCTATCCGATGTAATACTCTTTTGCGGTGTGTTTGCCGAGATCCGATGAATTGTGGATTTATGATCAGCTTATCTATGAGTATTATTTGAATCTCCTCTAAATTCTTATATGCATGATTTGATATATTTGTAAGTCTCTTCGAACTATCGATTTGGTTTGGCCAACTAGATCGGTTTTTCTTGCAATGAGAGAAGTGCTTAACTTTGGGTTCAATCTTATGATGTTCGATCCTAGTGACAGAAGGGGAACTGACACGTATTGTATTGTTTCCATCGAGGATAAAAAGATGGAGTTTTCATCATATTGATTGAGTTAATTCCTCTACATCATGTCATCTTGCTTAATGCGTTACTCCGTTCTTTATGAACTTAATACTCTAGATGCATGCTGGATAGCGGTCGATGTGTGGAGTAATAGTAGTAGATGCAGAATCGTTTCGGTCTACTTGACACGGACGTGATGCCTATATTCATGATCATTGCCTTAGATACCGTTATAACTTTGCGCTTTTCTATCAATTGCTCGGTAGTAATTTGTTCACCCACTGTAATAACTTCTATCTTGAGAGAAGCCTCTAGTGAAACCTATGGCCCCCGGGTCTATTTTCCATCATATAAGTTTCCGATCTACAATTCTAGTTTCATATTTTCTTTCTTTTGCAATCTTTTAATTTCCGTTCCATAAACCAAAAATACCAAAAATATTACTTTACCATTTATCCATCTCTATCAGATCTCACTTTGCGAATAACCATGAAGGGATCGACAACCCCTTTGTCACGTTGGTTGCAAGTTGGTGTTTGTTTGTGCAAGTATTCGGTGGCTTGTTGCGTAGTCTCCTACTGGATTGGTACCTTTGTTCTCCAAACTGAGGGAAATACTTATGCTACTTTGCTGCATCACCCTTTCCTCTTTAAGGGAAAAACCAACGCAAGCTCAAGAGGTAGCAAGAAGGATTTCTGGCGCCGTTGCCGAGGTGATCTACACCAAGCCAAGACATACCAAGTACCCATCATAAACTATCATCTCTCCATTCGCCTCTTGTTTTCCTCTCCCCCACTTTTAAAATAATTTTCGAAAAGATTCGCCTTTTCTTCGCCCCTCTTCCGTTCGTCTTCTTCGCTTGCTTTTTGTGTGCTCGTGTGTTGGATTGCTTGCTTTGTCACGATGGCTCAAGATAATACCAAATTGTGTGACTTTTCCAATACCAACAACAATGATTTTATTAGTACTCCGAGTGCTCCCGATGCTAATGCGGAATCTTGTGAGATTAATACTACTTTGCTGAATCTTGTTATGAAAGATCAATTTTCTGGCCTTCCCAATGAAGATGTCGCATCCCATCTTAATAATTTCGTTGATTTGTGCGATATGCAAAAGAAAAAAGATGTGGATAATGATATTGTTAAGTTGAAGTTCTTTTCGTTCTTGCTTAGGGATCGCGCTAAAACTTGGTTGTCATCTTTGCCTAAAAATAGTATTGATTCATGGAATAAGTGTAAAGATGATTTATTTCCAAGTACTTTCCTCCCGCTAAGATCATCTCCCTTAGGAATGATATTATGAATTTTAAGCAACTAGATCATCTCCCTTAGGATGAAATTGATGATTAGAAATTGCCCTACTCATGGTTTGAAGTTGTGGATGATTATGCAAAACTTTTATGCCGGATTGAATTTTGCTTCTAGAAATCTTTTAGATTCGGCCGCGGGAGGCACTTTTATGGAAATTACTTTAGCAGAAGCTACTGAACTCTTGGATAATATTATGGTTAACTATTCTCAATGGCATACCGAAAGATCTTCCACTAGTAAAAAAGTGCATGCAATTGAAGAAATAAATGTTTTGAGTGGGAAGATGGATGAGCTTATGAAATTGTTTGCTAGTAAGAGTGCTCCTATTGATCCTAATGATATGCCTTTGTCTACTTTGATTGAAAACAATAATGAATCTATGGATGTGAATTTTGTTGGTATGAACAATTTTGGTAATAACGCGTATAGAGGTAATTTTAATCCTAGGTTGTTTCCTAGTAATTTCTCTAATAATTATGGTAATTCCTACAACAATTCTTATGGAAATTATAATAATATGCCCTCTGAATTTGAGAATAGTGTTAAAGAATTTATTAGTTTGCAAAAGAATTTCAATGCTTTGATTGAAGAAAATTTGCTTAAGATTGATGATTTGGCTAGGAACATGGATAGAATTTCTCTTGATGTTGATTCTTTGAAACTTAAATCTATTCCACCTAAGCATGATATCAATGAGTCTCTCAAAGACACAAGAATTTCCATTCATGAGTGCAAAGAAAGAACCGCTAAGATGCGTGCTAAGAAAGATTGGTTTATAAAAGCGTGTTCTTCTAGTTTTCGTGAAAATAATGATGAAGATCTAAAAGTGATTGATGTGAATCCTATTGAATATTTGTTTTCCAATGTAAATCTTGATAAATATGGGACTGGAGATGAGTCACCTTTAGCTAGAAGGTGTCCCAATGATTCAAAGTTTTTAGATCTTGATGCAAAATTTGATAAAAGTAGGATTAAAGAGGTCAAAACTTTAAGTAGCAATGAACCCACTCTTTTGGATTTCAAGGACTTAAATTATGATAATTGCTCTTTGATAGATTGTATTTCCTTGTTGCAATCCATGTTGAATTGTCCTCATGCTTATAATCAAAACAAAGCTTTTACTAAACACATCGTTGATGCTATGATGCAATCTAATAAAGAAAAACTTAATTTGGAAGTTTATATTCCTAGAAAACTTTATGATGAGTGGGAACCTACTATTAAAATTAAGATTAAAGATTAATAATGTTATGCTTTGTGTGATTTGGGTGCTAGTGTTTCCACGATTCCGAAAACTTTATGTGATGTGTTAGGTTTCCGTCAATTTGATGATTGTTTCTCAAATTTGCATCTTGTGGATTCCACTATTAAGAAACCTATGGGAAGAATTAATGATGTTCTTATTTTTGCAAATAGGGATTATGTGCCTGTAGATTTCATCGTTCTTGACATAGATTGCAATCCTACATGTCCTATTATTCTTGGTAGACCTTTCCTTAGAACGATTGCTGCAATTATTGATATGAAAGAAGGAAACATTAGATTTCAATTCCCATTAAAGAAAGGCATGGAACACTTTTCAAGAAAGAAAATTAAATCGCCTTATTAATCTATTATGAGAGCCACTTATGGATTGCATGCCAAAGATGATAATACTTAGATCTATTCGTGTTTTTATGCCTAGCTAGGGGCGTTAAACAATAGAGCTTGTTGGAAGGCAACCCAATTTTATTTTTGTTCTTGCTTTTTAGGTCCTGTTTTGTTTTGAATAAATCATATAGCCTCTGCTTAGATGTGGTTTTGTGCTTTAATTAGTGTTTGTGCCAAGTAAGACCTTTGGGATAGCTTATGGTAATAGTTGATTTGATCCTGCTGAAAAACAGAAACTTTTGCTCCCAGGAGATTAGTTTCAATTTTTAACAGAAGCACAATAAAATACTGATTCTTTCTGAAGAGGACTAATAAACAAATTATCTAGGACTTCCTAATTTCTCAGAATTTTTGGAGTTACAGAAGTATTCGAAATCTCCAGATTACTACAAACTGTTCTGTTTTTGACAGATTCTATTTTTCGTGTGTTGTTTGCTTATTTTGATGCATCTATAGCTAGTATCAGGGGGGTATGAACCATGAAAAGGTAGGAATACAGTAGATATTACACCAATATAAATAAAGAATGAGTTCACAACAGTACCAAAAGTGGTGATTTATTTCCCTATACTAACGGAGCTTACGAGATTTTCTGTTGGAGTTTTGTGTTGTGAAGTTTTCAAGTTTTTGGTAAGGATTTGATGAATTATGGAATAAGGAGTGACAAGAGCCTAAACTTGGGGATGCAAAAGGCACCCCAAGGTAATATTCAAGGATGTCAAAAAGCCTAAGCTTGGGGATGCCCCGGGAAGGTGCTACCTCTTGAGCATGTGTTGGTTTTCCCTTGAAGAGGAAAGGGAGATGCAACAAAGTAGCGTAACTATTTCCCTCAGTTTTTGAGAACCAAGGTCTCAATCCAGTAGGAGACTACACGCAAGTCGCCTAGTACCTGCACAAACAAACAAGAACCTCGCAACCAACGCGATAAAGGGGTTGTCAATCCCTTCACGGTCACTTACGAAAGTGAGATTTGATAGAGATAATAAGATGAATATTTTTGGTATTTTTGTTGTATAGATTGAAAAGTAAAGATTGCAAAATAAACGGCGACAGAAATAGCTAGTTGACGGGAAAATAATATGATGTAAAGTAGACCCGGGGGCCATAGGTTTCACTAGTGGCTTCTCTCGAGATAGCATATATTACGGTGGGTGAACAAATTACTGCCGAGCAATTGATAGAAAATCGCATAGTTATGAGAATATCTAGGCATGATCATGAACATAGGCATCACGTCCATGTCAAGTAGACCGAAACGATTCTGCATCTACTACTATTACTCCACACATCGATCGCTATCCAGCATACATCTAGAGTATTAAGTTCATAAGAACAGAGTAACACATTAGGCAAGATGACATGATGTAGAGGGATAAACTCAAGCAATATGATATAAACCCCATATTTTTATCCCCAATGGCAACAATACAATACGTGCCTTGCTGCCCCTGCTGTCACTGGGAAAGGACACCGCAAGATTGAACCCAAAGCTAAGCACTTCTCCTATTGCAAGAAAGATCAATCTAGTAGGCCAAACCAAACTGATAATTCGAAGAGACTTGAAAAGATATCAAATCATGCATATAAGAATTCAGAGAAGAATCAAATATTGTTCATAGATAATCTTAATCATAAACCCACAATTCATCGGATCTCGGCAAACACACCGCAAAAATAATTACATCAAATAGATCTCCAAGAACATCGAGGAGAACTTTGTATTGACATCCAAAGAGAGAGAAGAAGACATCTAGCTAATAACTATGGACCCGAAGGTTTGCGGTAAACTACTCACACATCATCGGAGAGGCTATGGTGTTGATGTATAAGCCCTCCATGATCGAATCCCCCTCCGGCAGATCGCCGGAAAAGGTCCCCAGATGGGATCTCACGGGTACAGAAGGTTGCGGCGGTGGAAAAGTGGTTTCATGGCTCCCCTGGATGTTTTCAGGGTATAAGAGTATATATAGGCAAAAGAAGTTGGTCGGTGGATCCACGAGGGTGGGGGCCGCGCCGCCCTACCTCGTGGTCGCCTCGTTGCTTCCTTGACCTCCACTCCAAGTCTCCTGGATTGCGTTTGTTCCAAAAAAGATCCTCGCGAAGGTTTCATTCTGTTTGGATTCCGTTTGATATTCCTTTTCTGCGAAACACTGAAATAGGCAAAAAAACAGCAATTTGCACTGGGCCTTCAGTTAATAGGTTAGTCCCCAAAATAATATAAAAGTGCATAATAAAGCCCATTAAACATCCAAAACAGATAATATAATAGCATGGAACAATAAAAAAACTATAGATACGCTGGAGACGTATCAAGCATCCCCAAGCTTAATTCCTGCTCGTCCTCGAGTAGGTAAATGATAAAAACAGAATTTTTGATGTGGAATGCTACCTAACATAATTTTTAATGTAATTCTCTTTATTGCGGCATGAATGTTTAAATCCAAAAGATTCTAGACAGAAGTCTAATATTGACATAAAAATAATAATACTTCAAGCATGCTAACCAAGCAATTATGTCTTATCAAAATAACATAGCCAGAGAAAGCTTATCCCTACAAAATCATATAGTTTGGCCATGCTTCATTTTCATCACACAAAATGCTCCCATCATGCACAACCCCGATGACAAGCCAAGCAACTGTTTCATACTTAGCCTTTTCAAACTTTTTCAACTTTCACGCAATATATGAGCGCGAGCCATGGACATAGCACTATGGGTGGAATAGAATATGATGATGGAGGTTGTGTGAGAAGACAAAAGGGGAGAAAGTCTCACATTGATGCGGCTAATCAACAGGCTATGGAGATGCCCATCAATTGATGTCAATGCAAGGAGTAGGGATTTGCATGCAATGGATGCACTAGAGCTATAAATATATGAAAGCTCAACAAAAGAAACTAAGTGGGTGTGCATCCAACTTGCTTGCTCATGAAGACCTAGGGAATTTTGAGGAAGCCCATCATTGGAATATACAAGCCAAGTTCTATAATGAAAAATTCCCACTAGTATATAAAAGTGACACAATAGGAGACTCTCTATCATGAAGATCACGCTGCTACTTTGAAGAACAAGTGTGGAAAAAGGATAGTAACATTGCCCCTTCTCTCTTTTTCTCTCATTTTTTCTTTGGGCCTTTTTCTCTTTTTTATGGCCTTTTTTTCGTCCGGAATCTCATCCTGACTTGTGGGGGAATCATAGTCTCCATCATCCTTTCCTCACATGGGACAATGCTCTAATAATGAAAATCATCACACTTTTATCTACTTACAACTAAAGAATTACAACTCGATACTTAGAACAAAATATGACTCTATGTGAATGCCTTCGTCGGTGTACCGGGATATGCAATGAATCAAGAGTGACATGTATAAAAGAATTATGAAGGTGGCTTTGCCACAAATACAATGTCAACTACATGATCATGCAAAGCAATATGACAATGATGGAGCGTGTCATAATAAACGGAATGGTAGAAAGTTGCATGGCAATATATCTCGGAATGGCTATGGAAATGCCATAATATGTAGGTATGGTGGCTGTTTTGAGGAAGATATAAGGAGGCTTATGTGTGATAGAACGTATCATATCACGGGGTTTGGATGCACCGGCGAAGTTTGCACCAACTCTCGAGGTGAGAAAGGGCAATGCACGGTACCGAAGAGGCTAGCAATGATGGAAGGGTGAGAGTGCGTATAATCCATGGACTCAACATTAGTCATAAAGAACTCATATACTTATTGCAAAAATCTACAAGTCATCAAAATCAACCACTACGTGCATGCTCCTAGGGGGATAGATTGGTAGGAAAAGACCATCGCTCGTCCCCGACCGCCACTCATAAGGAAAGCAATCAAAGAACACCCCATGCTTCAAATTTGTCACACAACGTTTACCATACGTGCATGCTACGGGACTTGCCAACTTCAACACAAGTATTTCTCAATTCCACAATTACTCAACTAGCACAACTCTAATATTACCACCTTTATATCTCAAAACAACTATCAAGAATCAAACTTCTCATAGTATTTAATGCACTCTATATGAAAGTTTTTATTATACCCAAAGCAAATTAATGCACTCTATCAAGAATCATATTAGGTCTAATTTCATAACCAAAGCAAATTACCATGTTGTTCTAAAAGACTCTCAAATTAATATAAGTGAAGCATGAGAGATCAATAATTTCTATAAAATAAAACCACCACCATGCTCTACAAAGATATAGGTGAAGCATTAGAGCAAAATTATCTAGCTCAAAAGATATAAGTGAAGCACATAGAGTATTCTAATAAATTCCGATTCATGTGTGTCTATACAAAAGGTGTGTACAGGAAGGATGATTGTGGTAAACTAAAAAGCAAAGACTCAAATCATACAGGACGCTCCAAGCAAAACACATATCATGTGGTGAATAAAAATATAGCCTCAAGTAAAGTTATCGATAGATGAAGACGAAAGAGGGGATGCCTTCTGGGGCATCCCCAAGATTAGGCTTTTGGTTGTCCTTGGATTTTACCTTGGGTTACCTTGGGCATCCCCAAGCTTAGGCTCTTGCCCCTCTTTGTTCCGAAATCCATCAAATCTTTACCCCAAAACTTGAAAACTTCTCAACACAAAACTCAACAGAAAATATCATGACCTCCGTTAGTATAAGAAAACAAACCACCACTTTAATGTACTGTAATGAAATAATTATTTATTTATATTGGTGTTAAACCTACTGTATTCCAACTTCTCTATGGTTCATACCCCCCGATACTAGCCATAGATTCATCAAAATAAGCAAACAACACACGAAAAACAGAATCTGTCAAAAACAGAACAGTCTGTAGTAATCTGTAGGTTTCGAATACTTCTGTAACACCAAAAATCCTGAGAAATTAGTAAATACTAAATAGTTTGTATGTTGATCTACTTCAGTTGGAATTAGTATTTTATCCCTCTCTGGTAAAAAATGAAAATTATTCTCGTAAGCGCAGACTTTCTGTTTTTTCAGCAAGATCAAATAACAATCATCCAAGAAGATCCTAAAGGCTTTACTTGGCACAAACACTAATTAAAACATAAAAAAACACAATCATAACATAGGATAGATGATTTATTTATTACTAGACAGGAACAAAAATAAAATTGAGTTCCCTCCCAACAAGCGTTATCGTTTAACGCCCCTAGCTAGGCATAAAAGCAAGAATAGATCTAGGTATTGTCATCTTTGGTATGCAATCCATATGTGGCTCTCGTAATATATTCATAAGGTAATTTAATTTAATTTCTAGGAAAGTGTTCCATGCCTTTCCTTAATGGAAATTGGAATCTAATATCTCCTTCTTTCATGTCAATAATTGCACCAATCGTTCTAAGGAAAGGTCTACCAAGAATAATAGGACATGTAGGATTGCAATCTATATCAAGAACAATGAAATCTACGGGAACATAATTCCTATTTGCAACAATAATAACATCATTAATCCTTCACATAGGTTTCTTAATGGTGGAATCCACAAGATGCAAATTTAAAGAACAAACATCAAATTCACGAAAGCCTAACACATCACACAAAGTTTTTGGAATCGTGGAAACACTAGCACCCAAATCACATAAAGCATAGCATTCATGATTTTTAATCTTAATTTTAATAGTAAGTTCCCACTCATCATAAAGTTTTCTAGGGACAGAAACTTCCAATTCAAGTTTTTCTTCATAAGATTGCATTAAAGCATCAACGATGTGTTTAGTAAAAGCTTTATTTTGACCATAAGCATGAGGAGAATTTAGCACGTATTGCAACAAGGAAATACAATCTATCAAAGAGCAATTATCATAATTAAATTCCTTGAAATCCAAAATAGTGGGTTCATTGCTATGTAGAGTTTTGACCTCTTCAATTCCACTTTTACCAATTTTTGCATCAAGATCTAAAAACTCCAAATCATTGGGACGCCTTCTAACTAAAGTTGACTCATCTCCAGTCCCATCTTTAACAAGATTCATGTTGGCAAACAAAGATTTAATAGGAGACACACCAATCACTTTTAGACCTTCATCTTTATTATCCTCTAGATCTTCCGGTTTAGCGGCCATCTTATTAACTAAGGTGGCTTGCTTATTCGAAATTTGGCCTACTAAATTTTCAAGATGGGCAAACTGAGATTTCAAACCATAGAATTCCTTAGATATATCATCAAACTCTTTATTCATGTACTCCATAAAACCTTTTATTCTTTAAGCTCATTTATGAAGAAATTATTATGCTCAAATTGCAAAGACATAAAGCTTCTAACGTTGTTCTCAATTTCTTCCAACCTTCTAAGGTGAGGATCAACGCTTTTAGGCAAGGCCATTAGGGCAAGCAGACACACAAGAGACAAGTGAAAGAAGGCGAACATAAAAAGGGTGAAAAGAAAAGAGGCGAATAAAACGGCAAGGGTGAAGTGAGGGAGAGGAAAACGAGAGGCAAATGGCAAATAATGTAATGCGAGAGATAAGAGTTTGTGATGGGTACTTGGTATGTCTTGACTTGGCGTAGATCTCCCCGGCAACGGTGCCAGAAATCCTTCTTGCTACCTCTTGAGCATGTGTTGGTTTTCCCTTGACGAGGACAAGGTGATGCAACAAAGTAGCATAAGTATTTCCCTCCGTTTTTGAGAATCAAGGTATCAATCCAGTAGGAGATTACACGCAAGTCGCCTAGTACCTGCACAAACAAACAAGGACCTCGCAACCAACGTGATAAAGGGGTTGTCAATCCCTTCATGGTCACTCACGAAAGTGAGATCTGATAGAGATAATAAGATAAATATTTTTGGTATTTTTGTTGTATAGATTGAAAAGTAAAGATTGCAAAATAAACGACGACAGAAATAGCTAGTTGACGAGAAAATAATATGATGTAAAGTAGACCCAAGGGCCATAGGTTTCACTAGTGGCTTCTCTCAAGATAGCATATATTATGGTGGGTGAACAAATTACTGCCGAGCAATTGATAGAAAAACACATAGTTATGAGAATATCTAGGCATGATCATGAACATAGGCATCATGTCCGTGTCAAGTAGACCGAAACGATTCTGCATCTACTACTATTACTCCACACATCGACCGCTATCCAGCATGCATCTAGAGTATTAAGTTCATAAGAACAGAGTAACACATTAGGTAAGATGACATGATGTAGAGGGATAAACTCAAGCAATATGATATAAACCCCATATTTTTATCCTCGATGGCAACAATACAATACGTGCCTTGATGCCCCTGCTATCACTGGTAAAGGACACCGCAAGATTGAACCCAAAGCTAAGCACTTCTCCTATTGCAAGAAAGATCAATCTAGTAGGCCAAACCAAACTGATAATTCGAAGAGACTTGCAAAGATATCAAATCAAGCATATAAGAATTCAGAGAAGAATCAAATATTGTTCATAGATAATCTTAATCATAAACCCACAATTCATCGGATCTTGACAAACACACCGCAAAAAGAATTACATCAAATAGATCTCCATGAACATCGAGGAGAACTTTGTATTGAGATACAAAGAGAGAGAATAAGCCATCTAGCTAATAACTATAGACCCGAAGGTCTGCGGTAAACTACTCACACATCATCGGAGAGGCTATGGTGTTGATGTAGAAGCCCTCCGTGATCGAATCCCCCTCCGGCAGATCGCCAGAAAAGGTCCCCATATGGGATCTCATGGGTACAGAAGATTGCGGCGGTGGAAAAGTGGTTTCGTGGCTCCCCTGGATGTTTTCAGGGTATAAGAGTATATATAGGCGAAAGAAGTAGGTCGGCGGAGCCATAAGGGGCCCACGAGGGTGGGGGCGCGCCTGCCCCTGATAAACCACAAGTATAGGGGATCAATTGTAGCCTCTTTCGATAAGTAAGAGTGTCGAACCCTACGAGGAGCTAAAGGTAGAACAAATATTCCCTCAAGTTCTATCAACCACCGATACAACTCTACGCACGCTTAATGTTTGCTTTACCTAGAACAAGTATGAAACTAGAAGTACTTTGTAGGTGTTGTTGGATGGGTTTGCAAGAATATAAAGAGCACGTAAATAAAAACTAGGGACTGTTTTAGGTAAGAAGCAATAAAGTTAGTATAGCGAGTGTGGAAAAGTGGTGGTAGGAGTTGCGAAATTGTTCCTAAGCAATTGACTACTTTACTAGACCGATAGCAAGTTTTATGTGAGAGAGACCACTGCTAGCATGTCATCCCTGACTTGGAATTCTATGCACTTATGATTGGAACTATTAGCAAGCATACACAACTACTAACGTTCAATAAGATAAAACCCAACCATATCATTAAGATATATTGGTCCCCCTTCAATCCCATATGCATCAATTTCTATGCTAGGTTGAAGCTTCTGTCACTCTTGCCCTCCAATACATAGTCCTATCAACATACAACTAACCCTATGGTGTGATCCATGCGCGCGCTCATATGATGGGCACCAAAGGACAGCAACATAACCACAAGCAAATCTATACCTACTAATAAAGGAAATAGGTATTCTTAGTCCGTCATGCTATTTTATAAAAAAACCTTGATGTTTTTTGACATTAAACCTGCAGTACATATTAAATGTTTTTTAAAATACTCATAGCTTCTAAACTGTAACTCCAAATGTAACATGTTATATATGAATTTGATTAGAAAAATTTGTAGAATCTGAATACGATGTTATTTTACCTGTTAACCATTAAAAATATACTATTAGGATGCAATTTTAATCAATAATGCATTATACGTCTTTCTTTCATACCGATAGGTACGGTACAGATCTGGATTGGGGATGAACACGTCAGTAAAATCAGGATTAGAGACGAAATTGAAGATAAATTTGCTAGAAACACCCAATAAATAAGGACATGACAAGAAATAAAAGAGAGATCCAATAAAGATGGGATGTCCGCTATAAAAGAAATAAAAGAAAAAATGCAGAGGAGATCCGATAAAGATGAGATGTTACACTATTTCTCCTATAAATAAGAAGGAAAAAGAGAGGACATGCATGACAAGAAGTAAAAAGGAGGCATCCATGACAATAAAATAATATAAAAAGACATGTTTGATAAGATATGAATAGTGAAGAAACAAGGAAAAGTACCCATGACATGTATGGCAAGAAATAGTGATGAAATAGGGGCGCAAGTACCTGCGTGTCCACATATTAGAGGTGTAGAACATATCAGATGTAGCACTCTATTACGATCGTTGGGCTTGAGGACAAAATATGCGACATCAACATCTTCTTTCAGATAGGTTGTAAACAACAAGC
Organism: Triticum urartu; assembly: GCF_003073215.2. Lineage (NCBI taxonomy): Eukaryota > Viridiplantae > Streptophyta > Magnoliopsida > Poales > Poaceae > Triticum > Triticum urartu. The sequence goes on along the minus strand of NC_053022.1, from coordinate 253,578,011 downwards.
CAAGAGACTCTCTAGCAAAGGGGTGGATAAATTATCAGAAAGAAGATGTTTGCGAACCAAACTAGGTGATCATAGAGGAGGCATGAGGAGTTCCAGTGTGAAGCGAGGATGAGCTCGGGATGGCGGCGCGAGGATGAGCTTGAGGTCACGGATCGGAGAAAAGTTATTGTTTTTGTCAAGGAATAGCAATTGTGATGTATTGTCAAAAACTTAGAGTGGTAAAAGTGATATGTCAAATTCTAGAGTGGCATAAGCAAAGTAGACAAAAACTAGAGTGACAAAAACAAAGTTTTCCCTTTTGTAAATTAAGAGCATGTGGTATTATTTTCTCCCGTTGCAACGCATGGGACTTCTTTCTAGTTAAACCAATCATAGCAATTCACCAATTACTGATAGGACAACGAAAATCTACTCAGACATCATAGGATGGCAACATATCATTGGATAATAATATGAAGCATAAAGCACCATGTTCAAGTAGAGGGTACAACGGGTTGCGGGAGAGTGGACCGCTGTAGATAGATGGGGGAAGGTGATGAAGATTTTGGTGAAGATGACGGAGGTGTTGGTGTAGATTGCCGTCACACGATGATGGCCCCGGCGGCGTTCCGGCGCCACCGGGAGAGAGGGGGAGAGAGCCCCCCTTGACCTTCTCCCTAGATGGGAGAAGGGTTTACCCTCTGGTCCATGGCCTCCATGGCAGCAGAGGGGCGAGAGCCCCTCCGAGACTGTATCTGTCTCCTTGTCTCTCTCTGTTTCTGCATTCCAGATTCTGGCCTTTCACCGTTTCTTATATTCCCGGAGATCCGTAACTCCGATTGGGCTGAAATTTTAACATGATTTCTATCCGGATATTGGCTTTCTTGCAGCGAAAGAAGGGCACCAACCGCCTTATGGGGTGTCCACAAGGGCCCAGGGTGAGCCTGACCCCCTCGGGCGCGCCCCCTGCCTTGTGGCCCCCTCAGGCATCGTCTCACGTTGATTCTTCTTCCCAAAAATCACATATATTCCAAAAAAAATCTCCGTCAGTTTTTATCCCATTTGGACTCTGTTTGATATGGATTTTCTGTGAAACAAAAAACACGCAACAAACAGGAATTGGCACTGGGCACTGGATCAATATGTTAGTCCCCAAAATAGTATAAAAAGTTGCCAAAAGTATATAAAAGTTGTAGAATATTGGCATGGAACAATCAAGAATTATAGATACGATGGACACGTATCAACATCCCCAAGCTTAATTCCTGCTCGTCCTCGAGTAGGTAAATGATAAAAAAGATAATTTTTGATGTGGAATGCTACCTAGCATAATCTTGATCATGTAATCTAATCATGGCATGAATGTTAAGACATGAGTGATTCAAAGCAATAGTCTATCATTTGGCATTAAGACAATAATACTTCAAGCATACTAATAAAGCAATCATGTCTTTTCAAAATAACATGGCCAAAGAAAGTTATCCCTACAAAATCATATGGTCTGGCTATGCTCCATCTTCACCATACAAAATATTCAAATCATGCATAACCCCGATGATAAGCCAAGCAACTGTTTCATACTTTTGATGTTCTCAAACCTTTTCAACTTTCACGCAATACATGAGCGTGAGCCATGGATATAACACTATAGGTGGAATAGAATATGATGATGGAGGTTGTGTGGAGAAGACAAAAAGGGAGAAAGTCTCACATCAACGCGGCTAATCAACGGGCTATGTAGATGCCCATCAATTGATGTCAATGCGAGGAGTAGGGATTGCCATGCAACGGATGCACTAAGAGCTATAAGTGTATGAAAGCTCAAACTAGAAACTAAGTGGGTGTGCATCCAACTTGCTTGCTCATGAAGACCTCGGGCATTTGAGGAAGCCCATCGTTGGAATATACAAGCCAAGTTCTATAATGAAAATTCCCACTAGTATATGAAAGTGATAACTCAAGAGACTCTCTATATGAAGAACATGGTGCTACTCTGAAGCATGAGTGTGGTAAAAGGATAGTAACATTGTCCCTTATCTCTTTTCTCTCGTTTTTCTCTCATTTTTTCTCATTTTTTCTCTTTTTTTTGTAGGCTTCTTTGGTCTCTCTCTTTTTTTGGGGGGGGGGGCTTCTTTGGCCACTTTTATTTTGATAACCTCACATGGGACAATGTTCTAATAATGATGATCATCACACTTCTATTTACTACAACTCAATATTACAACTCGATACTAGAACAAAGATATGACTCTATATGAATGCCTCCAGCAGTGTACCGGGATGTGCAATGATCTAGCGTAGCAATGACATCAAAAAAGGACAAGCCATGAAAACATCATGCTAGCTATCTTACGATCATGCAAAGCAATATGACAATAAATGCTCAAGTCATGTATATGATGATGATGGAAGTTGCATGGCAATATATCTCAGAATGGCTATGGAAATGCCATAATAGGTAGGTATGGTGGCTGTTTTGAGGAAGATATAAGGAGGCTTATGTGTGATAGAGCGTATCATATCATGGGGTTTGGATGCACCGGCGAAGTTTGCACCAACTCTCGAGGTGAGAAAGGGCAATGCATGGTACCGAAGAGGCTAGCAATGATGGAAGGGTGAGGGTGTGTATAATCCATGGACTCAATATTAGTCATAAAGAACTCACATACTTATTGCAAAAATCTATTAGTCATTGAAACAAAGTACTACGCGCATGCTCCTAGGGGGATAGATTGTTAGGAAAAGACCATTGCTCGTCCCCGACCGCCACTCATAAGGAAGGCAATCAATAAATACCTCATGCTCCAACTTCGTTACATAATGGTTCACCATACGTGCATGCTACGAGAATCATAAACTTCAACACAAGTATTTCTACAATCCACAACTACCCACTAGCATGACTCTAATATCACCATCTTTATATCACAAAACCGTTGCAAGGAATCAAACATATCATATTCAGTGATCTACAAGTTTTATGTAGGATTTTATGACTAACCATGTGAATGACCAATTCCTGTCATCTCTCTAAATAGATATAAGTGAAGCAAGAGAGTTTAATTCTTTCTACAAAATATATGCCCACGCTCTAAAAAATATAAGTGAAGCAAAAGAGCATTCTACAAATGGCGGTTTTCTATGTGAAGAGAAACAGGCAATCCAAACTTCAAATGATATAAGTGAAGCACATGAAGCATTCTATAAAGCCATACTCAAAAAATATAAGTGAAGTGCAATGAGTATTCTATAAATCAACCATGGACTATCTCATACCAGCATGGTGCATCAAAGAAATTTGAAAACTAAATGCAAAAGATGCTCCAAGATTTGCACATATCGCATGAACGAAATGAATCCGAAAACATACTGATACTTGTTGAAGAAAGATGGGATGCCTTCCGCGGCATCCCCAAGATTAGACGCTTGAGTCTCCTTGAATATTTACTTGGGGTGCCTTGGGAATCCCCAAGCTTGATCTCTTGTCTCTCCTCCTCCTCCTCCTCACATCGAGACAACCTCGATCTTCGAACACTTCATCCACAAAAAACTCAACAGAAAGCTCGATAAGATCCATTAGTATAATAAAGCAAATCACTAGTCTAAGTACTATTGCAAACAAATTCATATTTTGTTTTTGCATTGTAGCTATTGTAATATAAATTTTCCATGGCTTAATCCATTGATAGAAATCGATAGTTTCATCAAAACAAGCAAACTATGCATCAAAAACAGAATCTGTCTTAAACAGGACAGTCTGTAGTAATCTAAACATTCACCATACTTCTGGTACTCCAAAAATTCTGAAAAATTTATTAAAAATAAAAAATTTGTATGGAAAGAGAGTGAAAAAGGTTTCAGAACCATTTGATGTTCCAGTAAAAAATGTAAAATTGCGCACTACAGCCAAAATTTCTGTCTTGCACTGCACAAACGAACAAGCAATGTAAACATCCTAAAGGCAAATCTTGGCACATTATTTTTATTTTGAAAATTTATAAAAGCAGATACGTCCATTTTGCATCATGCTTTTATATCGATATTTATTGCATTATGGGTTGTTATTACACATTATGTCACAATACTTATGCCTATTCTCTCTTATTTTACAAGGTTTACATGAAGAGGGGGAATGCGGCAGCTGGAATTCTGAGCTGGAAAAGGAGCAAATATTAGAGACATATTCTGCACATCTCCAAAAGTCCTGAAACTCCACAAGAATTATTTTCAGAATATATAAAAATATTGGGCGAAAGAAGTACCAGAGGGGGGCCACCCACCGTCCACGAGGGTGGGGGGCGCGCCCTACCCCCCTGGGCGCGCCCCCTGCCTCGCGGGCCCCCTGGTGGCCCTCTGCTGCCCATCTTTGGCTATATGGAGTCTTTCGTCGAGGAAAAAATCATAAGCAAGCTCACGGGACGAAACTCCGCCGCCACGAGGCGGAACCTTGGCGGAACCAATCTAGGGCTCCGGCGGAGCTGTTCTGCTGGGGAAACTTCCCTCCGGGAGGGGGAAATCATCATCATCGTCATCACCAACGATCCTCTCATCGGGAGGGGGTCAATCTCCATCAACATCTTCACCAGGACCATCTCATCTCAAACCCGAGTTCATCTCTTGTATCCAATCTTTGTATCCAAACCTCAGATTGGTACCTGTGGGTTGCTAGTAGTGTTGATTACTCCTTGTAGTTGATGCTAGTTGGTTTACTTGGTGGAAGGTCATATGTTTAGATCCATTATGCATATTAATACCCCTCTGATTATGAACATGAATATGCTTTGTGAGTAGTTACGTTTGTTCCTGAGGACATGGGAGAAGTCTTGCTATAAGTAGTCATGTGAATTTGGTACTCGTTCGATATTTTGATGAGATGTATGTTGTCATCCCTCTAGTGGTGTCATGTGAACGTCGACTACATGACACTTCACCATTATTTGGGCCTAGAGGGAGGCATTTGGAAGTAATAAGTAGATGATGGGTTGCTAGAGTGACAGAAACTTAAACCCTAGTTTATGCGTTGCTTCGTAAGGGGCTGATTTGGATCCACATGTTTCATGCTATGGTTAGGTTTACCTTAATACTTCTGTTGTAGTTGCGGATGCTTGCAATAGGGGTTAATCATAAGTGGGATGCTTGTCCAAGTAAGGGCAGTACCCAAGCACCAGTCCACCCACATATCGATTTATCAAAGTACCGAACACGAATCATATGAACGTGATGAAAACTAGCTTGACGATAATTCCCATGTGTCCTCGGGAGCGCTTTACTTCATATAAGAGTTTGTTCAAGCTTGTGCTTTGCTACAAAAAGTATTGGGCCATCTTGCTGCACCTTATTTACTTGCATTACTTGTTACTCGTTACAAATTACCTTATCACAAAACTATTTCTTACCGATAATTTCAGTGCTTGCAGAGAATACCTTACTGAAAACTGCTTATCATTTCCTTCTGCTCCTCGTTGGGTTCGACACTCTTACTTATCGAAAAGGCTACGATAGATCCCCTACACTTGTGGATCATCAAGACTATTTTATGGCGCCGTTGCCGGGGAGTGAAGCTCCTTTGGTAGGTGGAATTTTGTAAGGAAAAATGTATATAGTGTGCTGAAATTTACTGTCACTTGTTACTATGGAACATAATCCTTTGAGGGGCTTGTTCGGGGTATCTTCACCCTGACCAGTAGAGCAAAGAGTTGCTCCTCAACCTACTGAACCTACTGAAAATGTTTACTTTGAAATTCCTTCGGGTATGATAGAGAAACTGCTAGCTAATCCTTTCACAGGTGATGGAACATTACATCCGGATTTGCACCTAATCTATGTGGATGAAGTTTGTGGGTTACTCAAGCTTGCGGGTATGCCCAAGGATGTTATCAAGGAGAAGGTCTTCCCTTTATATTTGAAGGGAGAGGCATTGACATGGTTTAGGCTATGTGATGATATTGGATCATGGAACTACTAACGATTGAAATTGGAATTTCATCAGAAGTTTTATCCTATGCGTCTTGTTCATCGTGATCATAATTATATATATAATTTTTGGCCTCGCGAAGGAGAAAGCATCGCTCAAGCTTGGGGGAGGCTTAAGTCAATGTTATATTCATGCCCCAATCATGAGCTCTCAAAATAAATGATTATTCAAAAAATTTATGCTCGACTTTCTCTCAGTAATCGCTCCATGCTCGATACTTCTTGTACTGGATCTTTTATGATGAAGACTATTGAATTCAAATGGGATTTATTGGAAAGAATTAAATGCAACTCTAAAGATTGGGACCTCGATGAAGGTAGGGAGTCAGGTATAACACCTAAGTTTGATTGTGTTAAATCTTTTATGGATATTGATGCTTTCCGTGAATTTAGCACTAAATATGGACTTGACTCTGAGATAGTAGCTTCTTTCTGTGAATCCTTTGCTACTCATGTTGATCTCCCTAAGGAGAAGTGGTTTAAATATAATCCTCCCATTGAAGTAAAAGTAGTTGCACCTATTAAAGTTGAAGAAAAGACTATCACTTATAATGATCTTGTTGTTCCTACTGCTTATATTGAGAAACCACCTTTCCCTCTTAGAATAAAGGATCATGCTAAAGCTTCAACTATGGTTAACAAAAGTAATATTAAGACACCTAAACCCCATGAGCAAATTAAAGTTGAACCTAGTGTTGCTTGAAGGAAATATGCCCTAGAGGCAATAATAAAGTTATTATTTATTTACTTATTTCATGATAAATGTTTATTATTCATGCTAGAATTGTATTAACAGGAAACATAATACATGTGTGCATACATAGACAAATATAGTGTCACTAGTATGCCTCTACTTGACTAGCTCGTTAATCAAAGATGGTTAAGTTTCCTAACCATACACATGAGTTGTCATTTGATTAAAGGGGATCACATCATTAGGAGAATGATGTGATTGACTTGACTCATTCCGTTAGCTTAGCACTTGATCGTTTAGTATGTTGCTATTGCTTTCTTCATGTTCCTATGACTATGCGATTATGCAACTCCCGTTTACCGAAGGAACACTTTGTGTGCTACCAAACATCACAACGTAACTGGGCGATTATAAAGGTGCTCTACAGGTGTCTCCGAAGGTACTTGTTGAGATGGCCTATTTCGAGATTAGGATTTGTCACTCCGATCATCGGAGAGGTATCTCTGGTGCCACTCGGTAATACACATCACTATAATCCTTGCAAGCATTGTAACTAATGAGTTAGTTGCGGGATGATGTATTACGGAACGAGTAAAGAGACTTGTTGGTAACGAGATTGAACTAGGTATTGAGATACCGATGATCGAATCTCGGGCAAGTAATATACCGATGACAAAGGGAACAACGTATGTTGTTATGTGGTTTGATCGATAAAGATTTTCGTAGAATATGTAGGAGCCAATATGAGCATCCAGGTCCCGCTATTGGTTATTGACCGGAGACGTGTCTCGGTCATGTCTACATAGTTCTCGAACCCGTAGGGTCCGCACACTTAAAGTTCGGTGACGATTTGTATTATGAGTTTTTGTGTTTTGATGTACCTAAGGTAGTTCGGAGTCTCGAATGAGGTCAGGGACATGACGAGGAGTCTTGAAATGGTCAAGACGTAAAGATCGATATATTGGACGACTATATTCGGACATCGGAAAGGTTCTGAGTGATTCAGATATTTTTCGGAGTACCGGAGAGTTACGGGAATTCGCCTAGGAGTAGATGGGCCTTATTGGGCTTTAGGGGGAAGAGAGAAAGGAGAGGCTGCGCCCCCCAAGGCCTAGTCGGAATTGGACTAGGGGGAGGGGCGGCGCCCCCTCCTTCCTTCTCTTCTCTTTTCCCTTTCCTTCTCTCCTACTCCTACTACTTGGAAGGGCTCCTAGTTCTACTAGGAAAGGGGGAATCCTACTCCCGGTGGGAGTAGGACTCCCCTAGGGCACGCCATAGAGAGGGCTGGCCCTCTCCCTCCTCCACTCCTTTATATATGGCGAGAGGGGCACCCCTTGGAGACACAACAATTGATCTCTTGGATCTTTTAGCCGTGGGCGGTGCCCCTCTCCACCATAGTCCACCTCGATAATATTGTAGCGGTGCTTAGGCGAAGCCCTGCGACGGTAGAACATCAACATCGTCACCATGCCATCGTGCTGATGAAACTCTCCCTCAAAGCTCGGCTGGATCGGAGTTCGAGGGATGTCATCGAGTTGAATGTGTGCAGAACTCGGAGGTGCCGTGCGTTCAGTACTTGACCGGTCGGATCGTGAATACGTACGACTACATCAACCGCGTTGTGCTAACGCTTCCGCTTTCGGTCTACGAGGGTACGTGGACACACTCTCCCCTCTCGTTGCTATGCATCACCATGATCTTGCGTGTGCGTAGGATTTTTTTTTGAAATTACTACATTCCCCAACAGTGGCATCAGAGCCAGGTTATTGCGTAGATGTTATATGCACGAGTAGAACACAAGTGGGTTGTGGGCGATACAAGTCATACTGCTTACCAGCATGTCATACTTTGGTTCGGCGGTATTGTTGGATGAAGCGACCCGGACCGACATTACGCGTACGCTTACGCGAGACTGGTTCTACCGACGTGCTTTGCACACAGGTGGCTGGCGGGTGTCAGTTTCTCCAGCTTTAGTTGAACCGAGAGTGGCTACGCCCGGTCCTTGAGAAGGTTAAAACAACACTAACTTGTCGAACTATCGTTGTGGTTTTGATGCGTAGGTAAGAACAGTTCTTGCTCAGCCCGTAGAGGCCACGTAAAACTTGCAACAACAAAGTAGAGGACGTCTAACTTGTTTTTGCAGGGCATGTTGTGATGTGACATGGTCAAGACGTGATGAGATATAAATTGTTGTATGAGATGATCATGTTTTGTTAAAGTTATCGGCAACTGGCAGGAGCCTTATGGTTGTCTCTTTATTTGCATAAGATGCAAGTGCTATGTAATTGTTTTACTTTATCGCTATGCAATAGCAATAGTTGCAAAAGCAATAGCTGGTGAAATGACCATGTGACGACACGTTGATAAAATATCAAGATGATGGAGATCATGGTGTCATGCCGGTAACAATGAAGATCATGAAAGTACTTTGGAGATGGAGATCAAAAGCACAAGATGATTATGGCCATATCATGTCACATATTTTGATTGCATGTGATGTTTATCTTTTATACATCTTATTTTGCTTAGTTCGACGGTAGCTTTATAAGATGATCTCTCACTAAATTCAAGGAAAAAGTGTTCTCCCTGAGTATGCACCGTTGCCAAAGTTCTTCATGCCTAGACACCACGTGATGATCGGGTGTGATAAGCTCTGCGTTCATCTACAACAGGTGCAAGCCAGTTTTGCACACGCAGAATACTCGGGTTAAACTAGACGAGCCTAGCATATGCAGATATGGCCTCAGAACACTGGAGATCGAAAGGTCGAGCGTGAATCATATAGTAGATATGATCAACATAGTGATGTTCACCATTGAAATCTACTCCATCTCACGTGACGATCGAACATGGTTTCGTTGATTTGGATCACGTGATCACTTAGATGATTAGAGGGATGTCTATCTAAGTGGGAGTTCTTAAGTAATATGATTAATTGAACTTTAATCTATCATGAACTTAGTCCTGATAGTATTTTGCAAATAATGTTGTAGATCAATAGCTCGCATTGTTGCTTCCCTATGTTTTATATATGTTCCTAGATAAAACTAAGTTGAAAGATGATAGTAGCAATGATGCGGACTGGGTCCGTGATCTGAGGTTTATCCTCATTGCTGCACAGAAGAATTATGTCCTTGATGCACCACTAGGTGACAGACCTATTGCAGGAGAAGATGCAGACGTTATGAACGTTTGGCTAGCTCAATATGATGACTACTTGATAGTTTAGTGCACCATGCTTAATAGCTTAGAATCGGGACTTCAAAGATGTTTTGAACGTCATAGACCATATGAGATGATCCAGGAGTTGAAGTTAATATTTCAAGCAAATACCCGAGTTGAGACATATGAAGTCTCCAACAAGTTCTATAGCTAAAAGATGGAGGAGAATAGCTCAAGCAGTGAGCATGTGCTCAGATTGTCTGGGTACTACAATCGCTTGAATCAAGTGGGAGTTAATCTTCCAGATAAAATAGTGATTGACAGAATTCTCTAGTCACCATCACCAAGCTAGTAGAACTTCGTGATGAACTATAGTATGCAAGGGATGACGAAAACGATTCCCGAGATTTTCATGATGATGAAATCTATGAAGGTAGAAATCAAGAAAGAGCATCAAGTGTTGATGATTAACAAAACCACTAGTTTCAAGAAAAGGGCAAAGGGAAAGAAAGGGAACTTCATGTAGAATGGCAAGCAAGTTGTCACTTCCGTGAAGAAGCCCAAAGCTAGACTAAAGCCTGAAACTGAGTGCTTCTACTACAAAGGAAATGGTCACTGGAAGCGGAAATGCCCTGAATATTTGGTGGATAAGAAGGATGGCAAAGTGAACAAGGGTATATTTGATATACTGGTTATTGATGTGTACCTTACTAGTGTTTATAGTAGCCCCTGGGTTTTTGATACTTGTTCGATTGCTAAAAATTAGTAACTCGAAACAGGAGTTACAAAATAAATAGAGACTAGTTGAGGGTGAAGTGACGATGTGTGTTGGAAGTGGTTCCAAGATTGATATGATCATCATTGCACACTCCCTATAACTTCAGGATTAATATTAAACCTAAATAAATGTTATTTGGCGTTTGCGTTAAGCATGAATATGATTTGATCATGTTTATTGCAATACAGTTATTCATTTAAAGTCAGAGAATAATTGTTGTTCTGTTTACACGAATAAAACCTTCAATGGCCATACACCCAATGAAAATAGTTTTTTGGATCTCGATCATAGTGATACACATATTCATAATAATTGAAGCCAAAAGATGCAAAGTTAATAATGATAGTGCAACTTATTTGTGGCACTGCCGTTTAGGTCATATTGGTGTAAAGCGCATGAAGAAACTCCATGCTGATGGGATTTTGGAATCACTTGATTATGAATCACTTGATGCTTGCGAACCATGCCTTATGGGAAAGATGACTAAGACTCCGTTCTCCGGAACAATGGAGTGAGCAACTGACTTATTGGAAATAATACATACTGATGTATGCAATCCAATGAGTGTTGAGGCTCGCGGCGGGTATCATTATTTTCTGACCTTCACAGATGATTTGAGCAGATATGGGTATATCTACTTGAAGAAACATAAGTCTGAAACATTTGAAAAGTTCAAAGAATTTCAGAGTGAAGTGGAAAATCATCGTAACAAGAAAATAAAGTTTCTACGATCTGATCGCAGAGGCGAATATTTGAGTTACGAGTTTGGTCTTCAATTAAATCAATGTGGAATAGTTTCACAAACTCATGCCACCTGGAACACCACAACATAATGGTGTGTCTGAACGTCATAACCGTACTTTATTTGATATAGTGCAATCTATGATGTCTCTTACCGATTTACCACTATCATTTTGGGGTTATGCATTAGAGACAGATGCATTCACATTAAAAAGGGCACCATCTAAATCCGTTGAGACGACACCGTATGAACTGTGGTTTAGCAAGAAACCTAAGCTGTCGTTTCTTAAAGTTTGGGGTTGCGATGCTTATGTGAAAAAGTTTCATCTTGATAAGCTCATACCCAAGTCGGAGAAGTGCGTCTTCATAGGATACCCAAAAGTAACTGTTGGGTACACCTTCTATCACAGATCCGAAGGTAAGATATTTGTTGCTGAGAATGGATCCTTTCTAGAGAAGGAGTTTCTCTCGAAAGAAGTCAGTGGGAGGAAAGTAGAACTTGATGAGGTAACTGTACCTACTCCCTTATTAGAAAGTAGTTCATCACAGAAATCTGTTTCTGTGACTCCTACACCAATTAGTGAGGAAGCTAATGATGATGATCATGTAACTTCAGATCAAGTTACTACCGAACCTCGTAGGTCAACCAGAGTGAGATCCGCACCAGAGTGGTACGGTAATCCTGTTCTGGATGTCATGTTAATTGACCATGACGAACCTACGAACTATGAGGAAGCGATGATGAGCCCAGATTCCGCGCAATGGCTTGAGCCCATGAAATCTGAGATGGGATCCATGTATGAGAACAAAGCATGGACTTTGGTTGACTTGCCCGATGACCGACAAGCCATAGAAAATAAATGGATCTTCAAGAGGAAGACGGACGCTGATAGTAGTGTTACTATCTACAAAGCTAGACTTGTCGAAAAAGGTTTTGACAAAGTTCAAGGTGTTGACTACGATGAGATTTTCTCACTCGTAGCGATGCTTAAGTCTGTCCGAATCATGTTAGCAAATTGCCACATTTTATGAAATCTGGCAAATGGATGTCAAAACTACATTCCTTAATGGATTTCTTAAAGAAGAGTTGTATATGATGCAACCAGAAGGTTTTGTCGATCCTAAAGGTGTTAACAAAATGTGCGAGCTCCAGCGATCCATCTATGGACTGGTGCAAGCATCTCAGAGTTGGAATATACGCTTTGATGAGTTGATCAAAGCATATAGTTTTATACAGACTTGTGGTGAAGCCTGTATTTACAAGAAACTAAGTGGGAGCACTACAACATTTCTGATAAATATATGTGAATGACATATTGTTGATCGGAAATAATGTAAAATTTTCTGGAAAGCATAAAGGAGTATTTGAAAGGAGTTTTTCAAATAAAGACCTCGGTGAAGCTACTTACATATCGAGCATCAAGATCTATAGAGATAGATCAAGATGCTGGATAAGTTTTTTCAATGAGTACATACCTTGACAAGATTTTGAAGTAGTTCAAAATGGAACAGTCAAAGAAAGAGTTCTTACGTGTGTTACAAGGTGTGAAATTGAGTAAGACTGAAAGCCCGACCACAGCAGAAGATAGAAAGAGAATGAAAGTTATTCCCTATGCCTCAGCCATACTTTCTATAAAGTATGCCATGCCGTGTACCAGATCTATTGTATACCCTACACTGAGTTTAGCAAGGGAGTACAATAGTGATCTAGGAGTATATCACTGGACAACGGTCAAAATTATCCTTAGTGGAATAAGGATATGTTTCTCGATTATGGAGGTGACAAAAGGTTCGTCGTAAAGGGTTACGTCGATGCAAATTTTGACACTGATACAGATGACTCTAAGTCTCAATCTGGATACATTTTGAAAGTGGGAGCAATTAGATAGAGTAGCTCTGTGCAGGGCATTGTTGACATAGAAATTTGCAAAATACATACGGATCCGAATGTGGCAGACCCATAGACTAAACTTCTCTCACAAGCAAAACATGATCACACCTTAGTACTCTTTGGGTGTTAATCACATAGTGATGTGAACTAGATTATTGACTCTAGTAAACCATTTGTGTGTTGGTCACATAATGATGTGAACTGTGGGTGTTAATCACATGGTGATGTGAACTATTGGTGTTAAATCACATCGTGATGTGAACTAGATTATTGACTCTAGTGCAAGTGGGAGACTGAAGGAAATATGCCCTAGAGGCAATAAAGTTATTATTTATTTCCTTATGTCATGATAAATGTTTATTATTCATGCTAGAATTATATTAACCGGAAACATAATACATGTGTGAATACATAGACAAACATAGTGTCACTAGTATGCCTCTACTTGACTAGCTCATTAATCAAAGATGGTTAAGTTTCCTAACCATAGACATGAGTTGTCATTTGATTAAACGGGATCACATTATTAGGAGAATGATGTGATTGACTTGACCCATTCCGTTAGCTTAGCACTTGATCGTTTAGTATGTTGCTATTGCTTTCTTCATGACTTATACATGTTCCTATGACTATGAGATTATGCAACTCCCATTTACCGGAGGACCACTTTGTGTTCTACCAAACGTCACAACATAACTAGGTGATTATAAAGGTGCTCTACAGGTGTCTCCAAAGGTACTTGTTGAGTTGGCGTATTTCGAGATTAGGATTTGTCACTCCGATCGTCAAGAGGTATCTCTGGGCCCACTCGGTAATACACATCACTATAAGCATTGTAACTAATGAGTTAGTTGCGGGATGATGTATTACGTAACGAGTAAAGAGACTTGCCGGTAACAAGATTGAACTAGGTATTGAGATACCGACGATCGAATCTCGGGCAAGTAATATACCGATGACAAAGGGAACAACATATGTTGTTATGCGGTTTGACCCATAAAGATCTTCATAGAATATGTATGAGCCAATATGAGAATCCAAGTTCCGCTATTGGTTATTGACCGGAGACATGTCTCGGTCATGTCTACATAGTTCTCGAACCCGTAGGGTCCGCACGCTTAAAGTTCGGTGACGATTTGTATTATGAGTTTTTGAGTTTTGATGTACCGAAGGTAGTTCGGAGTCCCGGATGAGATCGGGGACATGACGAGGAGTCTCTAAATGGTCGAGACGTAAAGATCGATATATTAGACGACTATATTCGGACATCGGAAAGGTTCCGAGTGATTCGGGTATTTTTTGGAATACCGGAGAGTTACGGGAATTCGCTGGGGAGTAGATGGGCCTTATTGGGCTTTAGAGGAAAGAGAGAGAGAGAGGAGAGGCTGCGCAACCCCCAAGGCCTAGTCCGAATTGTACTAGGGGGAGGGGCGGCGCCCCCTCCTTCCTTCTCTTCTCTTTTCCCTTCCCTTCTCTCCTACTCCTACTACTTGGAAGGGCTCCTAGTTCTACTAGGAAAGGGGGAATCCTACTCCCGGTCGGAGTAGGACTCCCCTAGGGCGCGCCATAGAGAGGGTCGGCCCTCTCGCTCCTCCACTCCTTTATATACGGCGAGAGGGGCACCCCTTGGAGACACAACAATTGATATCTTGGATCTTTTAGCCGTGTGCGGTGCCCCTCTCCACCATAGTCCACCTCGATAATATCATAGCGGTGCTTAGGCGAAGCCCTGCGATGGTAGAACATCAACATCGCCACCACACCGTCATGCTGACGGAACTCTCCCTCAAAGCTCGGCTGGATCCGAGTTTGAGGGACGTCATCGAGTTGAACGTGTGCGGAACTCGGAGGTGTCGTGTGTTCGGTACTTGATCGGTCGGATCGTGAAGACGTATGACTACATCAACCGCGTTGTGCTAACGCTTCCGCTTTCGGTCTACGAGGGTACGTGGACACACTCTCCCCTCTTGTTGCTATGCATCACCATGATCTTGCGTGTGCGTAGGATTTTTTTTGAAATTACTATGTTCCCCAACATTGCTATGGTTAAAGTTCTCTTGGCCAATAATATTGATGGGCGTATTATTTACTTCTACAATGAATCTGCTAGAATTGCTAGACCTGATACTAAAAATAAACATAGACCTGTTGTAGGCATGCCTGTTATTTCTGTTAAAATAGGAGATCATTGCTATCATGGCTTATGTGATATGGGTGCTAGTGCAAGTGCAATACCTCATTCCTTATACAAAGAAATTATGCATGATATTGCACCTGCTGAGATAGAAGAAATTGATGTTACAATTAAGCTTGCCAATAGAGATACTATTTCACCAGTTGGGATTGTTAGAGATGTTGAAGTTTTGTGTGGGAAAGTTAAATATCCTGCTGATTTTCTTGTTCTTGGTTCCCCACAAGATGACTTTTGTCCCATTATATTTGGTAGACCCTTCTTGAATACTGTTAATGCTAAGATAGACTGCAATAAGGATATTGTTTCTGTTGGTTTAGGGGATATGTCTCATGAGTTTAATTTTGCTAAATTTCGTAGACAACCCCATGATAAAGAATTGCCTGGTAAAGATGAAATTATTGGTCTTGCTTCTATTGCCATGCCTCCTAGTGATCCTTTAGAACAATATTTGCTAGACCATGAAAATGATATGTTTATGAATGAAAGAAGGGAAATAGATGAACTATTATTTAAACAGGGTCCTATTTTGAAACACAACTTGCCTGTTGAAATTCTAGGGGATCCTCCTCCACCCAAGGGTGATCCCGTGTTTGAGCTTAAACCTTTACCTGATACTCTCAAATATGCTTATATTGATGAGAAAGAGATATATCATGTTATTATTAGTGCTAACCTTTCAGAGCATGAGGAAAAGAAATTATTGAAAACTCTGAAGAAGCACCATGTTGCTATTGGATATACTCTTGATGATCTTAAGGGCATTAGTCCCACTTTATGCCAGCACAAAATAAAGTTGGAGAAGGATGCTAAACCGGTTGTTGATCACCAACGACGGTTAAACCCTAAGATGAAAGAAGTGGTAAGAAAAGAAATACTAAAGCTTCTAGAGGCAGGTGTAATTTATCCCGTTGCTGATAGTCAGTGGGTAAGTCCTGTCCATTGTGTCCCTAAGAAGGGAGGTATTACTGTTGTTCCTAATGATAAAGATGAATTCATCCCACAAAGAATTGTTACAGGTTATAGAACGGTAATTGATTTCCACAAATTAAATAAAGCTACTAAAAAGGATCATTACCCGTTACCTTTTATTGATCAAATGCTAGAAAGGTTATCCAAACATACACATTTTTGCTTTCTAGATGGTTATTCCGGTTTCTCTCAAATTCCTGTATCAAAAGAGGATCAAGAAAAGACAACTTTCACTTGCCCTTTCGGTACCTTTGCTTATAGGCGTATGCCTTTTGGTTTATGTAATGCACCTGCTACCTTTCAAAGATGTATGACTGCTATATTCTCTGACTTTTGTGAAAAGATTGTTGAGGTATTCATGGATGATTTCTCCGTTTACGGAACTTCTTTTGATGATTGCTTAAGCAACCTTGATCGAGTTTTGCAGAGATGTGAAGAAACTAATCTTGTCTTGAATTGGGAGAAGTGCCACTTCATGGTTAATGAAGGTATTGTCTTGGGGCATAAATTTTTTGAAAGAGGTATTGAAGTTGATAAAGCTAAAGTTGATGCTATTGAAAAGATGTTGTGTCCCAAGGACATTAAAGGTATAATAAGTTTCCTTGGTCATGCCGGTTTTTATATGTAACATCCCAAATTTTCAATTTGGAATGTTATACATAGTCATCCATGCATATCATATTTTATTTGCATTTCGTCTCGCGATCCTCAAAATCCTAAGCAACTCAAGGACCCTCGCAGAGAGTTGGGGATTTTTCCGGTTTTCAAATTTGATTTTATCAAATTATGAAACGAGGATTTTGGTTTTACTTATTTTTCTCTCCGAAAATATTTCATATCAAAATATATGAGAGGAGATAATATGACTTCTCCAAGATAATTGAAATATTGGAGGAAAAATATTAAAATCAAATATTTGTTTTATTTGGATTTTATTGCAATTTTGTTTGCATTAGAAAAATTGCACGTTTTCAAAATTGCATTTTAGGGCCAAGAAAATGTTCCTCTTGTTCTAAATATTTTATTTAGACGGTGAAAATTTATTTTGGCATTTTTAGATTTTTATTTATTTTTCTAGGGTTTTATTTCGGTCGGTGAAATTATTTTAAAAAAAAGTTCCCGCGCCCGACTGGGCCTAAGGCCCAGCCAAGCCAGGCCGGCCCGCAGCCGCCGCCGCCGCTCGGACTAGGAGTCCGAGCCGGACTCCGCCGCCGCCGCTTGCCCCTCCTCCAAGCAAGCCGCCCCGCCCCGCCCTTTATATAGCCGCCACCCCCTAGCCCCCCACCCCCACAGCCACCGCCGCCCCGCGCCAACCCCGCCGCCTCCCCGCAAGCCACCGCCCCGCCACCTCGCCTCGCCGGAGCCCCTCGCCGGAGGTAGCCGCCGGATCCGAGCCGCCGGTTTTTTAAGAACCGTTTGGTTTTTTTAGAAAACCCTAGATTCATTTTTTTCGGATCGCTGGTTTTTCTCGGTTCTTCTAGTTAGCAGACGTTCGTCCGTACGTTCGTTTTAACGAAGGTTTTCGCCCGTTAGTTACAGCTAACGAACGCTCGTTCGTTAGTATGTTCATCAGTTTTCTTTTATCGGATTTATTCCGCGAGTTTTCTGATCGTGATTTCTGATCCGATCTTAGTTTCTGTTTATCTTTCCGCTCGTTAGTCGGAATCAGGCGATTCAAGCACCTAGAGTTTCGTCTCAAAACCCTCTTTCCGTTTAACCAACTTAAATAAGTTTTTGCTACTGTAAAATTTGACCTAGGTTCAGATTAGTAAACGAAGCTTCTTTCTTTCGCCGTATGAGTTTCGTTGCTCCGTTTGATTTGATTCTTTTTGCGAACCGGAGTTCTTAAGTTGAACCTTCTAGTCAACCTCTTTTATTTGAGTTTTACTTGCGCATATTTGCTTGTTGCTTATGTATGTTATTGTTTGTTTGCGATAGAACACCCGGTGTGAAGCGTGCTACTACGAGTCCCTAGGTTTCGCAGACCGTCAGCAAGGCAAGTAACACTTTGATCATATCCCTTTTATCACCCAGTTTTTATGCATTAGTTCCAATCCTCAAACTTTGCATGATTAGGATGCCATTAACATGTGGGTTGGGAAGTAGTTGATGAGGTAGAACCTATTACCCTGTTACATTCAAACCCTTGGGAGTTACTTCTATGCGTTGCTTATATTGCTATGCTATGCTATGCTCGTAGACGTGGTTTGGGTTTGAGTGAAATCCATGACAGATGTGAGTTTGTTAATTAATGGTTCAACTTAAGGTGGCAACTTAAATTAACATCTGGGTGGATTGAGGCACCTGGAGTACCCAGTGTTGCCTGTATTTTTGGAAATCCCGGAGTACCCGTGTGATCTTCCTATGGACCGCCACCCAGGCTCAAAGGGAACTAAGATGATTCATGCTAGAAACTTCCGTGTGCAGCCACAGGCTATTATGGGCTCTAGCATAGTTGAGTAAGTTACGTGAAGCTCTTGAAGAGGCAGATCAGCAGGTAGTGGGATGTAGGTTTGGTATGGTCTGTCCGGAGTAGAGAGCTAATGTTTCTGAAAGACTGTGTCTCGGTCATCCGTTTCTCAAACACTTTGTAGTGCGAGAAATCCAACAGAGGCGATCGAGTCTTGTGGGGAAAAGTGCACAAACCTCTGCTGAGTGTATAATCTAATCATGGTTAGCCGTGTCCCCGGTTATGGACAATTCTTGAGTATCTAGTATTTGGGTTATCACATGTATCTCATCATTCTTAAATAATATTGTTGGGATGTTAATCACTTTAATTGGGATTGAGTTGGAGGAACCTTCTCAATGATGTTTCAACTGCCATGATAGTTAAATTAAAACCTATTCCTTTGTTGTAGGAAAAAATTGGCTTTTCACAAAAACTATAACCATAGAGCTTTCCACCATCCAAATATGCATGTAGTGATAGCATTATTCTGTTCCTGCTCTACTGTGTTACTTTGCCAGCATATTCCATGTGCTGACCCATTTTCGGGCTGCAACGTGTTATGTTGCAGACTTTTCAGACGAGGAGTAAGGTTCGTTAGGTCGTTGCCGTGCAGCTCAGCTATGCCGTTGGAGTTAATGGACTCACTTTATCTTCCAAGCCTTCCGCTGTTATCGTATTAGATGGCCTTAAGCCATATTATTGTAATAAGTTCTCTTTTGAGACATTCGATGTAATAAGTGTGTGATTGCCACTCTGTTATAAATCCTTTGAGTACTGTGTGTGTCAGCATTACCGATCTAGAGATGACACTGAAGCACAGAGACTTGGCCATCTGAGGTCAGGTCGCTACAAGATGGTATTAGAGCCAGGTTTCGATCCTAGTGATGATGACTTTGAAGACGAAGCTGGAGCAGACATCATGGAGTCTTCCACCGATCAAAATTTCTAGATGACCACCAAATATTAGTTGTATTTCCCCATGTAATTAGTAGTAGATGAGCACTTTGCAATATCCCTAGACCATTTGTATGCCCTTGCTTGATTGATTGAGTGAAATGTTTGTGTTTGTCTCATGTGCATATGGGTAGTGTTTTCTCATTAGACCGCTTTTCTATTCTGATCTCTTCCATCTAAACCCATCAGATGCCTCTGAGACGTGACACCGGTTTTGCTTTCCCACCGGAGCTCACCCAGTTGATCCAGCAGCAGAATACTTTGATGCAATTGCTAGTTCAGAACCAGGGCAACAACAACAACAATAACAACAACAACAACCCGCCGCCAGTGGACAACCTAGCCCGTTTTCTAAGGTTACAACCGCCGGTGTTTTCCAGTAGCACCGAGCCAATAGTTGCTGATGATTGGCTACGCCATATTGGAAGGGAGTTGACCACTGCGGGATGCACTGATGCTGAGAAGGTGCATTTTGCCGCACATCAGTTGGATGGACCAACAACATCATGGTGGGAGAATTACACAGCCACTTTCCCCATAGCCAACGTCACTTGGGACCAGTTTCAGCAAGCTTTCCGCACGGCCCATGTCTCAACTGGAGCTATGCAGATGAAGAAGCGGGAGTTCCGCAACCTACGCCAGGGGAACCGTACCGTGGCTCAGTACGTGGATGATTTTAGCAAGTTATCACGCTATGCCCCTGATGATGTGGCCACAGATGCCGCGAAGCAAGAGAAGTTTATGGAAGGGCTGAATGATGAGATGAGCATGCAATTGATGGTAGCAACCTTCAACAACTACCAGGAGTTGGTAGATAAGGCTCTTATGACTGAAGGGAAGCAGCAGCAGATTGAGAGCCGCAAGAGAAAGTATGGACAAGGGAAGTATAATTCAGGTGCACAGCAGAAGCCACGCCTAACCCCGAATTCGGGAGGACTTGTTCATAACCATGGAGGTCACAACCACACTGGAGGAGGATCGCATAACCACAATGGTTCTAGGAATGGGAATGGGAATGGAGCCAACAATAATCAGAACCGCCCCAATCCAGCCACACCCGCCAAAAGAGATCTAAGTCACGTTACTTGTTTCAAGTGTGGGAAGACTGGACACTATGCCACGGAGTGCCCTGAAGGAAAGAATGGAAATGGAAATGGGAGCGCTGGGAAGAAACCCAATCCATTCAACAAAGGACAAGTGAACCACGTTAACGTGGAGGAGGTTGAAGAGCAGCCGGACGCGGTAATAGGTAAGTTTTTGGTTAAGTCATTTACCGCTCTTGTTCTTTTCGATACATTCATATATATCAAGGGGATTTGTGGATAAGTTTAAACTACCAACCCAAACCCTTAGGACCCCTCTGTTAGTAAGCTCACCTGGAGCAGAATACATGCCTAGCTGATGGTGCGACCAGGTACCCTTAACCATTGGCACACATGTTTTTCCGTCTGACCTAATTATCTTGGAGTCACAAGGATTGGATGTGATATTAGGTATGGACTGGATGTCAAAGTTTGGAGGGAGTATTTCCTGTGCTAGTAAGTCGATTTATCTTATCACCCCGGAGGGAAAAAGGATTAAGTATGTGTCTAGGCATGTGCCTAGGAGGAGCCAAGTGAATGCCCTTATGGGAGTTGTTCAGGAGGAAGTGCCTGTAGTGAAGGATTATCCGGATGTTTTTCCCGAGGAGTTACCAGGCATGCCACCAGATAGAGACATTGAGTTTTTGATAGAGCTGTTGCCAGGAACAAGACCAATATCCAAGAGACCCTATCGGATGCCCGCAAATGATCTGGAGGAAATCAAGAAACAGATCAAGGAGTTATTGGAAAAAGGATACATTCGAAGAAGTTCATCACCTTGGGGAGCCCTTGTGCTTTTGGTTGAGAAGAAGGACAAATCCCTAAGGATGGTTGTTGATTATCAAGCCTTGAATGAGGTGACGATTAAGAACAAGTACCCACTGCTGATGATCAATGATCTGTTTGATCAGTTGCAAGGAGCTAAGCTGTTTTTCAAGATCGATCTGCGATCAGGATACCATCAGTTGAAGATACGTGAGAAGGATATACCAAAGACAACGTTCACGATGCGGTATGGATTATACGAGTACACGGTCATGTCATTTGGACTGACTAATGCCCCTGCTTATTTCATGAGCATGATGAACAAGGTGTTCATGGAGTATTTGGACAAGTTTGTTGTGGTGTTTACTAATGATATTATGGTATACTCGAAGAACGAGGAGGAGCACAAGGAGCATTTGCGCTTAGTTCTCGAGAAACTCAGGGAACACCAGTTGTATGCTAAGTTTAGCAAATGCGAGTTTTGGTTGAAGGAAGTCGGGTTCCTTGGACATGTTATATCGGGAGAAGGTATAGCAGTAGACCCCAGCAAAATTCAGTCAGTCACTGAATGGTTGGCACCCACCTCAGTTAGCGAGATCCGCAGTTTCCTTGGACTCGCAGGTTACTATCGGAGATTCATTGAGAACTTTTCCAAGATTGCGAAGCCAATGACTGAACTATTAAAGAAGGATACTAAGTTTAAATGGACAGAAGATTGCGAGGCAAGTTTCCAGGAGTTGAAGGAACGGTTGACTACAGCACCAGTGCTAACACTGCCGGATATACATAAGGAATTCCAAGTGTATTGTGACGCCTCTCGCTTAGGATTTGGATGTGTACTTATGCAGGATGGAAGAGTTGTTTCGTATGCCTCACGACACTAAAACCTCATGAGTTGAACTATGCCACGCATGATTTGGAGTTAGCAGCCGTAGTGCATGCATTGAAGACCTGGAGGCATTACCTTATTGGAAACCGTTGTGATGTATACACGGACAATAAGAGTTTGAAGTACATCTTCACCCAGAAGGAACTGAACCTTAGACAGAGGAGATGGTTGGAGCTTATAAAGGATTATGATATGAAGCTACACTATCACCCAGGAAAGGCCAAAGGTTTTCATGAGGATGAGCACGATAACTTATGGTTTGAAGACCGAGTTTATGTGCCCAATAACTAGGAGATCAAGAAGTTAATACTTCAAGAGGCTCATGACTCACCCTACTCAATACACCCCAGAAACACCAAGATGTATCTGGATTTGAAGGAACATTTCTGGTGGACTGGTATGAAGAAGGATATTGCTGAGTACGTAGCCGTATGTGACGTATGTTAGAGAGTGAAGGCAGAACATCAGAAGCCAGCATGATTATTACAGCCTATGCCGATACCCGAATGGAAGTGGGATAAACTTGGCATGGATTTTATTACCGGATTGACCAGGACTAAAGCAGGGTATGATTCTATATGGGTAGTAGTTGATCGCTTGACCAAAATGGCTCACTTCATCCCAGTGAAAACCACTTATACAAGTGTGAAGTTGGCCAAGATTTATATGTCCAGGATCGTATGTCTGCATGGATTTCCAAGGACCATCGTATCAGATAGAGGAACATAGTTTACTTCAAAGTTTTGGCATCAGTTACATCAGACTTTGGGGACTAGGTTGGAGTTTAGTACAACTTTTCACCCACGGACAGATGGACAGACCGAGAGAGTGAACCAAATTTTGGAGGACATGTTGAGAGCCTGTGCGCTAGATTATGGATCTAGTTGGGATGACAATTTGCCTTACGCAGATTTCTCGTACAACAATAGCTACCAAGCCAGTTTGAAGATGGCACCATTTGAAGCCCTGTATGGACGCAGGTGCAGAACACCTTTGATGTGGGACGAGGTAGGAGACCGACAGTTGTTTGGACCAGACTTGATCAAGGATTCTGAGGAGAAGGTTAAATTGATTCGTGATAGATTGAAGATTGCTCAGTCTAGGCAGAAGAGTTATGCGGACTCAAAATGCAAAGAAGTAACCTATGAAATTGGAGATAGAGTATATCTGCGAGTATCTCCCTTGCGAGGAGTGAAACGTTTTGGAGTTAAGGGGAAATTAGCTCCGAGATTTGTAGGACCATATAGTGTTTTGGAACGGATGGGAGAAGTTGCCTACAAGTTGGAATTACCCGAGGGATTGTCAGGAGTTCATGATGTGTTTCACGTTTCACAGCTGAAGAAGTGTCATGCTGAGATGGCCGATATACCGTTAAGAGATACAGTACCCTTGGAGGCAATTCAGTTGGACAGTGATTTGACTTACGAGGAGAAACCAGTAAAGATTCTTGAGTTTGCCAGCAGAGTCACTCGCAGTAAGGTTATCAAGTTTTGCAAAGTTCAGTGGAGCCACTATACCGAGGACGAAGCCACCTGGGAACGAGAGGATGATCTTCGCAAGGACCACCCACACCTATTTTCAAGCCAACCCGAATCTCGAGGGCGAGATTCATCTTAAGGGGGGTAGGTTTGTAACATCCCAAATTTTCAATTTGGAATGTTATACATAGTCATCCATGCATATCATATTTTATTTACATTTCATCTCGCGATCCTCGAAATCCTAAGCAACTCAAGGACCCTCGGAGAGAGTTGGGGATTTTTTCCGGTTTTCAAATTTGATTTTATCAAATTATGAAACGAGGATTTTGGTTTTAATTATTTTTCTCTCCGAAAATATTTCATATCAAAATATATGAGAGGAGATAATATGACTTCTCCAAGATAATTGAAATATTGGAGGGAAAATATTGAAATCAAATATTTGTTTTATTTGGATTTTATTGCAATTTTGTTTGCATTAGAAAAATTGCACGTTTTCAAAATTGCATTTTAGGGTCAAGAAAATGTTCATCTCGTTCTAAGTATTTTATTTAGACGGTGAAAATTTATTTTGGTATTTTTAGATTTTTATTTATTTTTCTAGGGTTTTATTTCGGTTGGCGAAATTATTAAAAAAAAAAGTTCCCGCGCCCGACTGGGCCTAAGGCCCAGCCGAGCCAGCCCGGCCCGCAGCCGCCGCCCCGCCACCGCCGCTTGCCCCTCCTCCAAGCAAGCCGCCCCGCCCCGCCCTTTATATAGCCGCCATCCCCGAGCCCCCCACCCCACAGCCACCGCCGCCCCGCGCCAACCCCGCCGCCTGCGCTAGCCGCCACTGCGGCGGCTTGCCGCCGCTGCCGCTTGCCGCGCCCAGCACCGCCGCCACCGCTTGCCGGCGCCGCCCCGCCACCTCACCTCGCCGGAGCCCCTCGCCGGAGGTAGCCACCGGATCCGAGCCACCATTTTTTTAAGAACCATTCGTTTTTTAGAAAACCCTAGATTCGTTTTTTTCGGATCGCCGGTTTTTCTCAGTTCTTCTAGTTAGCGGACGTTCGTCCATACATTCATTTTAACGAACGGTTTTTGCCCGTTAGTTACAGCTAACGAACGCTCGTTCATTAGTCTGTTCGTCAGTTTTCTTTTATCGGATTTATTCCGCGAGTTTTCTGATCGCGATTTCTCATCCGATCTTAGTTTCTGTTTATCTTTTCGCTCGTTAGTCGGAATCAGGCGACTCAAGTGCCTAGAGTTTCGTCTCAAAACCCTCTTTCCGTTTAACCAACTTAAATAATTTTTTTCTACTGTAAAATTTGACCTAGGTTCAGATTAGTAAACGAAGCTTCTTTCTTTCGCCGTTTGAGTTTCGTTGCTCCGTTTGATTTGATTCTTTTTGCGAACTGGAGTTCTTAAGTTGAACCTTCTGGTCAACCTCTTTTATTTGAGTTTTGGTTGCGCATCTTTGCTTGTTGCTTATGTATGTTATTGTTTGTTTGCGATAGAACACCCGGAGTGCGAAGCGTGCTACTACGAGTCCCTAGGTTTCGCAGACCGTCAGCAAGGCAAGAAACACTTTGATCATATCCCTTTTATCACCCAGTTTTTATGCATTAGTTCCAATCCTCAAACATTGCATGATTAGGATGTCATTAACATGTGGGTTGGGAAGTAGTTGATGAGGTAGAACCTATTACCCTGTTACATTCAAACCCTTGGGAGTTACTTCTATGCGTTGCTTATATTGCTATGCTATGCTATGCTCGTAGACGTGGTTTGGGTTTTAGTGAAATCCATGACAAATGTGAGTTTGTTAATTAATGGTTCAACTTAAGGTGGCAACTTAAATTAACATCTGGGTGGATTGAGGCACCTGGAGTACCCAGTGTTGCCTGTATTTTTGGAAATCCCGGAGTACCCGTGTGATCTTCCTATGGACCGCCACCCAGGCTCAAAGGGAACTGAGATGATTCATGCTAGAAACTTCCGTGTGCAGCCAAAGGATATTATGGGCTCTAACATAGTTGAGTAAGTTACGTGAAGCTCTTGAAGAGGCAGATCAGCAGGTGGTGGGATGTAGGTTTGGTATGGTCTGTCTGGAGTAGAGAGTTAATGTTTCTGAAAGACTGTGTCTCGGTCATCCGTTTCTCATACACCTTGTAGTGCGAGAAATCCAACGGAGGCGATTGAGACTTGTGGGAAAAAGTGCACAAACCTCTGCAGAGTATATAATCTAATCATGGTTAGCCGTGTCCCCGGCTATGGACAATTCTTGAGTATCTAGTATTTGGGTTATCACATGTATCTCATCATTCTTAAATAATATTGTTGGGATGTTAATCACTTTAATTGGGATTGAGTTGGAGGAACCTTCTCAATGATGTTTCAACTGCCATGATAGTTAAATTAAAATCTATTCCTTTGTTGTAGGGAAAAATTGGCTTTTCACAAAAACTATAACCATAGAGCTTTCCACCAGCCAAATATGCATGTAGTGATAGCATTATTCTGTTCCTGCTCTACTGTGTTACTTTGCCAGCATATTCCATGTGCTGACCCGTTTTCGGGCTGCAACGTGTTATGTTGCAGACTTTTCAGACGAGGAGTAAGGTTCGTTAGGTCGTTGCCGTGCAGCTCAGCTGTGCCGTTGGAGTTAATGGACTCACTTTATCTTCCAAGCCTTCCGCCGTTATCGTATTAGATGGCCTTAAGCCATATTATTGTAATAAGTTCTCTTTTGAGACATTCGATGTAATAAGTGTGTGATTGCCACTCTATTATAAATCCTTCGAGTACTGTGTGTGTCAGCATTACCGATCCAGGGATGACACTGAAGCACAGAGACTTGGCCATCTGAGGTCAGGTCGCTACATTATAGGAGGTTCATTAAGGACTTCTCTAAAATTTCTCGGCCTCTGACTATTCTCTTACAAAAATATGTCCCTTTTGTCTTTGATGATGATTGTGTAGGAGCATTTGAAATACTTAAGAAAGCTTTGGTTTCTGCACCTATTGTTCAACCTCCTGATTGGAATTTACCATTTGAATTTATGTGTGATGCTAGTGATTATGTTGTAGGGGCTGTTCTAGGACAAAGAGTTGATAAGAAATTAAATGTTATTCAATATGCTAGTAAAAATCTAGACAGTGCCCAAAGAAATTATGCTACTACTGAAAAAGAATTTTTAGCAGTTGTATTTTCTTGTGATAAGTTCAGACCTTATATTGTTGATTCTAAAGTAACTGTTCACACTGATCAAGCTGCTATTAAATATCTTATGGAAAAGAAAGATGCTAAACCTAGACTTATTAGATGGGTTCTCTTGCTACAAGAATTTGATTTGCATATTATTGATAGAAAGGGAGCTGAGAACCCCGTTGCAGACAACTTGTCTAGGTTAGAGAATGTTCTTGATGACCTACTACCTATTGATGATAGCTTTCCTAATGAACAATTAGCTATCGTAAATGCTTCTCGTACTGCTCCATGGTATGCTGATTATGCTAATTATGTTGTTGCTAAGTTTATACCACCTAGTTTCACATACCAGCAAAAGAAAAAGTTCTTCTATGATTTAAGACACTACTTCTGGGATGACCCACATCTTTATAAA
This sequence comes from Triticum urartu, assembly GCF_003073215.2. Taxonomy (NCBI): domain Eukaryota; kingdom Viridiplantae; phylum Streptophyta; class Magnoliopsida; order Poales; family Poaceae; genus Triticum; species Triticum urartu. The sequence continues at coordinate 253,550,402 of NC_053022.1, read as the reverse complement.
GAAGGACTAGATGGTGTTATTAGATGTTGTGTACCTGAGCATGAAAACGAACAGATCCTATGCAAGTGCCACTCCGAGGCTTATGGAGGACACCATGCTGGAGATAGAACTGCACATAAGGTATTGCAATCCGGTTTTTATTGGCCTACTCTCTTCAAGGATGCCTGTAAGTTTGTTTTGTCTTGTGATGAATGTCAGAGAATTGGTAATATTAGTAGACGTCAAGAAATGCCTATGAATTATTCACTTGTTATTGAACCATTTGATGTTTGGGGCTTTGATTATATGGGACCGTTTCCTTCTTCTAATGGGTATACCCATATTTTAGTTGCTGTTGATTACGTTACTAAGTGGGTAGAAGCTATTCCAACTAGTAGTGCTGATCATAACACCGCTATTAAGATGCTTAAAGAAGTTATTTTTCCGAGGTTTGGAGTCCTTAGATACTTAATGACTGATGGTGGTTCACATTTTATTCATGGTGCTTTCCGTAAAATGCTTGCTAAGTATGATGTTAATCATAGAATTGCATCTCCATATCATCCACAGTCTAGTGGTCAAGTAGAACTTAGCAATAGAGAGCTTAAATTAATTTTGCAAAAGGCTGTTGATAGATCTAGAAAGAATTGGTCCAAGAAACTTGATGATGCATTATGGGCCTATAGAACTGCATATAAAAATACTATGGGTATGTCTCCGTATAAAATGGTTTATGGTAAAGCATGTCACTTACCTCTTGAATTAGAACATAAGGCATATTGGGCTATTAAAGAGCTCAACTATGACTTTAAACTTGCAGGTGAGAAGAGGCTTTTTGACATTAGTTCACTCGATGAATGGAGAACCCATGCCTATGAGAATGCCAAACTGTTTAAAGAAAAAGTTAAAAGATGGCATGACAAAAGGATATAGAAGTGTGAGTTTAATGTAGGTGATTATGTATTGCTATACAACTCTCGTTTAAGGTTTTTTGCAGGCAAACTTCTCTCTAAATGGGAAGGTCCTTACATCATCAAGGAGGTCTATCGTTCTGGTGCCATAAAAATCAACAACTTCGAAGGCACAAATCCGAGGGTGGCGAACGGTCAAAGAATCAAACATTATATCTCAGGTAATCCTATAAATGTTGAAACTAATGTTATTGAAACCATAACCCCAGAGGAATACATAAGGGACACTTTCCAGAACGTTTCAGACTCCAAAAAGAATAGGTACATGGTACGGTAAGTAAACAAACTCCAAAACAGTTCTAATGGCAATTTTTCTCCGTTTTGGAATATTTAAGAAAATAGGAAAATAAGAAGCAGTCCGGGAAGGACACGGAGCTTCCACGAGGGTGGAGGGCGCGCCCTACCCCCCTGGGCGCCCCCTGCCTCGTGGGCACCTCGTGTGCCCCCGGACTCCGTTTTCTTGCACAATACTTCTTTTGGTCGGTAAAAATTCACTATATAATCTCCCGAAGGTTTTGACCACCGTATCACGCAAATATCTTCTGTCTTTGTTTCGAGTTGTTTCTGCTGTAAAGTTAGAGCAAGATGTCTTCTCAAGAGTCAGTCGGGGAGAGCCGGGTGTCTCATCCGACACCGGGGCCAAGAGCAAACAGCAATGCTGACCCCTTTGGGCCATCAACTGAGGAAGAGATGGAGGCCGATTTGAAAAGGATAGATGCCATGGAGAAGGATGAAGAAGTTACTTCTTGTTTCCGAGCTGGATTCACTATGGGAGAACTATAGAGCTCTGCTATTCCAAACTCGGTCATCCCTTCCAATGTTAGATTTCTTTCTTATGAAAATATGAAAAAGAGTGTTACTTGTTCTCCTGCAGCTATGCAACATCCTTGGGTGAAAGGAGCTTTAGCCGTCACAGGCAAGCTCCGTAAGGAAATAATGGACCTCAAGCAGCAAGTCAATAAGCTCGAGGAAGAGAATCGTATCCCGAAGGGAATCATCGCCAAGAATATCACATCACCACCCCCGAAGAAGGAGACATAAACACATGGTATGGGCACTCCCCTTGGCAACTGCCAAGCTTGGGGGAGTGCCCCAGTATCGTATCACCATCACTTTTATCTTTACCGTTTTTCTTAGTTCGATCCTTTTGGTAATATCTTGATCTAGTAGAATAAAGTTTTACTATATTCTAGTTGTGAGTTTTGCTTTACGATCCTTCTATGTAATCAAGTCCGTGAGCTATATATAATAAAGATTACTGTTGAGTCGAGGGCTTGATTATCTTGCTATGATCTTGAGGGAATAGAATAAAAGAATAAGAATAAAAGGAAATAAAGAGATCATATGGATCTTATGGAGAGTAATGACTTCACATATAAAGAGTATGATGAATAAAAATTGTTGAGAGTTGACAAACATAGTTTTGGTCATCGTTGCAATTAATAGGAAGTAATAAGGAAAGAGAGGTTTTCACATATAAATATACCATCTTGGACATCTTTTATGATTGTGAGCACTCATTAAAATATGATATGCGAAAGAGTTGACGTTGGACAAGGAAGACAACGTAATGGGTTATGTTTTCTTACATCTCAGATAAATTATATTGTCATGGATCATCCAACATGTTGAGCTTTCCTTTCCCTCTCATGCTAGCCAAATTCTATGCACCAAGTAGAGATACTACTTGTGCTTCCAAATATCCTTAAACCTAGTTTTGCCATGAGAGTCCACCATATCTACCTATGGATTGAGTAAGATCCTTCAAGTAAGTTGTCATCGTTGCAAGCAATAAAAATTGCTCTCTAAATATGTATGATTTATTAGTGCGGAGAAAATAATCTTTATACGATCTTGTGATGTGTAAGAAATAAAACCAATGGACTGCATAATAAAGGTCCATATCACAAGTGGCAATATAAAGTGATGTTCTTTTGCATTAAGACTTCGTGCATCCAACCATAAAAGCACATGACAACCTCTGCTTCCCTCTGCGAAGGGCCTATCTTTTATTCTTGTCTTATACTTCATGCAAGATTCACGGTGATCTTCACCTTCCCTTTTTACATTTTATCCTTTGGCAAGCACAATGTGTTGGAAAGATCCTAATATATATAGCTAATTGGATGTGAGTTTTCATGAACTATTATTGTTGACATTACCCTTGAGGTAAAAGGTTGGGAGGCAAAACTATAAGCCCCTATCTTTCTCTGTGTCCGATTAAAACTTCATAACCATAAATATCGCGTGAGTGTTAGCAATTGTGAAAGACTAAATGATAGTTGAGTATGTGGACTTGCTGAAAAGCTCTTATATTGACTCTTTCCTATGTTATGATAAATTGCAATTGCTTCAATGACTAAGATTATAGTTTGTTGGTTCTCAATGAAGTTTCTAATTCATACTTGAAATTGTGATTGAATTGTTAGTTTAGCATAAGAGATCATATGACAATATATGTATATGTTGCTGTTCTAAGAATGATCATGATGCCCTCATGTCCATATTCTATTTTATCGACACCTCTATCTCTAAACATGTGGACATATTTTTCAATTTCGGCTTTCACTTGAGGGCAAGCGAGGTCTAAGCTTGGGGGAGTTGATACGTCCATTTTGCATCATGCTTTTATATCGATATTTATTGCATTATGGGCTGTTATTACACATTATGTCACAATACTTATGCCTATTCTCTCTTATTTTACAAGGTTTACATGAAGAGGGAGAATGCAGGCAGCCAAGATTCTGGGATGGAAAAGGAGCAAATATTAGAGACCAATTCTGCACAACTCCAAAAGTCCTAAAACTTCACGGGAGCAAGTTTCAGAATATATAAAAAATATTGGGGGAAAGAAGTACTAGAGGGGGGCCACCCACCATCCACGAGGGTGGGGGGCGCGCCCTACCCCCTGGGCGCCCCCTGCCTCATGGGCCCCCTAGCAGCCCTCTGATGCCCATCTTCTTATATATGAGGTCTTTCGTCCAGGAAAAAAATCATAAGCTAGCTCACGGGATGAAACTCCGCTGCCACGAGGCGGAACCATGGTGGAACCAATCTAGGGCTCCGGCGGAGCTGTTCTATCGGGGAAACTTCCCTCCAGGAGGGGGAAATCATCACCATCGATCCTCTCATCGGGAGGGGGTCAATCTCCATCAACATCTTCACCAGCACAATCTCATCTAAAACCCTAGTTCATCTCTTGTATCCAATCTTTGTCCCAAAGCCTCAGATTGGTACCTGTGGGTTGCTAGTAGTGTTGATTACTCTTTGTAGTTGATGCTAGTTGGTTTATTCGGTAGAAGATCATATGTTCAGATCCTTTATGCATATTAATACCCCTCTGATTATGAACATGAACATGATTTGTGAGTAGTTACGTTTGTTCCTGAGGACATGGGATAAGTCTTGCTATAAGTAGTCATGTGAATTTGGTATTCGTTCGATATTTTGATGAGATGTAAGTTTTCTTTCCTCTGGTGTCATGTGAACGTCGACTATATGACACTTCACCATTGTTTGGACCTAGGGGAAGGCATTGGGAAGTAATGAGTCGATGATGGGTTGCTATAGTGACAGAAGCTTAAAAAGGATTGGGCCATCTTGCTGCACCTTATTTACTTGCATTACTTGTTACTCGTTACAAATTACCTTATCACAAAATTATCTGTTACCGATAATTTCAGTGCTTGCAAAGAATACCTTACTGAAAACTGCTTATCATTTCCTTCTGCTCCTGGTTGGGTTCGACACTCTTACTTATCGAAAAGGCTACGATAGATCCCCTACACTTGTGAGTACTGCGTTGGTTTTCCCTTGAAGAGGAAAGGGTGATGCAGCAAAGTAGCGTAAGTATTTCCCTTAGTTTTTGAGAACCATGGTATCAATCCAGTAGGAGGCCACACGCAAGTCCCTCGTACCTACACAAACAAATAAGAACCTCGCAACCAACGCGATAAAGGGGTTGTCAATCCCTTCGCGGTCACTTACAAGAGTGAGATTTGATAGATATAATAATAATAAGATAAATATTTTTGGTATTTTTTGATAAAGAGTAAAATTAAAGATTGCAAAATAAAAGGTAATAGAAATAGCTTGTTGATGGAAGATTAATATAATGGAGAATAGACCCGGGGGCCATAGGTTTCACTAGTGGCTTCTCTCAAGATAGCATAAGTATTACGGTGGGTGAACAAATTATTGTTGAGAAATTGATAGAAAAGCGAATAATTATGAGAATATCTAGGCATGATCATGTATATAGGCATCACGTCCGTGACAAGTAGACCGACTCTTGCCTGCATCTACTACTATTACTCCACACATCGACCGCTATCTAGCATGCATCTAGAGTATTAAGTTCATAAGAACAGAGTAACGAATTAGGCAAGATGACATGATGTAGAGGGATAAACTCAAGAAATATGATATAAACCCCATTTTTTATCCTTGATGGCAACAATACAATACGAGTCGTTTCCCTTTCTGTCACTGGGATCAAGCACCGCAAGATTGAACCCAAAGCTAAGCACTTCTCCCATTGCAAGAAAGATCAATCTAGTAGGCCAAACCAAACTGATAATTCGAAGAGACTTGTAAAGATAAACCAATCATACATAAAAGATTTCAGAAAAGAATCAAATATTGTTCATAGATAGACTTGATCATAAACCCACAATTCATCGGATCTCGACAAACACACCGCAAAAAGAGTTACATCGAATAGATCTCCAAGAAGATCGAGGAGAACTTTGTATTGAGATCCAAAGAGAGAGAAGAAGCCATCTAGCTAATAACTATGGACCCGAAGGTCTAAAGTAAACTACTCACACATCACGAGAGAGGCCATGGAGTTGATGTAGAGGCCCTCCGTGATCGATGCCCACTCCGGTGGAGCTCAAGAAAAGGCCCCAAGATGGGATATCTTGGGTACAGAAGGTTGCGGCGGTGGAAATAGGGTTTCGTGGTGCTCCTGGATGTTTTGGGGGTATGTGAATATATATATAGGAGGAAGAAGTAGGTCGGTTGAGCCACGAGAGGCCGACGAGGGGGAGGGCACGCCCAGGGGGGTAGGCGCGCCCCTGCCTCGTGGACTACTCGTTTGTTTCTTGACGTCCACTCCAAGTCCTCTGGATCACGTTTGTTCCAAAAATAACTCTCCCGAAGGTTTCATTCTGTTTGGATTCCGTTTGATATTCCTTTTCTGCGAAACACTGAAGTAGGCAAAAAAACAGCAATTTGCACTAGGCCTTGGGTTAGTAGGTTAGTCCCAAAAATAATAAAAAAGTGTAAAATAAATCCCATTAACATCCTAAACAGATAATATAATAGCATGGAACAATAAAAAATTATGGATACGTTGGACAGAAATAAATGACTCTCTAAAACTTCCGGGTTGTCTCCCTGGCAGCGCTTTCTTTAAAGCCATTAAGCTAGGCATATAGTGCTCAAGTAATGGATCCACTCAGATCCCAAGGTATATCAAAGCCATTTTTAATTAACAATGATTTGTGATTTAGTAGTGAGCACAAAGTAACATATATCATGCAACAACGAAGTCTAACTCTCTTCCTATGCATCGGCATGTCATAAAAGAACAATTCATGCACACATAATAAAGGCCAATGCATAGTATAAACAGTTTCTTGCAATTTTATCATATTGGAAACATGGAGAGGCGGAGATGTAGTTCCTCTCCCATAAAAATTGCAAGTAGGAGCAGCAAGCACATGCATATTATATTCATCAAAATTATCATGTGCAACGGTAAAAGGCAACCCATCAATATAATCCTTAATAAGGGCAAACTTCTTCGATATAGTGTAGTCGGGAGAATTCAAAAAGATAATAGGACTATCGGGCGTGGGTGCAATAGCATCAATTTCATGTTTAACATAAGGAACTATAGCAAGTTTATCTCCATAAGCATAATTCATATTGGCATCTTGGCCACAAGCATAGCAAGCATCATCAAAAAGGGATATTTCAAAAGAATCAACGGGATCATAGCAATCATCGTAGCATTCATCCTTTGGTAAGCATGAAGGGAAATTAAACAATGTATGAGTTGGAGGGTTACTCTCATTAGAAGGTGGGCACGGGTAGCTAATCCGATTTTCCTCCTTTTGCTCTTCACTCTCCTCATCATCTTTTTCATCCAATGAGCTCATAGTTTCATCAATTTCTTCTTTCATAGACTCCTGCAAAATATTAGTCTCTTCTCGGACAACGGAGACTTTCTCAATAAATTCATCAATATCATAATTGTATTTATAATTCTCATAGCAATATTTAAGGATAGCTAAATTTTTAGGTCTATAAACTGAATCATCAAAATCTTCAAACTCTTTAAACAAAGATTCAATTTCACAAGCACCCTTAAAAGCAACAAATTCTTCTATTCGTTCCACATCATAGTAATCATATATACCATTAGCATCAGAAGCTAAGGTTTCATTATCATTAAATTTGCATGAAAAGGGAAGGTGTGGAGCCTTCATCCTAGAGCAACAAGTATAATCATATCTCAAGCATAGTTGCCGAGCATACCAATGCAACATATGAATTTGATCCCACAATAGTTTCCCTTTTTGAGATAACCGGTGCCACACATAAAAAGCATGCTCATCTAAAGATTTGCCCTCAACTAAGCTAGTTGGGGTTTCAGCACGAGCACATAGGGATCGAAGATGATCCAAGTAAAAAGCTTCAGGAGTGTGATAGATTTTCAATGGTTCTTCAACCATTGGTGTAGTAGGTACAACTATTTTTTTTGGTATTTTGCATTTCCTACCCATAACTAAAGATAGGAAAAAGAGCACAAAGTAAAAACTACTTTGTGATAAAGCAAACAAGCACACACAAGAATATTCACCCCACGCTATTGCTCCCCGGCAACGGCGCCAGAAAAAGGACTTGATAACCCACAAGTATAGGGGATAAATTGTAGCCTATTTCGATAAGTAAGAGTGTCGAACCCAAAGAGGAGCTAAAGGTAGAACAAATATTCCCTCAAGTTCTATCGACCACCGATACAACTCTACGCACGCTTAACGTTCGCTTTACCTAGAAAAAGTATGAAACTAGAAGTACTTTGTAGGTGTTGTTGGATTGGTTTGCAAGAATATAAAGAGCATGCAAATAAAAACTAGGGGCTGTTTTAGGTAAAGAAGCAATAAAGTTAGTATAGAGAGTGTGTAAAAGTGGTGGTAGGAGTTGCGAAATTGTCCCTAAGCAATTGACTACTTTACTAGACCGATAGCAAGTTTTATGTGAGAGAGGCCACTGCTAGCATGTCATCCCTGACTTGGAATTCTATGCACTTATGATTGGAACTATTAGCAAGCATCCACAACTACTAATGTTCATTAAGGTAAAACCAAACCATAGCATTAAGATATATTGGTCCCCCTTCAATCTCGTATGCATCAATTTCTATGCTAGGTTGAAGCTTCTGTCACTCTTGCCCTCCAATACATAGCCCTATCAACATACAACTAACCCTACGGTGTGATCCACGCACGCGCTCATATGATGGGCACCAAAGGACAGCAATATAACCACAAGCAAATTAAACCAATCATAGCAATTCACCAATTACCGATAGGACAACGAAAATGTACTCAGACATCATAGGATGGCAACACATCATTGGATAATTGTGACGCCTGGATATTTACGCTATAATAAGACCCTGCTAATGATGCCACGTCACCACAATCCCTGTTGCTAATCTCGCGTTAGTTGAGAACCGATCCAAATTCAAATTTGAAGTAAAGGCAAATGACAAACGTTTTATAACCTTGAAACTAAAATGTTCTAAAGGTGTCGGATAAATCATAGGTAATTGTGGTGGAGAATCCAAACTTTGGCAAAGTGTTTAAAGGCTCTAAAATAAATAAAACAACAACAAAACATTTAATTAAATACCTTTTTCAAATTGATAAAATATTAAACTATTTTACTTAGCTATCCAAATTAATGTGGCAATGTTGTAATTCTAAACACTAATTTAGGTGTTGAAATTAATTTTTTACAAAAAACTAAAATAAATTAATTATTAAAAGAAACAGAAAAGAAATAAATAAACAACAGATAAAAATAAAATAAAACCCTTGGCCAACTGGGCCTCGTCCCAACCGGCCCAGCCCAACAGCCAAGCCTCCCTCTACCTCTGTTCACCGCAGCGCGATGGACGTCCGTGCGCCGTCCACGGCGTGGATGGACCACGGGGCGGCCATCCGGCGACTCCCCGGTGACCTCAAGTCGCCGACCACCCTCCCTGGTGCAACCCTAACTCTAGACGCCTCCTAGTTCGCCCCTCTCGCCCAGATCCCCTTTTCCCCGCGCACATCCGACGCTTTGCTGCCATGGCCGTCGTCGCCCTCGCGGCCACCGTCCTCCCCATGCCCATCCGACGTGCATGTTCACTCCGTCACCGTACCCTACACAGCCTGTCACCTCGACTTGGAGCTCGGAGCCCCGGGAGTGACCGCGGCGACTTCATCTTCCTCCTCGGCCACCTTAGATCGTCGCCGCCCATTTGTCGCCATCAAGCCTTCCCCGTGCCCGCTTAGCACATCTGCAGGCCCCCAGTGAGCATCACTCTCCTTCCCCTCACTCCACGCAATCGATAGCGAGCTCTAGCAATCGATCCGTCGTCGCCCAAAATGCTCCGCCGCACTCGCTCATCTCCGATGAGGCTCCGGTGGACCAGTGGTCCCGTGCGTGCCTCCATTCGCTTGGTGAGCCCGCGTAGGTGCCGTAGGTGCCGAACACCGGTCATTTTGCCCTGTGCAATGCTGTTCCCGAGCTTGACCGAACTCCCGCGCCCGCCGCGGTTGATGCCGTCGTCGACACCGTCTGTCCTAGCCCCGGCTGAGGCCACGAATGGGTGCGCCCGAGTCCCTGCTTTCGAACGCACCCAGCCACACGTAAAACCATGCCCCGCACCACCGTTCGCTCTCGCGCCCGACTTCGGCTGTCCGCCAATGTGCTCGCTGCCATCACTTCCGGCCACCTCCGGCCACGCCACCGCCACCACTAGATGCAACTCGCCGCACTCGTTCGAACGCTATCTCCCGTGCTCGAAACGAGCCACCGTAGCTGAAACCCGACCACCTCCAGACGCGCGCCACCGCAAAACATGGTCGCCGGAATAACGGCGTTGACCTGGCGCCACGTGGCCGCCTACTAGGTGTCTGACCCGTGGGCCCAGGGACCCTATTTGACTGGGTTGACCAGTCAACCCTGTTGACTGGGCAATCCACAGCCACTGACCAGTGGGGCCTACCCCCCTAATTAACTGGAAATAATTATATCAATTTAGTTAATCTAAATAGTGACTGACAGGTGGGCCCAGGTTTTAATATAGTTAATTTAGTTTAATTTAAACCACAGTTAGCCCCACTATGTATGACATGTGGGACCCAGCTGTCAGGTTTGACCCGAGTGAGCTGGGTTGGCTGCTGACGTCATGATGACGTCAGGCTGACGCATTAAAATCATTATTCAAATTAAAATAATTTCAGGAAATAAAATAAAACTTTGAAAATTAATAGAAAATAAACCGTAACTCGGATTAAAATAATTTATATATGAAAGTTGCTCAGAAAAATCCAACGAATCCAGTACACGGTATGTTCATGTGTCACATGCCCCTAGCATGCTGAACATGGAATCGTCCCCTCTCTTTCATCTGTCCGGTAAATGCCCAAAACCGGGGAAATGTCGTCCGATATTTTCCCGCTCCGTCTATAACGTATAGCACCGTGTTAGACCACTCTTAGCACCGCGTATTGTTGTGTTATGCTTTTTGGTGCCTTTGATTGCTCTGTTATTTATTGTGTTCCCCCTCCGTTACTTCTTTCTGGTAGACCCCGGGACTGCTGCCGATAGTCCCGTGATCGACTGCATCGACGACGACCCCTCGTTCTTACCAGAGCAACCAGGCAAGCCCCCCCTTGATCACCAGATATCGCCTATTCTTCTCTCTACTGCTTGCATTAGATTAGTGTAGAATGTTACTGCTTTTCGTTAATCCTATACTGATGCATAGCCTGTCCTTGCTACTACTGTTGTTACCTTACCTGCAATCCTAAATGCTTAGTATAGGATGCTAGTATTCCATCAGTGGCCCTACATTCTTGTCTGTCTGCCATGCTATACTATCGGGCCGTGATCACCCGGGAGGTGATCACGAATATATATACTTATATACATAATATATGATACTTGTGGTGACTAAAGTCGGGTCGGCTCGTAGAGTACCCGCAAGTGATTCCGATGTTGGGGGCTGAAGGGGCAGGTGGTTCCACCCAGGTAGTGGTGGGCCTGGGTTCCCAACGGCCCCCGACTGTTACTTTGTGGCGCAGCGACAGCGCAGGTTGAGACCACCTAGGAGAGAGGTGGGCCTGGCCCTGGGCAGCGTCCGCGGTTACATAAATTAACACGCTTAACGAGATCTTGGTATTTGATCTGAGTCTGGCCACTGGCCTATACCCACTAACCAACTATCCGGGAACAGTTATGGGAGCTCGACGTCGTGGTATCAGTTGAAGCCTTCGTGACATCAGCGACTGAGCGGCGCGCGCCGGATTGGACTGGAACGCTTGCTCTTGTATTAGGGAGGCTAGGTCTGTTTTCGGCCACCCACACAACTTGCAGGTGTGCAATGGGCGATGGGCCCAGACCCCTGCACCATAGGATTTAGACCTACGTGTTGACCTCTCTGTTGTGCCTAGGTGGGGCTGCGACGTGTTGATCTTTCTTGGCTGGGCATGACCCAGGAAAGTGTGTCCGGACAAAGGGGATCGAGCGTGTTGGGAAATATGGTGCACCCCTGCAAGGAAGTTTATCTATTCGAATAGCCGTGTCCCTCGGTAAAAGGACGACCCGGAGTTGTACCTTGACCTTATGACAACTAGAACCAGATACTTAATAAAATACACCCTTCCAAGTACCAGATACAACCCGGTGATCGCTCTCTCACAGGGCCACGAGGGGAGGATCGCCGGGTAGGTTTATGATATGCGATGATACTTGGATAACTTACCATCTACTCTCTTCTTCTCCTTCAAGATGGAGGCTGCCAGAAGCGTAGTCTTCGATAGGACTAGCTATCCCCCTCTTATTCCCGCATTCTGCAGTTCAGTCCAGATATACTACCCCTTTCATTGATACCAATGCATATGTAGTGTAGCTCCTTGCTTGCGAGTACTTTGGATGAGTACTCATGGTTGCTTTTCTCCCCCCTTTTCCCTTTCTATACCCGGTTGTTGTGACCAGACGTTGGAGTCTAGGAGCCAGACGCCACCGTCGACGACGACTCCTACTACACTGAAGGTGCCTACTACTACGTGCAGGCCGCTGACGACGACCAGGAGTAGTGTCGGAGGATCCCAGGCAGGAGGCATGTGCCTCTTTCGATATGTATCCAAGTTTGTGCTAGCCTTCTTAAGGCAATCTTGTTTAACTTATGTATGTACTCAGATATTATTGTTTCCGCTGACTCTTGTGTTTTCGAGCTTATGTATTCAAGCCCTCGAGGCCCCTAGCTTGTAATATAAAGCTTGTATTATTTTAATTTGTGTCTAGAGTTGTGTTGTGATATCTTCCCATGAGTCCTTGATCTTGATCGTACACATTTGTGTGTATGATTAGTGTACGGTTAAATCGGGGGCATCACAATAATAATATGAAACATAAAGCACCATGTTCAAGTAGAGGTACAACAGGTTGCGGGAGAGTGGTCCGTTGTAGATAGATGGGGGAAGGTTATGAAGATGTTGGTGAAGATGACGGAGGTGTTGGTGTAGATCGCCGTCACACGATGATGGCCCCGGCGGCGTTCCGGCGCCACTGGGAGAGAGGGGGTTATACGTCTCCATCGTATCTACTTTTCCAAAAAATTGACCTTGTTTTGGACTCTAACTTGCATGATTTGAATGGAACTAACCCGGACTGATGCTATTTTCAGCAGAATTGCCATGGTGTTATTTTTGTGCAGAAATAAAAGTTCTCGGAATGACCTGAAACTTCATGAAGAATATTTTTGGAATATATAAAAAATACTGGCTAAAGAATCAACGTCAGGTTGCCCACACCCTGTCCACGAGGGTGGGGGGAGCCCCCTATCTCGTGGCCCCCCTGAGGCTCCACCGACCTCAACTCCAACTCTATATATTCACGTTCGGGGAGAAAAAAATTAGAGAGAAGGATTCATCGCGTTTTACGATATGGAGCAGCCGCCAAGCCCTAATCTCTCTCTGGAGGGCTGATCTGGAGTCTATTTGGGGCTCCAGAGAGAGGAATTCGTCGCCATCATCATCATCAACCTTCCTCCATCACCAATTTCATGATGCTCACCGCCATGCGTGAGTAATTCCATCGTAGGCTTGTTGGGAGCTTTCCCGTGTAAATAGTTTTGTTTCTTTTCTTTTCTTTGGGGGTCGAGAGGAGAAAACCATGATGAAAATGTTGAGTGGCTATCATATGCATTATTGTTGATTTAACAAAGAGCCCATATTACCTTGTCTTCTCCCTTGTATTGAATGCTCGCAGATTCCAGCTTAGTCCAATGCACGTGCACTCTTATTATTATCCACACTATTTGGTCGTGCAAGTGAAAGGCAATAATGACAATATATGATAGACTGTTCGAGATGAGAGAAGCTGGTATGAACTCTGCCTATCTTGTTTTTGTAAATATGATTAGTTCATCGTTCCTGATTCAGCCTATTATGAATGAAACATGTTTGCAATGATAATTAGACATTATAGTTGCTCATGCCATGCTTAATTAGCTAGGAGTTTATAATGGTTTACCTTGCGTGCCAACATGCTATTAAAATGGTTGTGATGTGGTATGATAGGGTGGTATCTTCCTTTGAACGATTCGAGTGGCTTGACTTGGCACATGTTCACACATGTAGTTGAAACAAAATCAACATAGCCTCCATGATATTTATGTTCATGGTGAATTATATCCTACTCATGCTTGCATTCAGTGTTGATTAATTTTAATGCATGTTCATGATTGTTGTCGCTCTCTAGCTGGTCGCTTCCCAATCTCTTTCTAGTCTTCATTTGTACTAAGCAGGAATGTTGCTTGTGCATCCACTCCCATAAACCCCAAAAGTTATTCCATATGAGTCCACCATACCTTCCTATATGCGGTATCTACCTGCCATTCCAAGTAAATTTGTATGTGCCAAACTCTAAACCTTCAAATGAAAATTCTGTTTTGTATGCTCGAATAGCTCATGTATCAACTAGGGTTGTCTATATCTTCCATGCTAGGCGGGTTATTCTCAAGAGGGGTGGACTCCGCTCCTCACTCACGAGAAAATGGCTGGTAACCGGGATGCCCAATCCCATGCTTAAATTAAAATAATTGCAAACAAAACTCCCCCAGAACTGTTGTTAGTTGGAGGCACCCGTTGTTTCGGACAAGCCATGGATTGATGTTTGTTGGTGGTAGGGGGAGTATAAACTTTACCATTCTGTTTGGGAACCGCCTATAATGTGTGTAGCATGGAAGATATCGAGATCTCCCGATTGTTATGTTGACAATGAAAGTATACCACTCAAAATATTATTTATCTCTGTTTTAAAAATCGAGCTCTGGCACCTCTACAAATCCCTGCTTCCCTCTGAGAAGGGCCTATCTATTTACTTTTATGTTGAGTCACCATCCTCTTATTAAAGAGCACCAGTTGGAGAGCACCGCTATCATTTGCATGCATTACTATTAGTTTACATTGAGTATGACTGTGACTGGATCTCTTTTACCATGAATTACAATGTTTAGTCAACCCTTGATCTTCAAAGGTGCTTTGAATTTATGTTTTGCGGTCTCAGAAAGGGCTAGCGAGATACCATCTTGTTATATCATATTATGATTGTTTTGAGAAAGTGTTGTCATCCGAGATTTATTATTATTGCTCTCTAGTTGATTATGCCATTGATATGAGTAAACATGAAACCTAAATGTTATTGTGAATATGGTTAGTTCATAATCTTTGTTGAAAACTTGAATGCTGGCTCTACACATTTACAACAACAAGATCAAACGGAGTTTGTAAAAGTTTTTCTTTATCACTTTCAGCTTTTCAACTGAATTGCTTGAGGACAAGCAAAGGTTTAAGCTTGGGGGAGTTTATACGTCTCCATCGTATCTACTTTTCCAAACACTTTTGACCTTGTTTTGGACTCTAACTTGCATGATTTGAATGGAACTAACCCGGACTGATGCTATTTTCAGCAGAATTGCCATGGTGTTATTTTTGTGCAGAAATAAAAGTTCTTGGAATGACCTGAAACTTCATGGAGAATATTTTTGTAATATATAGAAAACACTGGCGAAAGAATCAACGTCAGGGGGCCCACACCCTATCCACGAGGGTGGGGGCGCGCCCACCCCCTTGGGGTACGCCCCCCTATCTTGTGAGCCCCCTGAGGCTCCATGGACCTCAACTCCAACTCTATATATTCATGTTCGGGGAGAAAAAAATAAGAGACAAGGATTCATCATGTTTTACGATACAGAGCCGCCGCCAAGCCCTAATCTATCTCGGGAGGGCTGATTTGGAGTCCGTTCGGGGCTCCGGAGAGGGGAATCCGTCGCCATCGCCATCATCAACCTTTCTCCATCTCCAATTTCATGATGCTCACCGCCGTGCGTGAGTAATTCCATCATAGGATTGCTGGATGGTGATGGGTTGGATGAGATTTATCATGTAATCGAGTTAGTTTTGTTAGGGTTTGATCCCTAGTATCCATTATGTTCTAAGATAGATGTTGCTATGACTTTGCTATGCTTAATGCTTGTCACTAGGACTCGAGTGCCATGATTTCATATCTTAACCTATTATGTTTTCATGAATATATGTGAGTTCTTGATCCTATCTTGCAAGTCAATAGTCACCTATTATGTGTTATGATCCGGTAACCCCGAAGTGACAATAATCGGGACCACTCCCGGTGATGACTGTTGTAACGCCTCGGGACCGTTGCGCCAGGTGTTGATACGTCTCCGTCGTATCTATAATTTTTGATTGTTCCATGCCAATATTCTACAACTTTCATATACTTCTGGCAACTTTTTATACTATTTCAGAAGTATGGTGAATGTTCAGATTATTACAGACTGTTCTGTTTTAGACAGATTCTGTTTTTGATGCATAGTTTGCTTGTTTTGATGAACCTATCAATTTATATCAGTGGATTAAGCCATGAAAAAGTCTTATTATAGTAGACACAATGCAAAAACAAAATATGAATTGGTTTGCAACAGTACCTAGAGTAGTGATTTGCTTTATTATACTAACGGATCTTACCGAGTTTTCTGTTGAAGTTTTGTGTGGATGAAGTGTTCGATGATTGAGAAGGTCTCGATGTGAGAAGAAGGAAGAGTGGAAAGAGCTCAAGCTTGGGGATGCCCGAGGCACCCCAAGTAAAGATTCAAGGAGACTCAAGCATCTAAGCTTGGGGATGCTGGGGAGGCATCCCCTCTTTCTTCAACAAGTATCAGTATGTTTTCGGATTCGTTTCGTTCATGCGATATGTGCAAGTCTTGGAGCGTCTTTTGCATTTAGGTTTTTCTTTTTCTTTTTATGCACCATGCTGGTATGAGATAGTCCTTGGTTGATTTATAGAATGCTCATTGCACTTCACTTATATCTTTTGAGTATGGCTTTATAGAATGCTTCATGTGCTTCACTTATATCATTTGAAGTTTGGATTGCCTATTTCTCTTCACTTAGACAACCGCCATTTGTAGAATGCTCTTTTGCTTCACTTATATTTGTTAGAGCACGGGCATATCTTTTATAGAAAGAATTAAACTCTCTTGCTTCACTTATATCTGTTTAGAGAGATGACAGGAATTGGTCATTCACATGGTTAGTCATAAACTTGTAGATCGCCGAATATGATATGTTTGATTCCTCGCAGTAGTTTTGCGATATAAAGATGGTGATATTAGAGTCATGCTAGTCGAGTAATTGTGAAATTGAGAAATACTTGTGTTGAGGTTTGCAAGTCCCGTAGCATGCACGTATGGTGAACCGTTATGTAACAAAGTCGGAGCATGAGGTGTTTATTGATTGTCTTCCTTATGAGTGGCGGTCGGGGACGAGCGATGGTATTTTCCTACCAATCTATCCCCCTAGGAGCATGCGTGTAGTACTTTGTTTCGATGACTAATAGATTTTTGCAATAAGTATGTGAGTTCTTTATGACTAATAGATTATACGCACTCTCACCCTTCCATCATTGCTAGCCTCTTCAGTACCGTGCATTGCCCTTTCTCACCTCGAGAGTTAGCGCAAACTTCGCCGGTGCATCCAAACCCCGTGATACGATACGCTCTATCACACATAAACCTCCTTATATCTTCCTCAAAACAGCCACCATACCTACCTATCATGGCATTTCCATAGCCATTCCGAGATATATTGCCATGCAACTTCCATCATCATCATATACATGACTTGAGCATTCATTGTCATATTGCTTTGCATGATCGTAAGATAGCTAGCATGATGTTTTCATGGCTTGTCCGTTTTTTGATGTCATTGCTATGCTAGATCATTACACATCCCGGTACACCGCCGGAGGCATTCATATAGAGTCATACTTTGTTCTAGTATCGAGTTGTAATCATTGAGTTGTAAATAAATAGAAGTGTGATGATCATCATTAATAGAGCATTGTCCCAAAATAAAAAAGTAAAAAAAATAAAGGCAAAAAAAGGCCAAATAAAAAAAGAAAGGCCAAATAAAAAAAGAGAAAGGCCAAATAATAAAAAAAGGGGCAATGCTACTATTCCTTTTTTCCACACTTGTGCTTCAAAATAGCACCATGTTCTTCATATAGAGAGTCTCTTGAGTTATCACTTTCATATACTAGTGGGAATTTTCATTATAGAACTTGGCTTGTATATTCCAACAATGGGCCTCCTCAAGTGCCCTAGGTCTTTGTGAGCAAGCAAGTTGGATGCACACCCACTTAGTTTCTTTTGTTGGGCTTTCATACATTTATAGCTCTAGTGCATCCATTGCATGGCAATCCCTACTCCTTGCATTAACATCAATCGATGAGCATCTCCATAGCCCATTGATTAGCCTCGTTAATGTGAGACTTTCTCCTTTTTTGTCTTCTCCACATAACCCCCATCATTATTCTATTCCACCTATAGTGCTATGTCCATGGCTCACGCTCATGTATTGCGTGAAAGTTGAAAAGGTTTGAGAACGTAAAAAGTATGAAACAATTGCTTGGCTTGTCATCGGGGTTGTGCATGATGTGAATATTTTGTGTGGTGAAGATGGAGCATAGCCAGACTATATGATTTTGTAGGGATGAGCTTTCTTTGGCTATGTTATTTCAATAAGACATAATTGCTTGGTTGGTATGCTTGAAGTATTATTATTTTTATGTCAAATGATAGACTATTGCTTTGAATCACTCGTGTCTTAATATTCATGCCATGATTAGACATATGATCAAGATTATGCTAGGTAGCATTCCACATCAAAAATTATCTTTTTTATCATTTACCTACTCGAGGACGAGCAGGAATTAAGCTTGGGGATGCTGATACGTCTCTGTCGTATCTATAATTTTTTATTGTTCCATGCCAATATTGTACAACTTTCATATACTTTTGGCAACTTTTTTTTACTATTTTTGGGACTAACATATTGGTCCAGTGCCCAGTGCCAGTTCCTGTTTGTTGCATGTTTTTTGTTTCGCAGAATATCCATATCAAACGGAGTCCAAATGAAATAAAAACTGACGGACATTTTTTTTGGAATATATATGATTTTGGGGAAGAAGAATCCACGCGAGACGATGCTCAAGGGGCCCACGAGGTAGGGGGGCGCGCCCCTGACCCTCGTGGCCACCCCGTAAGGCGGTTGGTGCGCTTCTTTCGCCGCAAGAAATCTAATATCCGGAAAGAGATCGTGTTAAAATTTCAGCCCAATCGGAGTTACGGATCTTCGGGAATATAAGAAACGGTGAAAGGGAAGAATCTGAGAACGCAGAAACAGAGAGAGACAGAGAGACAGATCCAATCTCGGAGGGGCTCTCGCCCCTCCCATGCCATGGAGGCCAAGGACCAGAGGGTAAACCCTTCTCCCATCTAGGGAGGAGGCCAAGGAAGAAGAAGATGAAGGGCCCCCTCTCCCCTTCTCTTCCGGTGGCGCTAGAACGCTGCCGTGGCCATCATCATCATCACCGCGATCTACTCCAGCACCTCCGCCGTCTTCACCAACATTTGCATCACCTTCCCCCCTCTATCTACAGCGGTCCACTCTCCCGCAACCCGCTGTACCCTCTACTTGAACATGGTGCTTTATGCTTCATATTATTATCCAATGACGTGTTGCCATCCTATGATGTCTGAGTAGATTTTCGTTGTCCTATCGGTGGTTGATGAATTGCTATGATTGATTTAATTTGCTTGTGGTTATGTTGCTGTCCTATGGTGCCCATCCTATGATTGCGCGCGTGGATCACACCCTAGGGTTAGTTGTATGTTGATAGGACTATGTATTGGAGGGCAAGAGTGACAGAAGCTTCAACCTAGCATAGAAATTGATGCATACGGGATTGAAGGGGGACCAATATACCTTAATGCTATGGTTGGGTTTTACCTTAATGAACATTAGTAGTTGCGGATGCTTGCTAATAGTTCCAATCATAAGTGCATAGAATTCCAAGTCAGGGATGACATGCTAGCAGTGGCCTCTCCCACATAATACTTGTTATCGGTCTAGTAAAGTAGTCAATTGCTTAGGGGCAATTTCACAACTCCTACCATCACTTTTCCACACTCGCTATATTTACTTTACTGTGTCTTTACTTAAACAGCCCCTACTTTTTATTTACGTACTCTTTATTATCTTGCAAACCTATCCAACAACACCTACAAAGTACTTCTAGTTTCATACTTGTTCTAGGTAAAGCAAACGTCAAGTGTGCGTAGAGTTGTATCGGTGGTCGATAGAACTTGAGGGAATATTTGTTCTACCTTTAGCTCCTCGTTGGGTTCGACACTCTTACTTATCGAAAACTGTTGTGATCCCCTATACTTGTGGGTTATCAGGTGTCTTCCAGTTATTCACTATTGTTGCCTTGTCATTTGTTTGCGTGTCATGCATTTCATATCATGTCAGCATGTGCATCTCATTTGCATACGTGTTCATCTCATGCATCCGAGCCTTTTCCCCGTTGTCCGTTTTGCAATCCGACACTCCTATGTCCTCCGGCGCCCCCTTTTGCCTCTTTCCGTGTGCGGGTGTTAAACGTTCTCGGATTGGACCGAGATTTGCCAAGCGGCCTTGGTACACCACCGGTAGACCGCCTGTTAAGTTTCGTGCCATTTGGAGTCCGTTTGATACTCCAACGGTTAACCGGGGAACCGTAAGGGCCTCGTGTGTGTTGCAGCCCAACACCCCTCCAAAGTGGCCCAATAACCCATCCAAACCCCCTCCATCCTCTCGGCCGTTCGATCATGATTGCGTGGTCGAAAACTGCACCTCATTTGGACTCTCCTAGCTCCCTCTACCTATAAATATGTGTCTCCCTCCGAAATATCGCGGACGAACCCTAACTTGTTCCTCCTTCCGCCGACGGACATGTCCACCCCGCCGCTAGACATGTTCGCACCGCTCCCTCCGTCGAATCACGCCTTGCCACCTGTCCAGCCGCCGCCCTACCACCGCGCGGCCCGGGGAAGCCCATCGTGGGCCCGCACGTGCGCCGCTGCCCTCGCCCGCCGCCGCCTCGCCTGCTCCGGCCGCCGTACTCGCCGCCAACCGCCGCCGCCTCACGTGCCTCGCCGTCCGGCCACGCCGACCTACTCTCTCGCCCGCGCTTCTCCATTCGCCCAGCGCCGCCTCGCCTCCCTCCCGCCGTTCGCCTCGCCGGCCGCCGCCGCCGGCGAGCTCCGCCACCCGGAAGCCCGTCGTCGTCCGCCCCATCCGGATCCACCGCGGGGTGGATTAGATCCACCCGTGCGGCCATCCAAACGCCCTCGCCCCGCCCGGATCTCCTCGTCCCGGTTCCCGCGAGGTCTAATTTCTACCAAGTCCTTTTCCCCCTTATATTTTCAGGCCATGTTCATCGCATCATAACTCCATGACCGTAGCTCCGTTTTGCATGCATGATATATCAAAATGTTCATCTGGATGTTCTCTTCATTTTTTTTCCATTGTGCCATGCTTGTTTGAGTCCATCTTGATGCCCAAATGGTTGATGCAAGAGTGCTATAAAATGTTAGTTCCTGTTTCTTATCAGTTTATGAGCATTTGTCATTTTTGCCATGATTATTGTGTGCTGCATATGGTCATGAGCTCTACATGTGTTTTGGGCTATGCCATGCCATCTTTACAGGGGTGTATGCCATGTATTTTTGTGATCAATGTGGTGACTAGCACAAGCATGCAAAGTAGCTCTCGTGATATTGCTGATTTCAGGGACTTAGATTTTCACTAAGTCTTTTCCCTGCTGTTATTTTAATGCCATGTATTCATGTTGCTACAAAGAGATCCATGATTCTTTTGAGTATGTTCAGTAAGGATGATTTTGACATATGGTTGTGCTCTATTCATCCATGCCCCTGTTTGCATTTATGGAGTGCCCTAGCATGACTCAATCTTTCTCTACTTTTGCTATAAAATGTTCCTGGCAGATTGTTTACGTGTTAATCAATTTTGCCAAGGTTGTTGTAGTTGATCCATGCATGCTATGAGATTGTTCTTGCCATGTTTAGCTTCTTGATCATGTCTTCTTGCTGGTTATATGCTCAGTTTGTCATGCAATGCCTTGTGTTGAGTGAATCGAGCTCGCAAACATGCCTTCATAATTCTGTTTATGTCATTCCAGTTTTCCGCTAAGTCTGAATCTGTTAACATAACTTGCTATGTTTACATGGGTGCCATCATATCTTCTGATCCTATTTGGCTTATGGTTAGTAAGGGACTTTTGTTATATGCTTTGAGAAGATTCATGCCATGCCTTGTATTGCTATGATCTGATCCTGTAGCATGTTGTTATCTTGCTCTAAACATTGCTTCCTGATGTTAATTCCTGACATGTTAGTATTTTCACTAAGTCTGTGAAGCTGATATCTTTTGCCCTTTTGCCATGCTTGTTTGAACCTGCTCTTGTATGAATTAGCCGTAGCTCAATGTTC
This sequence comes from Triticum urartu, assembly GCF_003073215.2. NCBI lineage: Eukaryota > Viridiplantae > Streptophyta > Magnoliopsida > Poales > Poaceae > Triticum > Triticum urartu. Next base: position 253,528,247 of record NC_053022.1, on the reverse strand, counting down.
ATCTTTTGTCAAGCATCTTGATTAGATCACTACCATGTGCTTTGTTGCTATGTTGGGTTGCATTAGCTTAGTTTCTTGTTGCATTCTAGATGGCATCATGTTGTTAATCGCAGATTTGTGCCATTATTTTTTGCTTGCCATTTGCAAACCGTGCATCCGATTCCGGTGGTCTTTATATCGATTTTGACCGAAATCAACTCATCTTTCCAGCGGCACTCTTGGTTTGCCAAGTTGAGGCCTGGTTCAATCTTTTCCTTCCGGAGCATGCATATGCATTGTGTATCACATCCCGCATATCATGCCATGTTTTTCATCATGTTGCTTGCGCATTGCACCGTGTTTGATTGTTGGTACTTTGCTTGTGTTCTTGCTTTAGGTAGAGCAGGGAGACGAGTACGTGATCGAGGAACCCGTTGAGTACGCTTACGAGGATCAAGCTTACGTCAACTCAGAGAACTTTGCAGGTAAGATGACCATACCCTCGAAATCACTTCTATCTTTGCTTACTAGTTGCTCGCTATTTTGCTATGCCGCGATACCTACCACATGCTTTATCATACCTCCCATATTGCCATGTCAAACCTCTAACCCACCTTGTCCTAGCAAACCATTGTTTGGCTATGTTACCGCTTTGCTCAGCCCCTCTTATAGCGTTGCTAGTTGCAGGTGAAGATGGAGTTTTGTTCCTTGTTGGAACATGTTATTGTTGGGATATCATTACTATATCTTGTTTACTTTAATGCATCTATATACTTGGTAAAGGGTGGAAGGCTCGGCCTTATGCCTGGTGTTTTGTTCCACTCTTTCCGCCCTAGTTTCCGTCATACCGGTGTTATGTTCCTTGATTCTGCGTTCCTTACGCGGTTGGGTTATAATGGGAACCCCTTGACAGTTCGCCTTGAATAAACTCCTCCAGCAAGGCCCAACCTTGGTTTTACCATTTGCCACCTAAGCCTTTTTTCCCTTGGGTTCTGCAGACTCAAGGGTCATCTTTATTTTAAACCCCCGGGCCAGTGCTCCTCTGAGTGTTGGTCCAACCTGTCAGCTGCCGGTGGCCACCAGGGGCAACTCTGGGTTGGCCTAGCGGAAGTTTGGACAATCCGGTGTGCCCTGAGAACGAGATATGTGCAGCTCCTATCGGGATTTGTCGGCACATCCGGGTGGCTTTGCTGGTCTTGTTTTACCATTGTCGAAATGTCTTGTAACCGGGATTCCGAGTCTGATCGGGTCTTCCTAGGAGAAGGAATAACCTTCGTTGACCGTGAGAGCTTGTGATGGGCTAAGTTGGGACACCCCTGCAGGGTTTTGAACTTTTGAAAGCCGTGCCCGCAGTTATGGGCAGATGGGAATTTGTTAATATCCGGTTGTAGAAAACTTGACACTTAACTCGATTAAAATGAATCAACCGCGTGTGTAGTCGTGATGGTCTCTTTCGGGCGGAGTCTGGGAAGTGAACTCGGTTCTTGTGTTATGTTTGAACGTATGTAGTTTCAGGATCACTTCTTGATCACTTCTAGTTCACGACCATGCTTTGCTTCTCTTCTCGCTCTCATTTGCATAAGTTAGCCACCATATATGCTAGTGCTTGTTGCAGATCCACCTCACTACATTTTCCTACCCATAAGCTTAAATAGTCTTGATCGCGAGGGTGTGAGATTGATGAGTCCCCGTGACTCACAGATTACTTCCAAAACTAGTTGCAGGTGCCATTGATACCAGTGTAGATGACGCAACTGAGCTCAAGTGGGAGCTCGATGAAGATCTTGTTCGTTGTGTTGTTTCGTTTCCTTTCGATCAGTAGAGGAGCCCAGTCGGGGTGATCGGGGATCTTTTGCATTAGGGGTTGTCTTTCTTTATTTGGTTCCGTAGTCGGACCTTGATTGTATTCTGGATGATGTAATGCTATATTTATGTATTGTGTGAAGTGGCGATTGTAAGCCAGCTCTTTATCCCTCTCTTATTCAGTACATGGGATGTGTAAAGATTACCCCTCTTGCGACATGCCTACTATGCGGTTATGCCTCTAAGTCGTGCTCTGACACGTGGGAGATATAGCCGCATCGTGGGTGTTACAACCGTAGTTTGAGGAGTTCATGTATTCACTAAGTGTTAATGCTTTGGCCCGATACTCTATTAAAAGGAGGCCTTAATATCCTTTAGTTTCCAATAAGACACCGTTGCCACGGGAGGATTGGACAAAAGATGTCATGCAAGTTCTTTTCCATAAGCATGTATGACTATATTCGGAATACATGCCTACATTACATTGATGAACTGGAGCTAGCTCTGTGTCACCCTATGTTATAACTATTGCATGAGGAATCACATCCGACATAATTATCCATCACTGATCCAATGCCTACGAGCTTTTCACATATTGATCTTTGCTTAGTTACTTTTCCGTTGCTGCTCTTACAATCACTACAAAAACAATACTACTACTATTACCTTTGCCACCGTTACCGTTACTTCCATATTACTTTGCTACTAAATACTTTGCTGCAGATATTAAGTCTTTCAGGTGCGGTTGAATTGACAACTCAACTGTTAATACTTGAGAATATTCTTTGGCTCCCCTTGTGTCAAATCAATTATTTTGGGTAGAATACTCTACCGTCGAAATTTTTTGCGATCCCCTATACTTGTGGGTTATCAAGACTATTTTCTGGCGCCGTTGCCGGGGAGCATAGCTCTATTCTTTAAGTCACTTGAGATTTATATCTGTTGATCACTATGAAGAACTTGAAAGATGAAAGAACCAAGATTTTTCCCTCAACTACGAGGGGAGGTAAGGAACTGCCATCTAGCTCTGCACTTGATTCACCTTCTGTTTTGAGTAAACTTGCGACACCTACACTTGCTATTTATTCTGATATGTCGAATGTTATTGATGATGCCACCTCTGCTTTGCATGATGCTTATGATGATACTACTTCTATGCTTGATAATACTATGACATTAGGTGAATTTCCTGATGAACAACTTTCTAGGGCTAGAGAGAATGAAATTATTGATTCTGATACTATCGATGAAAGTGATGATGAAGATTCTCCCCCTATATATGAATTGTCTGTTGTGCCTGAGGGTTATTTTATGGATGAAGAAACTACTAGAGACTTTTTAGCTTGCAATGATAGATATGATCTTAAGAAACTGTTAGCTAAGCTGAAAGAAAAATCCTTGAATGCTAGAATGAAACATGACCCTGCTTTTGCTACTTCACCTATCTGTATCACCGATGAGGATTATGATTTCTTTGTCGATCCTGAGTTAATTACTTTGGTTGAGTCTAATCCTTTTTATGGCTATGAATCTGAAACTGTTGTGGCACATCTTACTAAATTAAATGATATAGCCACCCTGTTCACTAATGATGAGAAAACTCGCTATTACTTTATCCTTAAGTTGTTTCCATTCTCATTAAAGGGTGATGCTAAAATATGGTTTAATTCTCTTGATCCTGGTTGTGTGCGTAGTCCCCAGGATATGATTTATTACTTCTCTGCTAAATATTTCCCCGGTCATAAGAAACAAGCTGCCTTAAGGAAAATATATAATTTTGTGCAAATTGAAGAAGAGAGTCTCCCACAAGCTTGGGGGAGGCTTCTCCGATTACTTAATGCTTTGACTGATCATCCTCTCAAGAAAAATGAAATACTTGATATCTTTTATCACGGACTAATCGATGTTTCCAGAGACCACCTGGATAGTTGTGCTGGTTGTGTTTTCAGGGAAAGAACTGTTCATCAAGCTGAATTGCTATTGAATAATATGTTGAGTAATGAAAATGATTGGACACTTCCCGAACCAACTCCTAAGCCAACTCCGAAGAAAAGGGGTATTCTATTTCTCAGTCCTGAAGATATGCAAGAGGCAAAGAAATCTATGAAAGAAAAAGGTATTAAAGCCGAAGATGTTAAGAATTTACCACCTATTGAAGAAATACATGGTCTTGATAACCCGACACAGGTAGTAAAGGTAAATTCTCTCTATAGATTTGACAAGGGTGAAATCGAAATACTTCAAGAAGTTATGCGGGGACATCCTGTACTGTTAAATAGAGCACCTACCCCCCATCTACTAAGTTTGCTAGCCAATGCTTGGATGAGTTTGATAATTTTATGGTTAAGCAAGAAGACTTCAATGCTTATGTTGGTAGACAATTGAAACGTAATACTTATATGATTGAACACTTGAGTGATTATATGTCTAGAGTTAAAGGTCAACTTAAACTTATTAGTAAACATGCTCCAACGGTTACCACTCAAGTAGAACAAGTACTTAAAGCTCAGAATGATTTGCTCAATGAATTAAACAATAAGAAAAATGATAATGCTGTTAGAGTTATGACTAGAGGGGGTAAAATGACTCAGGAACCTTTGTATCCTGAGGGCCACCCTAAGAGAATTGAGTAAGATTCTCAGAGAACTAATGTTGATGCACCTAGTCCTTCTAAGAAGAAAAAAAATGATAGGACTTTGCATGCTTCTAGTGAACCTATTGTTGACACACCTGAGAATCCCAATGATATTTCTATTTCTGATGCTGAAACACAATCTGGTAATGAACATGAACCTAGTGATAATGTTAATGATGATGTTCATGTTGATGCTCAACCTAGCAATAACAATGATGTAGAGATTGAACCTGTTGTTGATCTTGATAACCCACAATGAAAGAATCAACGTTATGATAAGAGAGACTTCGTTGCTAGGAAGCACGGTAAAGAAAGAGAACCATGGGTTTAGAAACCCATGCCTTTTCCTCCTAAACCATCCAAGAAAAAGGATGATGAGGATTTTGAGCACTTTGCTGAAATGATTAGACCTATCTTTTTGCGTATGTGTTTGACTGATATGCTTAAATGAATCCTTATGCTATGTACATGAAAGATATTGTTACAAATAAAATAAAGATACCGGAAGCTGAAATTTCCACCATGCTTGCTAATTAAAATAAACTATGTTAAAACTGCTTTATGTGATCTTGGAGACGGTGTTAGTGTTATGCCTCTCTCTCTTTATATCATAGACTTGATTTGAATAAGTTGACACCTACTGAAATATCTTTGCAAATGGCCGATAAATCAATTGCTATACCAGTCGATATTTGTGAGGATGTGCCTGTTGTGGTTGCAAACATTACTATTTTAACGGACTTTGTTATTCTTGATATTCCCGAGGATGATAGTATGTCAATTATCCTTGGTAGACCCTTTTTGAATACTGCAGGGGCTGTTATTGATTGCAAAAAAGGCAATGTCACTTTTAATGTTAATGGTAATGAGCATATGGTACACTTTCCGAGGAAACAACCTCAAGTCCACAGTATTAATTCTATTCGAAAAACTTCAACGATTACTATTGGAGGTTTTGAATTCCCTCTTCCTACTGTCAAGAAGAAATATGATATTCTTATTGTTGGGGATGTGCATATCCCCGTTGAGGTAAACTAGTGTTATTCGAAAATTCTTCGGTTTCATGTTATTCAAAAAGAGTTTGTTAACAAGACTTGATCAACCTTGTTAGTGGATTCCTTTTGATGAGCATGAGATGGATGAAGTTAGAAAGCATAACTCTCTGTACCCTCTTTTTACTTTTTGTTATTTAGATTAAATAAAACAAAAATAGTATTTTCTGTCTATTTTCTGAATTATCCTTGCAATAAAAAATACCCCGAAAATAAAAGTTCTCCAAATGTCCTGAAAATTTTATATGATTTTTTCTAGAATATTTAAGAACTATTGGCAATGAGAACACACCTGGGGGACCCACCACCTGGCCATGAGGGTCCAGGGTGCGCCCACCCCCCTGGGGCGCACCCCCTGCCTCGTGGACCCCACGTGGGCCCCCCTCCACTTATTCTTGCACCCACACACTTCGTCTTCCTCCAGAAAAAAAATCCTCCACCAGCTCAAACCCGAGTTCTAGCTCATCTTGCTGCCATTTTCGATCTCCTTGCTCAAAGCTCCATTCACAAAACTGCTTTGGGGGATTGTTCTTTAGTATGTGACTCCTCTAATGGTACAATTAGTTTTTGTTCTAGTGCTTTATTTATTGCAAATTTTTGCTGCTTAGGTGACCCTGTTCTTGAGCTTGCATGTCAAATTTATGTGGTCAAAAGTAGTTTTAATGCATGATATGGCCTCTAGGCACTTGTATGAGTAGTTGCTATCAATCTTGTTGAGATTGGTTCACTTTTACTTTGAGTCACTAAAAATTTCAGAAATTTTTCAGAGAAAGAAAATGATGAAGAGATTGTTGAGGGGCTCTTCCAGCCGAAGCTCGAAGGATAAGCAAAGTGAAGAGAATAAGAAGCCCAAATATAATCTCCTCGCACCGCAGAGGTTCGGTCGTGCGAATGGCCTTGTGATGAGTTCTTGAGAGCAGTCGGGATTTATGATGACTTTTATTATTTGGCTGAGAATGCAGGCCTCGTTGACTTCCTCCGCGACCAGCGCGAACAGTATCTCCTCCTCACTAATATTTTCGTGCAAAAATTTTACTTTCATGCTAAGAAATCACCACCTTCGGTGGAATTTCATTTATATGATGAGGTTAAGGAGATGTCACTATATGAGTTTTGTAGGGTTTGTAAGATACCCTTTGCGGGCAGCATAGAGGAACCACATCGTAATGATGTGGAGGGATTTATTGATATGATTGCTGTAGGGGAAACGAGGAAAGTTTCCGATGCAAGAATTACTAGCATACATTTTCTTGTTCTATGTTACTTTGCCATATTTGCTAGTAGATGCTTAATTGGTCACGGGAATAGTGGAAATCTTAGTGCCCTTGATATTGTTATTTTGCGCCATGCATTGTTTCATGATACCACTTTCAGTTTAGGCGCTATTGTTGCTAAACGGTTAAATCTGAACCGTACAAAGGGTCCCGTCTTCGGAGGCATCTTTGCCTCACGCCTTGCTGCACACTTTAACATACCTATTAGGCATTATGATAAAGAGGAAAAGTTGATGCCTCCTATTTTTCTAGATTATAAGTGTATGGTAGCACATGATTTTATTGATATTTGATAAAAAAATAGTTTGAGACTATTACCTTGCCTGCTCCCTCTTTGTTTAACATATTTTTAGGCACACACCTTGTTTTGCCGGAGGCCGTTCATGCATACTGGAGCCTGACATCAGCTCCAAAGCCTGAGCCAGAGCCACCACTTGATCCTTACCGTCAGTCTGTTTATCAGTGGGATCCGTAGGAGATTTCCAACCAGTGGCACCCAGAGGACACTCCTCCATACACCGGAGAGGGCGGCTTTGAGCCGTGGCCATAGACCAACTTAGGCCAAAAGCCTAAGCTTGGGGGAGTAGGTATTCCTCACTGACATTACATTCATGTTCACACACTCATTTTAGTTGTTGGTGCTCATACTTTTTCATTGTATCATCCATGCTAGTTTATTTTCTTTTCTAGCATTCTTCTTGCATGTTTGAAAAACCTTAAGGAAAACCAAAAATATTAGTTGTCGCTTTTAGCTAGTTTACTTTCCATGCTTGTAGTAATAGTAATTAAAAAGAAAACCCAAAAAGATTTCTCGTTCTTCTTTTGCTTGTTGGGAGCTTTCCCGTGTAAATAGTTTTCTTTTCTTTTCTTTGGGGGTTGAGAGGAGAAGACCATGATGAAAATGTTGAGTGGCTATCATATGCATTATTGTTGATTTAACAAAGAGTCCATATTACCTTGTCTTCTCCCTTGTATTGAATGCTTGCAGATTCCAGCTTAGTTCAATGCACGTGCACTATTGTTATTATCCACACTGTTCAGTCGTGCAAGTGAAAGGCAATAATGACGATATATGATGGACTGATCGAGATGAGAGAAGCTGGTATGAACTCGACCGATCTTGTTTTTGTAAATATGATTAGTTCATCGTTCCTGATTAAGCCTATTATGAATGAAACGTGTTTGCAATGACAATTAGAGATTATAGTTGCCCATGCCATCCTTAATTAGCTAGGAGTTTATAATGCTTCACCTTGCATGCCAACATGCTATTAAAATGGTTGTGATGTGGTATGATAGGGTGGTATCCTCCTTTGAACGATTCGAGTGGCTTGACTGGGCACATGTTCACACATGTAGTTGAAAAAAAATCAACATAGCCTCCGCGATTTTTATGTTCATGGTGAATTATATCCTGCTCATGCATGCATTCAATGTTGATTAATTGTAATGCATGTTCATGACTGTTGTCGCTCTCTAGCTGGTCGCTTCCCAGACTCTTTCTAGCCTTCACTTAGTCAGTCCTTGATCTTCAAAGGTGCTCTGCATTTATGTTTTGCAGTCTCAGAAAGGGCTAGCAAGATACCATCTTGTTATATCATATTATGATTGTTTTGAGAAAGTGTTGTCATCCGAGATTTATTATTATTGCTCGCTAGTTGATTATGCCATTGATATGAGTAAACATGAAACCAAAATGTTATTTTGAATATGGTTAGTTCATAATCTTTGCTGAAAACTTGAATGCTGGCTCTACACATTTACAACAACAAGATCAAACAGAGTTTGTAAAAGTTTTTCTTTATCACTTTCAGTTTTTCAACTGAATTTCTTGAGGACAAGCAAAGGTTTAAGCTTGGGGGAGTTGATACGTCTCCATCATATCTACTTTTCCAAACACTTTTGACCTTGTTTTGGACTCTAACTTGCACGATTTGAATGGAACTAACCCGGACTGACGCTGTTTTCAGCAGAATTGCCATCGTGTTATTTTTGTGCAGAAATAAAATTTATAGGAATGACCTGAAACTTCACGGAGAATATTTTTGGAATATATAAAAAATACTGACAAAAGAATCAACGTCATGGGGCCCACACCCTGTCCACGAGGGTGGGGGCGCGCCCACCCCCTGGGGTGCGCCCCCTATCTCGTGGGCCCCCTGAGGCTCCACTGACCTCAACTCCAACTCTATATATTCACGTTCGGGGAGAAAAAATCAGAGAGAAGGATTCGTCACATTTTACGATACAGAGCCGCCGCCAAGCCCTAATCTCTCTCGGGAGGGCTGATCTGGAGTCCGTTCGGGGCTCCGGAGAGGGGAATCCGTCGACATCGTCATCATCAACCTTCCTCCATCACCAATTTCATGATGCTCACCGCCGTGCGTGAGTAATTCCATCGTAGGCTTGCTGGACGGTGATGGGTTGGATGAGATTTATCATGTAATCGAGTAGTTTTGTTAGGGTTTGATCCCTAGTATCCATTATGTTATGAGATTGATGTTGCTATGACTTTGCTATACTTAATGCTTGTCACTAGGGCCCGAGTGCCATCATTCCAGATCTGAACCTATTATGTTTTCATGAATATATGTGAGTTCTTGATCCTATCTTGCAAGTCAATTGTCACATATTATGTGTTATGATCCTATCTTGCAGGTCAATAGACATCTTTTATGATTGTGAGCACTCATTAAAATATAACATGCTAAAGAGTTGACGTTGGACAAGGAAGACAACGTAATGGGTTATGTTTTCTTACATCTGAGATAAATTATATTGCCATGGATCATCCAACATGGTTGAGCTTGCCTTTCCCCCTCATGCTAGCCAAATTCATCGCACCAAGTAGAGATACTACTTGTGCTTCCAAATACCCTTAAACCAGTTTTGCCATGAGAGTCCACCATACCTACCTATGGATTGAGTAAGATCCTCCAAGTAAGTTGTCATCGGTGTAAGCAATAAAAATTGCTCTCTAAATATGTATGACTTATTAGTGTGGGAGAAAATAAGCTTTATACGATCGTGTGATATGGAAGAAATAAAAGCGACAGACTGCATAATAAAGGTCCATATCACAAGTGGCAATATAAAGTGGCGTTCTTTCGCATTAAGATTTTGTGCATCCAACATAAAAGCGCATGACAACCTCTGCTTCCCTCTGCGATGGGCATGTCTTTTACTTTTATCTCCTACCTTGCATAAGAGTCATGGTGATCTTCACCCTTCCTTTTTACATTTTATCCTTTGGCAAGCACAGTATGTTGGAAAGATCCTGGTATATATGGCTAATTGGATGTGAGTTTTCATGAACTATTATTGTTGACATTACCCTTGAGGTAAAACGTTGGGAGGCAAAACTATAAGCCCATGTCTTTCTCTGTGTCCGATTAAAACTCCATACCCACAAGTATTGCGTGAGTGTTAGCAATAGTGAAAGACTATATGATAGTTGAGTATGTGGACTTGCTGAAAAGCTCTTATATATTGACTCTTTCCTATGTTATGATAAATTGCAATTGCTCCAATGACTGAGATTATAGTTTGTTAGTTTTCAATGAAGTTTACGATTCATACTTGAAATTGTGATTGAATTATTACTCTAGCATAAGAAATCATATGACAAGAATTATATAAGTTGATGTTCTAAGAACGGTCATGATGCCCTCATGTCCGTATTTTATTTTTATCGACACCTCTATCTCTAAACATGTGGACATATTTTTTGATTTCGGCTTTCACTTGAGGACAAGCGAGGTCTAAGCTTGGGGGAGTTGATACGTCCATTTTGCATCATGCTTTTATATCGATATTTATTGCATTATGGGCTGTTATTACACATTATGTCACAATACTTATGCCTATTCTCTCTTATTTTACAAGGTTTCCATAAAGAGGGAGAATGCCGGCAGCTGGGATTCTCGGCTGGAAAAGGAGCAAATATTAGAGACCTATTCTGCACAGCTCCAAAAGTCCTGAAACTTCACGGAAGACTTTTTCAGAATATAAAAAAAATACCGAGCGCAAGAAGTTCACCAGGGGGGCCACACCCTTCCCACGAGGGTGGGGGGCGCGCCCCTCCCCTACCTCGTGGGCCCCCTGGTGGCCCTCCGATGACCATCTTCTGCTATATGAAGTCTTTCGATGAGGAAAAAATCATAAGCCATCTTCTCGGACGAAACTCCGCCGCCACGAGGCGAAACCTTGGCAGAACCAATCTAGGGCTCCGGCGGAGCTGTTCTGCCGGGGAAGCTTCCCTCCGGGAGGGGGAAATCATCGTCATCATCATCACCAACGCTCCTCTCATCGGGAGAGGGCAATATCCATCAACATCTTCATCAGCACCATCTCCTCTCAAAACCCTAGTTCATCTCTTGTATCCAATTCTTGTCTCCAAGTTCGGGATTGGTGCTAGTAGGTTGATAGTAGTGTTAATTACTCTTTGTAGCTGATGCTAGTTGGTTTATTTGGTGGAAGATCATATGTTCAGATCCTATATGCATATTAATACCCCTCTGATTATGAACATGAATATGCTTTGTGAGTAGTTACGTTTGTTCCTGAGGATATGGGAGAAGTCTTGCTATTAGTAGTCATGTGAATTTGGTATTCGTTCGGTATTTTGATGAGATGTATGTTGTCTCTCCTCTAGTGGTGTTATGTGAACGTCAACTACATGCCACTTCACCATTATTTGGGCCTAGAGTAAGGCATTGGGAAGTAATAAGTAGATGATGGGTTGCTAGAGTGACAGCAGCTTAAACCTTAGTTTATGCGTTGCTTCGTAAGGGGCTGATTTGGATCCATATGTTTCATGCTATGGTTAGGTTTACCTTAATACTTTTGTTGTAGTTGTGGATGCTTGCAATAGAGGTTAATCATAAGTGAGATGCTTTTCCAAGTAAGGACAGTACCCAAGCACCGGTCCACCCACATACCAAATTATCAAAGTACCGAACGTGAATCATATGAACGTGATGAAAACTAGCTTGACGATATTCCCATGTGTCCTCGGGAGCGCTTTTCTCTATATAAGAGTTTGTCCAGGCTTGTCCTTTGCTACAAAAAGGATTGGGACATCTTGCTGCACTTTATTTACTGTTGTTACTTGTTGCTCGTTACAAATTTTCCTATCACAAAACTATCTGTTACCACTTATTTCAGTACTTGCAGATAATACCTTGCTGGAAACCGCTTATCATTTCCTTCTGCTCCTCATTGGGTTTGACACTCTTACTTATCAAAAGGACTACGATAGATCCCCTATACTTGTGGGTCATCAAGACTCTTTTCTGGTGCCGTTGCTGGGGAGTGAAGCGCCTTTGGTAGGTGGAATTTGGTAAGGAAAAATTTATATAGTGTGCTGAAATTTACTGTCACTTGTTACAATGGAAAGTAATCCTCTGAGGGGCTTGTTCGGGGTATCTTCACCCCGACTAGTAGAGCAAAGAGTTGCTCCTCAACCTATTGAACCTACTGAAGATGAAAATGTCTGCTTTGAAATTCCTTCGGGTATGATAGAAAAACCGCTAGCTAATCCTTTTGTAGGAGATGGAACAAAGCATCCTGATGAGCATCTAATATATGTGGATGAAGTTTCTGGATTATTTAAGCTTGCAGGTGTACCCAGAGATGTTGTTAAGAAGAAGGTCTTCCCTTTATCTTTGAAGGGAGATGCATCGACATGGTATAGGCCATGTGATGATATGGGGTCATGGAACTACAAACGATTGAAATTGGAATTTCATCAGAAGTTTTATCCTATGCATCTTGTTCATCGTGATCGCAATTATATATATAATTTTTGGCCTCGCGAAGGAGAAAGCATCTCTCAAGCTTGGGGGAGGCTTAAATCAATGTTATATTCATGCCCCAATCATGAGCTCTCAAGAGAAATGATTATTCAAAAAATTTATGCTCGGCTTTCTGATAGCAATAGCACCATGCTTGATACTTCTTGTGCTGGCTCTTTTATGATGAAGACTATTGAATTCAAATGGGATATATTGGAAAGAATTAAACGCAACTCTGAAGATTGGGACCTCGACAAAGGTAAGGAGTCAGGTATGACACCTAAGTTTGATTGTGTTAAATCTTTTATGGATACCGATGTTTTCCGTAAATTGAGCACTAAATATGGACTTGACTGTGAGATAGTAGCTTCTTTCTGTGAATCTTTTGCTATTCATGTTGATCTCCCCAAGGAGAAGTGGTTTAAATAGCATCCTCCCATAGAAGTAAAAGTAGTTGCACCTATTAAAGTTGAAGAAAAGACTGTCACTTATAATGATCCTATTGTTCCTACTGCTTATGTTGAGAAACCACCTTTTCCTGTTAGGATAAAGGATCATGCTAAAGCTTCAACTGTGGTTCGTAAAAGCAATATTAAAACTTATGCACCTTCTGAGCAAATTAAAGTTGAACCTGATATTGCTATTGTTAAAGATCTCTTGGCTGATAATATTGATGGGCATGTTATTTATTTCTGTGATGAAACTGCTAGAATTGCTAAACTGTGTGCTAAAGATAAACCTAGACCTGTGGTAGGCATGCCTGTTATTTATGTTAAAATAGGAGATCATTGTTATCATGGTTTATGTGATATGGGTGCCAGTGCTAGTGCAATACCTATTAGCCTATATAGAGAAATTATGCATGATATTGCAGCTGTTGAGTTAGAAGATATTGATGTCACAATTAAACTTGCTAATAGAGATACTATTTCACCAATGGGAATTGTTGGAGATGTTGAAGTCTTGTGTGGGAAAACTAAATATCCTGCTGATTTTCTTGTTCTTGGTTCCCCACAAGATAGCTTTTGTCCCATTATATTTGGTAGACCCTTCTTAAACACTGTTAATGCTAAGATAGATTGCAAAAAGGATGTCGTTACTATCGGTTTAGATGATATGTCTCATGAATTTAATTTCTCTAAATTTAGTAGACAACACCGTGAAGAAGAATTACCTAGTAAGGATGAAATTATCGGTCTTGCTTCTATTGTTGTACCTCCTAGTGATCCTTTAGAACAATATTTGCTAGGCCATGAAAATGATATGTTTATGAATGAAAGAAGGGAAATAGATGAAGTATTCTTTAAACAGGAACCTATTCTGAAACACAATTTGCCTGTTTAAATCCTAGGGGATCCTCCTCCACCTAAGGGTGATCCCGTATTTGAGCTTAAACCATTGCCTGATACTCTTAAATATGCTTATCTTGATGAGAAAAAGATATATCATGTTATTATTAGTGCTAACCTTTCAGAGCATGAGGAAGAGAGATTATTGAAAACTCTGAAGAAGCACCGTGCTGCTATTGGGTATACTCTTGATGATCTTAAGGGCATTAGTCCCACTCTATGTCAACATAAAATAAATTTGGAAGAAGATGCTAAACTAGTTCATGATCATCAACGACGGCTGAATCCTAAAATGAAAGAAGTGGTAAGAAAGGAAATACTAAAGCTCCTTGAGGCAGGTATAATTTATCCCGTTGCTGATAGTCGGTGGGTAAGTCCTATCCGTTGTGACCCTAAGAAGGGAGGTATTACTGTCGTTCCTAATGATAAAGATGAATTGATTCCTCAAAGAATTATTACAGGTTATAGGATGGTAACTGATTTCCGCAAATTAAATAAGGCCACTAAAAAGGATCATTACCCCTTACCTTTTATCGATCAAATGCTAGAAAGATTATCCAAACATACACATTTTTGCTTTCTGGATGGTTATTCTGGTTTCTCTCAAATACCTGTGTCAGCCAAGGATCAATCAAAGACTACTTTTACTTGCCCTTTTGGTACTTTTACTTATAGACGTATGCCTTTTGGTTTATGTAATGCACCTGCCACCTTTAAAAGATGCATGATGGCTATATTCTCTGACTTCTGTGAAAAGATTTGTGAGATTTTCATGGACGATTTCTCCGTCTATGGATCTTCTTTTGATGATTGCTTGAGCAACCTTGATTGAGTTTTGCAGAGATGTGAAGAAACTAATCTGGTCTCGAATTGGGAAAAGTGCCACTTTATGGTTAATGAAGGTATTGTCTTGGGGCACAAAGTTTCTAAAAGAGATATTGAGGTTGATAAAGCCAAGGTTGATGCTATTGAGAAGATGCCATGTCCCAAGGACATCAAAGGTATAAGAAGTTTCCTTGGTCACGCCGGATTTTATAGGAGGTTCATTAAGGACTTCTCAAAAATTTCTCGGCCTCTGACTAATTTGTTACAAAAAGATATATCATTTGTCTTCGATGATGATTGTGTAGAAGCATTTGAAATACTTAAGAAAGCATTGATCTCTGCACCTATTGTTCAGCCACCTGATTGGAATTTACCCTTTGAAATTATGTGTGATGCTAGCGGTTATGCTGTAGGTGCTGTTCTAGGGCAAAGAGTTGATAAGAAATTAAACATTATTCAATATGCTAGTAAAACCCTAGACAATGCTCAAAGAAATTATGCTACTACTGAAAAAGAATTCTTAGCAGTTGTATTTGCTTGTGATAAGTTCAGACCTTATATTGTTGATTCTAAAGTAACTATTCGCACTGATCATGCTGCTATTAAATATCTTATTGTTGGGCCAGGCCCAAAACAGGGCATGGGCACGCGCGGCCTAGGTTACGCCGTATCTCACTCCGTATCCACCGCGCCCTCCCCGAACGGCACGCGTTGAATGCGGCGTCGTGGGAGAGGACGTGGGTGGTTTCTTTATTCGGAAATGCGGAACGTCCGCCCCCTCCCTCTTTATAAGCAGGGGAAACAGGGGCAGTTCGCCCACTTGCCCGTTGCCGTTCCAATCTCAGAAATCTCCGCCGCTCCCTCGCCTTCCCAAAACTGAGAGAGAGAGAGAGCAGCGCTCCGCCCCCACATCGCCACCAGCACCACCAACGCCGTCGACCTCCTCCACTGCTTCCGCCATGGCTCCAAAAGCCGACAAGGGGAAGGCCGTGAAGTCGACCGAGGTGCAGCGGCTCGCGGTGCTGCGGAAGGAGCGGGTCGTCTTCCCCCCCCCCCCCAAGCTTGGCGCGAAGGAGCTGAGGGAGAACTACTACCTTTTCTGGTCGGTGGAGACGCGCGCGCATCCGCGCACAAAGGTACTCCCCGCCGCCGCTTGGAAGAAAGCCCCAAACGGATATCCCTTCTTCGCTCTGTTCTTCTACTGCGGGCTCTGCCCGCCTTTCTCTGAGTTCTTTTGCGACATCATGAATACCTATGGATTCCACCTCCTTGACTTCACCCCCAATGCCGTTCTGACGATGGCAGTTTTCGCACATCTCTGCGAAAACTTTGTCGGAGTCCTTCCCAACGTTGCCCTCTTCCGCCACTTCTTCATACCCCGAGTAGAGAGAGGAGAATCCCTATCCGGCGGAATCGCCTGGATCTCAAGGGCCGGCAAGAAGGAAACATATCTGAAGGGAGAATTCCGCGGCAAGTGGGAGGAGTGGAGGGCAGATTGGTGCTGGATTGACGAGGAGAGCCCGCAACCATTCACCACCCGGCGCCGAACCCCAGTAGCACGCGGCAGCAATTGGAGTGACGTGGCCCCGGAAGATGACAGGCTGAAGATTGCCGTCACCATGATCCTGCATCTCAGGCATGTCGGGCTAACTATTGGCGCTGTTGGCGCAGACTTCCTTCGCCGCCGCATCGCCCCCCTGCTGGAACGGGGGAGGCCCACTTGGGAGTTCAAGAACGCGGCAGACATCATGAGGCTGCGGCCAGGCCTCAACTACAACTTCACAGTCCTGGAGCTCAACGCGATGCTGCAGGAACTGTTCAAGTATGACCCCCAACATCCCGAGGTGTTCAGGTTGCCGGGGGCGTCGTTCTGTTGTGCAATAATTCCTCGCTCGACCGCATCCGTGCAATGATGCCGGAGTGCGACTCGCATGGAATTGTGCCAACTTGGCAGGAGCCTGCAGACGAGGTCGTGCAGCAGTTCTTCGACGACTTGGTGGAAGTGCCGATCTGCTCCGACGAGAAGGATGGCCTCACCTGCGACACCACCGACGTAGAGATGGCGCTCATCGCCACTAGGCTGGAGGAGGCAGCGGCAGCCGCAGCCGCGGGCGAGTTTGGGTTCACTGTGGAGGAGGCAGATGCAGCAGAGGCGGCAAGCCGTGCCGAGCGAGGGGAGCCTGCCGGCAAGAAGGAGATTGCCGGGCGTGACGCCGAGCTGAGCGAGCCCGCCAAGGACACGAGCGGCTCGTTGGAAATCAACTCCTCTTCCACCTCGTCTTCAGACAGCCCACCGCAAGCAGAGCCTCCATCCCCACCAAGAAGGCGTCTCCGCAAGGTCGGTGACGTGGCGGAGCGGCAAGCGGGTCAACAGTCGCCATGCCACGTGACACGCTCCACCGCGGCAAACACCGTTGCCGCGGGAGCGCCTCATGCTGCGACGGCAACCGGAGCGGAGTCTAGCCGGACCACCGCTTCAGTTCGTGCCGCTGCTCACGCCGCGCCGACAGCCGGAGCGGGGTCATCTCAGACCGCCGCCACTGCTCCCGCCAAGCGGCCAAGGGAAGCTTCTCCTCCGCCTCCTCCCGCCGGGCGCGCGCCGGGCTTCGACTTCTCCGCGTTAAGCTCCAACGAGGAAGAAGAAGAAGAGTAAGCTTCTCTTGTTGTACTTGTAGTTCTTTAGTTCTTGTTGTTTGTCTTGTTTCTCTCTTGCTTTTCTCTGAACTTGTTCCTCTTTAGGACTCTGGCCCAGAGAGCAGCAAAGAGAGCCAAGGTCCCGGTGATCGTCATCGAGGACGAGCCTACTGCGACAGCAGGTGGCGCGCCCGAGACAACCTTGCCGGACCCGGCGACTTTTCTCCAGGGCAGCCCCCAGCGTAAGTGTTTGATTTGCTTTCCGCTGCGAGGCGCGCATGGGTACTTGTCTTTGCTGATATCTGCTTGTTGACTTGTGTAGGAGCCGAGCAGCCCCACCAGGAGCCAAGGGAGAATTCTCCGACAAGGGAGAACTCTCCGGCAAGGGAGGGCTTCCCGGTAAGGGAGAAGTCTCCGGCAAGGGAGGGTTCTCCGGCGAGGGACAGCACTGGCGACCCCCCGACGGCGGAGACCACTACTGCAGAACCTGGTGCAGGTACTCCTCTTGCTTCAAAACTTCCCTTGGGTTCTTCTGATCTTCTTGGGTTTTTGCTGGATTTTGCTTGACTCTTCTCCCCTTGCCGGCTGTCAGACGCATCTGCTGCGGAGCGGATGGAGACCGAGGTCATCGCCGAAGATGTAGCCGGCGCTGGTGATCCCGCCGGCACCGAGGCCGCCAAGGCTGGCGCCGCGGCGACTGGCGAGGGGTCTGGCGATCGTACTGACGGCCCAGAGGCCGCAGGAGCGCCAGGCGCTACACCGACCGCCGACCCGTCCGCCGAAGCCGCAGCGCCAAGCACCGAGGAGCCCCAGCCGGGCGTTTACTTGAAGGCTGGCGAAGGCGTCTTCATCAACCTCCCCTGGGCGTCAAGCTCCAGGGCGCCGGTCGAGGGGGAGATCTTCGACGGAGAAGTGCTTGCCTCCGCGGGGTTGACGCTGGTCGACGCGCCAAGCAGCAGCAGCAACGAGCCCGAAGAAGAGCGGCTGCTGCGGAAGTTGATGTCGCTCTACCGCGCGCGGCAAGCCAAGCTGGAGTCCCGCGAGGCGCTTGTCGCGAAGGCAGGAGCAGACATTGAAAAGCGCGCGGAGGAGCTCGGGGGTTTCCATCGGGAAGCCCTCCGAAATCTGGCGGAGGAGCGGGAGCAGCTCGCTGAAGCGCAGAAGGCCTTCCTCCTCGAGAAGGCCAAAGTCGAGGAGCGGCAGCGACTTGCCGCTGTGAAGCTAGCCGCGGAGGAGGGCGAGCTGGCGCAGCGGAAGGTCAATCTCGACGCCCACGAGGAGGAGCTTGCCGCGCGCGAGGGGAAACTTGACGGAGCCCTCAAGCAAGAGGAGGATGCTGCCGCAGCCGCCGAGGCCGCCAAGGAGGAGTTGAAGACGAAGGTGGCGCGGCTGGAGGCCGATCTCTCCGAGAAGGGCAAAGAGCTCAGCGCCGCCAAGGTCTCCAACGTGGATCTTGAGTTGAAGCTAACCACTTTGACCAAGACTCTGGACAGCGCCAAGAAGCGGGAGGCGGCCTTGAAGGAGGAAATCAAGGCCGACAAGGCGCTGCTGGAGAGTGCTGCCGCCGCCCAGAACGCTTTCAGGGAGACCGTGACGCACTGGACGGAGAGTCTTGTGAACACCGCCACAGATATCGACAAGGAGCTGGCGCAGCTAGGGATGGAGGATCTCGGGTATCCCTCCGACGACAACCTTCAACCCAGCGCCAAGCTCGTCCTATTCTTCAAGGGCGTGGCGACGGCCCTTCAGCGGCTCCGGGAAAGGATCCCCAAGCAGCTGGCCGACGAGTCGCGCAAGATCTGCGCGGGAGCTCTTCAGAAAGTGTTGATGAAGGTGGCCTTCCGCAATCCGGGCCTCCGCCTCACCAATATCCTCAGGACCTTGCCGCCGGAAGCTGATCTGGAGGAGCTCAAGGCCCTTGTCGCACCCATTGTGGACAAGGTGAGCGGGATCAAGAGGGTCGAAGGCGATCGCGTAGATTAGGCCGCCCATTTCTTATTTCCTTGTCGCTGTTTATCATATCATGAAAACAATCTATTAGAGCTGCGACAAGCTATCTTTGTAATATAGCTTTGTTCTATGGAATGATTGCAATGTTATTCCCTTTACTTGATCCCTCCCTTTGTATGTCTTTTTACCCTACGCTTTTAGGGAACTTGCCGGTGCAGGCACCTGGGCCGTGAACGCTGAGTGCGGGACGTCAGCAGCCTGCTGGCGGTGCCGCTACCGGCAAGAAACCTTGTCGCAACTAGTTGCGGCTCACTTAAGTTGCTGAGCGAACTCGAAACAAAGTAAGGGCGCTAGCGGATCACTTAAGTTGCTGAGCGGACTCGAAGCAAAGTAAGGGCGCTAGCAACTCACTTAAGTTGTTGAGCGGACTCGAAACAAAGTAAAGGCGCAACTAGCTACGAGTTGGTTCCTCCGCGCACAGGTTTTCCATACAAAGTGCGGTCGTTCAAGGGAGATAACTTAAAATTTAAAAAATTTGATTGCTCAAACTTTGGCAACTTAGCTTTTTCTGTTGTTTGCTTCTCGGCAAGGCAAAACTTTTCTTGAATGACGCCTGGTCCATACCATCGTCTTCTCCTTCCCCCCCCCGGCAAACTTGTGGGCGAGGGGAACCTTCCTTTCAAAAGAAAGAAGAGACAATACAGATATGGGCCTTTGCGGCTCGTTATTGCTTACCGTGGGGTAGGTGCTGCACAAAGTGTCAGATCATATATGCCAAGAAATAAGAAACATGAAATCGACAAAATGTGTGAAGCACATGAGCTTTACTTATGCACGGGGTCTGCGCCCGGCTTTGTACAAAGGATTACATGCAACAGCGGCAAGACTTGTACAAAAGGTGGTTGCCGGAACGGATTCCGGCAACCGCGCCTTACGGGTAAAACTTACGAAGATGCTCTATGTTCCAGGAGTTGCTCACCGGAATTCCATCTTCGGTCTCAAGGCGGACAGCGCCAGGCCTAGTGACTCGTTTCACCCGGTAAGGGCCTTCCCACTTCGGCGTCAACTTGTTGGAATTCTTGGCGGACTGAACTCGCCGAAGAACAAGGTCGCCTTCCTCGAGACTTCTGGCGTTAACTTTGCGGCTATGGTAGCGGCGCAAAGCTTGCTGGTAGCGAGCAGCTCGCACAGCAGCCTGAAGACGGTCTTCCTCAAGGAGCAGCGCGTCATCTTGTCGCAGCTGCTCTTGCTCGAGCTCATCATAAGCGAGCACTCGAGGTGACCCGTATACGAGTTCCGTGGGGATAACTGCCTCTGCTCCATAGACTAGAGCGAAAGGTGTCTGGCCAGTGGCTCGATTTGGCGTCGTTCTGATCGACCAAAGAACCACCGGGAGCTCCTCGATCCAGTTTCTTCCGCACTTGTGCAGCCTGTCGAAAGTTCTGGTCTTGAGCCCGCGCAGCACTTCAGCATTTGCCCTCTCCGCTTGACCGTTGCTTCTCGGGTGAGCAACAGAAGCGAAGCAGACCTTGGCGCCAAGATCTTGGACGTACTGCATGAAGGTGCAGCTCGTAAATTGTGTACCGTTGTCGGTGATTATCCTATTAGGGATCCCGAAGCGGCAAACAATCGACCTGAAGAACTTGACTGCTGACTGTGCTGTCACCTTCCTCACTGGTTCCACTTCCGGCCACTTTGTGAACTTGTCGATTGCAACGAACAAGTACTCAAAGCCCCCGACAGCTCGGGGAAAGGGGCCGAGGATGTCGAGCCCCCAGACCGAAAATGGCTAGGATAAAGGGATCGTCTGGAGAGCTTGAGCTGGCTGGTGTATCTGCTTGGAATGGAACTGACACGCTTCACACTTGGTTACTTGTGCAGTTGCATCCTGGAGGGCTATTGGCCAGAAGAAACCTTGCTAGAATGCTTTACCGACAAGTGCTCTTGCGCCAATGTGGTGACCACATATGCCTCCATGTATCTCTGCCAACAGCTTTTGTCCATCTTCCCGGTGAATACACTTCAATTTCACGCCGTTGAGTCTTCTTCTATACAGTGCCTTGTCGACAAACTGGTACATACTTGACTGCCGGGCTACTCTTTCCGCTTCTTCTTGCTCTTCGGGAAGTTCTCCTGTCTGAAGGAAACGGACAATCTGCTGCGCCCATGCTGGAGCTTGTGGCTCGACAACAAGGACTAAAGGAAAATCTGCCGCTGCGGGAACATCCGCTTCTACGGCGAGAACCTGCGGCTCTGCCAGAGCTTGACGTTCCCCGGCAAGCTTGCCGGAGCAAAACTTGCCGGGAGCTTCTACTTCAACGGAACAAACCCTGGGGTTTGCCGGAGCAGACTGCTCCTCAACGTTCTTGGCGTTGATCTTGGGGACTGCTGCGGGAACATCCGCTTCTACGGCGAGAACTTGCGGCTCTGCCGGAGCGTGACGTTCCCCGGCAAGCTTGCCGGAGCAAAACTTGTCGGGAGCTTCTGCTTCAACGGAACAAACCCTAGGGCTTGCCGGAGCAGACTGCTCCTCAGCGCTCTTGGCGTTGATCTTGGGGACCTTCTTGGCGGTGGCTTTGGGGAGCTCTGCCGGCAAATAGTCACCAGAAATCAACTTCCTCTTTTTGCTCTGTCCAGTTGATGGCGTTACGGACGGCTGAGTCAGCTTGAGCACAAAGATCCCTGGTTCCACAGGTAACTTAAGTGCGGAGCACTTTGACAGGCCATCGGCAATGGCGTTCTGAGCTCTTGGAACATGCTCCATCTGCAGGCCGTCAAAGTGCTCTTCTAGCTTTCTCACTTCGTCGATGTAAGCTTCCATCAAAGGACTCTGATAATTCTTGTTTACTTGACGGACGACAAGCTGCGAGTCACCCCTGACAATGAGCTTCTTGATCCCAAGGTCTGCCGCAATCCTGAGACCGGCAAGCAAGCCTTCATACTCTGCAGTATTGTTTGTTGCTTGCTCCTTGGGAAAGTGCATCTGGACTACGTATTTGAGGTGCTCTCCAGTGGGTGCGACAAGCAGCACACCAGCGCCGACGCCTTGCAGCGAAAAGGCACCATCAAAGTACATCAGCCACTCTTTGCCTGTTTCCTCGACGGGGATGCTCGTCTCTGGAATTTCTTCATCTGGTGTTGGCGTCCATTCTTCTATAAATTCTGCCAATGCTCTGCTCTGGATAGTTGAAGTACTTTCAAACTTGAGGCCAAAGCTTGACAGTTCCAGTGCCCACTCAACAATCCTGCCTATCGCTTCTGGATTCTGCGGTATCCTCTTCAGCGGAAAGCGAGTGACAACTGTGATCTCATGTGCTTGGAAGTAATGGCGCAGCTTTCTCGAGGCCATGAGAAGGCCGAAAAGCAATTTCTACACACCAGAGTACCTTGACCTAGCCCCCTGCAGAAGGGAGCTGACAAAGTAAACTGGGCGCTGCACCATTTTCTTCTGTATCTCCTCTCGCATCTGCGCAGATTCATCTTTGTCGGGACCAGAGCTTGTCGGGGGAGCGCCCTGCTTGTCGCTGGATGCGCTTGCCGTGGTTGCTGGCTCGTCGTCTGCCTCCCTCTCTGCTACTAACGCAGCACTAACCACTTGATTGGTTGCCGCTATGTACAGCAGCAACTTCTCTTGTGGCTTAGGTGCGACAAGTATTGGAGGGGAGGACAGGTATCTCTTCAAGTCTTGCAGCGCAGCCTCCACTTCCGGAGTCCATTTCATTGGACCTGCCTTTTTCAATAATTTGAAAAACGGCAGGGCGCGCTCAGCAGACCTAGAGATAAACCTGCTGAGAGCAGCCACGCAACCGGCAAGTCTTTGTACATCCTTGACGCGCTTGGATGCTTCAATCTGCTCAATGGCCTTGATCTTGTCGAGATTGGCTTCAATTCCCCGCTGAGACACGAAGAACCCGAGAAGCTTGCCGGAGGGAACTCCAAACACACACTTCTCGGGGTTGAGCTTGAGGCTGATCTTGCGCAGATTTGCAAAGGTCTCGTCCAAATCTTGAATCAGGGTTGCTCTGTCCTTGCTCTTGACCACTATATCATCCATATAGGCTTCCACATTTCTGTGTATTTGCGGCTCAAGGGCGACATGGACTACTCTTGCAAATGTTGAACCAGCATTTTTTAATCCAAAAGGCATCTGTATGAAGCAATACGTGCCACATGGAGTAATAAATGCGGTTTTCTCCTCATCCTCTCCTGCCATGAAGATCTGATGATATCCTGAGTATGCGTTAAGAAATGAAAGCAAATCACATCCGGCTGTGGAGTCAACAATCTGGTCAATGCGCGGCAAAGGAAATGGGTCTTTGGGACAAGCTTTGTTAACATCAGTAAAATCGATACAAAGTCTCCATTTCCCATTCGCCTTGCGCACAACTACAGGATTGGCCAACCACGTAGGATGGAGCACTCCTCTGACAAGGCCTGCTACTTCCAACTTCTTGATCTCTTCTGCAATAAATTCTTGGCGCTCCACTGCCTGCTTCCTGACCTTCTGCTTGACGGGCCGCGCATGAGGACAAACGGCAAGGTGGTGCTCAATTACTTTCCTGGGAACACCGGGGATGTCAGACGGTTGCCACGCAAACACGTCGACATTCGCCTGCAGGAAAGCGACGAGTGCGCTTTCCTATTTAGGGTTGAGAGTGCCGCTGATGGTAAAGGTACCACCAGTGCCGTCCTCCTTGGCGGACACCTTCTTCGTCTCTGGTGGATCTGCCATCGTCTTCTTACACTTGCCGGTGGAGCTCGATGGTGCGTCCTCGACGGCAGCGCAGCACTCCGAAGAGGTGCGCTTGCCGGAGTGGGCATCAGAACTCTTGTCGGACTTGTCTTCTTCCCCCCGGGAGCTTCAGCGGCAAGTGACTCGCGTTCTGCTGCGGCTGCTGCTTCCCGATAGATCTTGTCGGCACAGATAAGTGCATCCTTCTTGTCGCCAGGGACAGAGATGACGCTTATCGGGCCTGGCATCTTCAGCATGTTATATGCGTAATGAGAGGCTGCCATGAACTTGGCGAGTGCTGGACGGCCAAGTATCCCATTGTAAGGTAATGGAATATCGGCAACGTCAAAAGTGACCCTCTCAGTTCTGAAGTTCAGCTTGCTGCCAAATGTTAACGGCAGCGTGACTTTCCCCTTTGGATTGCTCCTTCCCGGGTTGATTCCTTGGAATGTGCCGGTCTCTTCGAGCTCGCTGTCAGGGATCTGGAGCTTCTGGAGCACAGCGGAGGAGATCAGATTCAAGCCGGCCCCGCCGTCAACTAACATCTTGGTGACCTTGAGGTTGCGGATAGTTGGTGAAACCAACATCGCGAAGCACCCGACCGCAGTCGTGCGATCAGGGTGGTCCTCAATATCAAAGATGATAGGCATGCTAGACCATTTCAGAATCTTGCGTGATTCGACAGGTGGTTCTGCTGCATTGACTTCCCGCACCCACTGCTTGAGCTGGCGGTGCGAAGTATGCAGAGAAGCACCACCGTCAACGCACAAGACCTCTGTGGCTTTCTGGAACTCCTGCTCACTGGTCTCGACATCATCCATGTCTTCGTCATCGTCGTCGTCTTCATCGTTGTCGCGGCCGCGGGGAGGTCTATCTCCTTGCCGCTGCTTGGCCTTGCCGCGGCGTCCTCCCCGGCCGGCGCGCTTCTTGCCGGATTCTCCAGCACCTCCTTGGGCTCTCTCCTTGTCGCGTCGCTCGTACTCAGCCTTTTGCTGCTGGACAAGCTGCTCGACCTTCTTGCAGCTCTGGAGGTCATGGCCCTTGGTGCGGTGAATCTTGCAGTATTGCTTGTCGGAGCCGTCCTGCTTGTCGGCGACCGCCACAGCCTGGCAGTTGGCACACGCAGCAATCTCCTTGCCGGAGCTACCAACCTTGGCCTGCTTGGCGCTACCTTCGTTGCCGGACTGCTCAACGACTAGCACCTCTTTGCCTTTCTTCTTCCTGTTCCGCCGCCGGTTTTTCTTTGTCGGGGCAGCATCCTCACTGTCAGATCCTTCTGCTTCGGTCTTCTCTCCGGGGAGTTTCCTTCCTTCCTCAGCGCGTGCACACTTGTCGGCCAGGGCATACAGCTCACTGACGTCTCTGATCCTGCACATCGCCATCTCCTCCCGCATCCTGCGGTTACGCACGTTCTGATGGAACGCGCTGATGACCGCGGCGGGGTGGACGTCTGGGATGTTATACTGTACACGGCTGAACCTCTGAATGTACTTGCGCAGGGGCTCTCCTTCCTTCTGGGCGAGCAGATGAAGGTCGCTCTCTTGGCCATGAGGTTTGTGGCCGCCTGTGAAGGCGCCGACAAACTGATGGCATAGGTCAGCCCAGGAGGATATGGAGTTGTCCGGCAAGTGCATGAGCCAGGACCTGACAATGGGCTTGAGCACCAGCGGGAAGTAGTTGGCAAGGATCTTGTCGTCCCGCCCCCCGGCAGCCTGCACCGCGATGGTGTAGATGCTGAGGAACTCCGACGGATGCGTCTTGCCGTCGTACTTCTCTGGTACGTCTGGTTTGAAATTCTTCGTGCTGGGCCACTGGACTTGCCGCAGCTCACGAGTGAACGCAGGGCAACCTACCGCGTACGGCAAGTCGCCTGGTTCCCCTGGCGCATGCATGTCAACAGAGGGCCCAGCGCGCTGGTCTGACTGACGTCGCACTTCTCTTCGGCGCTCGATGCGAGTACGAGCGTCTTCTTGTTGTCGTTCTTGAAGAACTTGGCGCTGATCGCGACGCGCTCGCGGATCCGACGACGCGGTGGAGTCGCTGTCGAGGTGGATCCGGCGAGTCGGCGATGTTGGCCTTCGAGGCGGAGAGTGCACAGTAGTTGCACCCCCACCAGTCCTGTCGTCTCCGGCTCGTGCCTGGCTGGCTTGCCGCGGCTGCGACGTGCTCGGCTGCCGTGGAGTGTCGCCGTTGGCGAAGCCGATGAGACTCTGGATGGTGGCCCTCCAATCGTCGATCTTGTCCGCCGTTGGAGGGTAGTCTAGGAGCAGTTGAGCTCGCGCCAAAGCTTCTGCTGCAGTGGCGGGTGGTGGTGGCGAACGGTGCGAGGAGCGGGATATGCTCGGACTTCTAACCACGTTAGAAGGAGCAATATCCTATCCAGGCGACCGTGCCTCGCTCGTGCCAACATGCTGGTGTGCATGGTGGCCCTGAGCGCTCTGAGATCCACCAGCTCGATCTTGGTCTAGCAAACGCATGGTACCGTGAGTACCATGACGCTGCCGGTCCCGCGCCTCCTGAGATGGGCGCGGTGCATGTACGGACGCCGAGGTCTTGGAGTGTGCCCGGTCGTTGTGGGAGCCGGCTACGTCGCGATGGGCAGCGCAGCCTTGTCCTTGGACATGGCAGCACCGTGAGCTCCCTCATCGACACGCATTCTTCCGCCGGCACCTGCCCCATCAGCCGTTTGCTTCGGCGATGGTGGGTTCGGCGCGGACGGAGCAGCTGCCTCCGAAACCTTCTTCTTCAGCGGCATGTTGATGAAGATGATGAAGATCTAGCTCGCGAGAACGCCGGATCTGGTTCACACAACCTCGACGCCCCCTACCTGGCGCGCCAAAGATGCCGGGGTACTGATCCACGGGCACCTATGGGCCCGGCGGGCCGGGTCCCTTTCGGTTCGGTGGGGGCGGAGGTCGTGCAAAGAGCAAATCGAGGCGATGCACGCGAGCGATTTACCCAGGTTCGGGCCGCACGGATGCGTAAAACCCTACTCCTACTTTGTGGTTTGTATTGATTTCTTGCTCGGGAGCGCTGAATGCTACAGTACACACCAGCAGCTAACGAGACTGAGCGTGAGTGTTCGAACCAGCTAACCCCCCTCTACGTTGCACACGGGCCTCCTTTTATATGCTCAAGGGGTCACCGACAGGTGGCAACGGAGGCAAAGGGTAAAAATGGAAAGGTGCTGCGGTAGGTACAGCTACCTGCTACAGTGTATCATACCTAACCCTGGCGGCAGGGGACAAGGGCCTTAAATGCCCGTCTGTGTCGCCTAAACAGTGCAAAAAAGGACCGCCAGGGACGCCACCGTTCGCCATGATGGCGATCTTGTCAGCGCCGCTTGCCACCGCGCACCGCAAGCTGCACAGCCTTCCGCCACGTACGCCTGTAGGGGTCCCAGAGCGACACGTTGGTGGATGTGCTGGAGCGCGGGCACAGTGGTGTCTTGCCGCGGCAAGCGCCTTGCCGCGGTTGTTGTCTTGTCACGCCCGGGAGCTTGTCGCTCACCAGGCCTTGCCGGGACGCGTGGTGCGCCGCGGCAAGTTCCTTGAGATGCCTTGGTTGGCCTTCCCGGCAAGCTCCTCTTGCCGGGGTCTTGTCTCTTTGACTTGGATACTTTGTTCTTGAATGGCTCCAAAGGAACCACGGAGGACCTTGGCGGTCACCCGGCAAGCCTTGCCGCGGGATGCTGCGACTGCCTGTGCACAAGTTCGGGATACTAGGGTACCCCTACTCTAGTACACCGACACTTATGGAAAAGAAAGATGCTAAACCTAGACTTATTAGATGGGTTCTCTTGCTACAAGAATTTGATTTACATATTGTTGATAGAAAGGGAGCTGAAAACCCCGTTGCAGACAACTTATCTAGGTTAGAAAATGTGCTTGATGACCCACTACCTATTGATGATAGCTTTCCTGATGAGCAATTAAATGTCATAAATGCTTCTCATACTGCTCCATGGTATGCTGATTCTGCTAATTACATTGTTGCCAAGTTCATACCACCTAGTTTCACATACCAGCAAAAGAAAAAGTTCTTCTATGATTTGAGGCATTACTTTTGGGATGACCCACATCTTTATAAAGAAGGGGTAGATGGTGTTATTAGATGTTGTGTACCTGAGCATGAATAGGAACAGATCCTATGCAAGTGTCACTCCAAAGCTTATGGAGGACACCATGCTGGAGATAGAACTGCACATAAGGTATTGCAATCTGGTTTTTATTGGCCTACTCTCTTCAAGGATGCCCGTAAGTTTGTCTTATCTTGTGATGAATGTCAAAGAATTGGTAATATTAGTAGACATCAAGAAATGCCTATGAACTATTCACTCGTTATTGAACCATTTGATGTTTGGGGCTTTGACTATATGGGGCCTTTTCCTTCCTCTAATGGTTATACACATATTTTAGTTGTTGTTGATTACATTACTAAGTGGGTAGAAGCTATTCCAACTAGTAGTTTTGATCATAACACTTCTATTAAAATGCTTAGAGAAGTTGTTTTTCCAAGGTTTGGAGTCCCTAGATATTTAATGACTGATGGTGGTTCACATTTTATTCATGGTGCTTTCTGTAAAATGCTTGCTAAGTATGTTGTTAATCATAGAATTGCATCCCCTTATCACCCTCGGTCTAGTGGTCAAGTAGAATTGAGTAATAGAGAGATCAAATTAATTTTGCAAAAGACTATCAATAGTTCTAGAAAGAATTGGTCCAAGAAACTTGATGATGCATTATGGACCTATAGAACTGCATATAAAAATCCTATGGGTGTGTCTCCGTATAAAATGGTTTATGGAAAAGCATGTCACTTACCTCTCGAACTAGAACACAAGGCATATTGGGCTATTAAAGAGCTTAATTATGATTTTAAACTTGCCGGTGAGAAGAGGTTATTTGATATTAGCTCACTTGATGAATGGAGAACCCAGGCTTATGAAAATGCCAAGCTGTTTAAAGAAAAAGTTAAAAGATGTCATGACAAAAGGATACAAAAGCGTGAGTTCGATGTAGGTGATTATGTATTGCTATACAACTCTCGTTTAAGATTTTTTGCAGGAAAACTTCGCTCTAAATGGGAAGGTCCTTACGTTATCGAGGAGGTCTATCGCTCCGGTGCCACAAAAATCAACAACTTCGAAGGCACAAATCCGAAGGTGGTGAACGGTCAAAGAATTAAACACTATATCTCAGGTAATCCTATAAATGTTGAAACCAATGTTATTGAAACCGTAACCCCGGAGGAATACATAAGGGACACTTTCTGGAACGTTTCAGACTGAAAAGGAATAGGTATGTGGTACGGTAAGTAAACCGACTCCAAAACAGTTTTTAAGGCAATATTTCTCCGTTTTGGAATATTTAGAAAAATAGAAAAATAAGTATCAGTCCGGGAAGGACATGAGGCCCCCCACGAGGGTGGAGGGCGCCTGTAACATCCCAAAATTCTAAATTTTGGAATGTTATATTAAATAAATAATTGTGATTGTTTGTTTGATTTTTGTGTGATTGATTGTGTGAAACTGAGTGGAAATTAAAAATTTTTGAAAGTTGAATGAGAGGGAATAAAAGGACTTTCTCAAAACTTTCATCTTGCATTTTGATCTCGAAGAATTCAAATTCATTTCATCACAAGATCCTAGAGTGAAGATAATAGGACTTCTTCCATTTAAAGAAATGAAAAGGGGTTTGAAAATGATTTGAATTCCATTTGAAATATTTCAAACTTAGAAACTTTAAGCAACTCAATGAGTTCATGAGGGAAGATAAAATGACTTCTTCAAAATTGAAGAAAGAGAGTTGGGAGTTTCGGAAGTCACTTTGAAGTTATTTGAAACTCATTTTCCATTTGAAGTTGTTTGGGATTCCAAATTCAAATCCAATTAGGAGTTATTTGAGTTTCTTTTCAAAATATTTTTCTCCTAAAAATAAATAAATGGAAATAAGGGTAAAATGATTCCCTTCAATGGAAAATTAGGAGAAAATAAATTTGAAATCATTTTGCTATTTTAAAAATGATTTTATTGATTTTAAATGCAACAATAGCACTGTTTGACTTTTATGAATTTTTTTGAATTTATTTGAACTTGGAAAATAGTTCATCTTATTCTTGGTATTTTTATGATCATTTTGGTATATAATATGCCTATGTATATTTTTTATTTAATTCACTACTTTGGAGTTTTCCTTCTATAAAAAAAACCCGCACGCACACCGCACCACCTGGACCGAGGCCACTTCGGCCCAGGGGCGCACCGACCGGCCACCGGCGACAGGCCGAGGCAGTGGCCCAGGCCAGCCCACGCCCAACACCCCAGCGCCCGCAGGCTTCGCCTCGCTCGCCCGCGCCTCTCTTCCCTCGCTCGCTCTCTCCCACCACCGCTGCCAGTGGGGCCCGCAACCCTTCGTCCCTAACCTCCCGCTCAACCCGCTGGATAAGCAGGCGCTTGCGCTCCCGCAACGACCGGCGCCATTGCTCTCGAGATAAGCATCATCCCCGCGACTCCGCAGCCCCTCCTCGCGCCTATAAATGCCCCTGATGCCCCTCGTTCAATTCTGCCACTTCACATTGTCCCTCGCTCCTCACAGCCGCCGCACTGCCGCGTTGGATCTCGTCGGAGTTTCCTGTCACCGTAGACTCCCCTACCTTCACTTTGTTTCTGTCAATCTTCGTTACTCGCCGAGGCGCACTTGTTGACATGTTTTTGCCGCCTAGGTCTCGCCGGAACCGCCGCCCCGACGACCTGCGTCCTTGCCGGAGCGCCGGAGCCGCCGCCCTCTACCTCGCTGTCCCGGGCGCCTCGACCACCACCGACCCTACCACCGGACCGCCCCCGTCGTGCCCGTCCTCCCCGACACCTCCGCTGACCCGCCGCCTCGTCACCGCCCGACGCCGGCACCGCTGTCCTGTACGTCGTCGTCGTCGAGGTGAGCGAACCGCTCGCTCGCTATTCGTTTAGTTTTTTTCTCTAGAATGGTTTAGTTTAGTGTTTTTTATCGGTTCATCCGGTTTAGATTAAACCGATTAGTTTAGATAAACCGATCTCGGTTTTAGTTTTTTTTCTAGCCGCGGTAGCTGTTTTACTTAAGTAGCGGTCGTTCGCCGTGTACGCTTCCGCAGCGAACGCTGCCAGCCACCCGCAGCCTGCCACGTGGCCAGGGACCTGGTCATGAATAAAACTTTCACAGCCAAGTCCCTGTAAATTTCAGTTTAGCCCCTAAACTTCGAATAGCCACAACTTTTTAACCGTTGATCCAAATTCGATGAAACCAGCGCCAAAATGTTCGTCTCGAATAGCTTTATCCAGAAAGCCAACTTTGAAAACTTTTGGCCAAATTCAAATTTGAACTTTATTCAGATTTGAATTCAAACTTCAATTGGCCATATCTCCTAAACCGTAGCTCCGATTGATGTGATTCTTTTTGCACCGTGTCACCGTTGCCAAACCCTATCACCTAGACCAGTGTCACACTAATTTTCACACTTAGGATCTGTCCATAGTAGTTTTACTCATATGCCTTGTATGCACTATGCTTCACGTCACAAATTCTGAACCACATGCCTATGTTGTGTTGCACTTAGAATATTTTGTGATAGTTAAGTGTGTTGTATGTTCATTTGGTTTTTCCAAGACTTTTTACTTTGCATGCTCTTCTTGGTTATTTGAAATGATTGCTTATGCGAATGCAATGTTGACTTTATAGATTTTCATCGGAGAGTGACGAATAGTTCTATTAAGTAAATTCCTGAGAGTGATATAATCTTCATCAACTATTACCAGGCAAGTTCACATTTGACCATTATTCCATTTACCTATGTTTTATTATGCACTTAGTCCTTTGAGGTAGGATTGCATGGTAGGATTTATTGTTGCCAGATGGCTATGTCGTTACCTAGTAGTTCATTGAGGTAGGTTTGAACCATATACCTTTGTCACCACCGCGTAAGTTTAATTTTGCCTCGCCAATGTAGACGTGGATTGGGAAGTGTTCATTGTGAGAGATGAGTGACAAAGTAGTAATCAGGACCAAGACTTGTAAATGAACTACCTGGGCGGTATTTGGTTTGAATGGTGGCGAAGTACAGTGGGAGCATGCATGGTTAGTCCATGGTGGTGCACCACTAGTGGTCGGCCGCCCAGGCTCAAAGAGATCAATCGTATTCTCATGTCTAGAAGCTTACGTGTGCAGCCACAAGCCAATATGGGCTCTGGCTTAGTTGAGTAGTTAGTGTGACCCCTTCCGGGATGGGCTAGCAGATGTAGAATGATGTAGGTGTACCGGCCTATCCGTGGGTTAAGGGGGAATACTTTCGAAAGACTATGTCTTGGTCATCCTGTTCTCAAACGCCAGGCAGTGCGAGAACTTCAAGGGAGGCGATCGAGTCTTGTGGGGAAAAGTGTGCAAACCTCTGCAGAGTGTTAAAACCTAATCGATTAGCCGTGTCCCCGGTTACGGACAACTTGAGCATCTAGTAGTGGAAATGCTGGGAGATCTCATCACTCTTAATTTAAACAGTTGGGTTTAAATGAAACTTTGGGAATGGATTGAGTTGGGTTTACCAACTCATTCTATGCTATACAGTAGTGGTAGAATAATATCTTTCATTCTATGGAAAAACTAGCTTTATGCAAAAACTAAACTTAGAGCTTTCCAACAGCCAAATTGCATGTACAAATAGGTTCATTATTCTTATGATGTGACTTGCCAGTACATTCAATGTACTGACCTACAGGGCTGCAACGTCTTATGTTGCAGGAATTTTCTACGACGAGTAAGAGTTACGTTCCAGGGTTATGGTCTACACTCAACTTGCCGTTGGCGTTGATGGACTCCACACCCTTATGTTTGTTTCCGCTGAGACTTATGAGGTATATATATCAGTTTTACGTTATTTATACATGTGATTGCACTTTGATATATACATTGATGTACTGTGTGTGCCAGCATACCGATCCAGGGATGGCACGGATACACAGAGGCTTGACCGTTTGAGGTTGGGTCGCTACAGCGCCCTACCCCCCTGGGTGCGCCCCCTACCTCGTGGGCACCTCGTGCACTTTCCGGACTCCGTTTTCTTACACGACACGTATTTTGGTCGATAAAAATTCATTATATAATCTCCTGGGGGTTTTGACTCCCTTATCACGCAATTACCCTCTGTTTGTGTTTCGAGTTGTTGCTGCTGCAGATTAGAGCAAGATGTCTTCACAAGAGTCAGTTGGGGAGAGCTGGGTGTCTCATCTAGCATCGAGATCAATGACAAACAACAATGTTGACCTCTTTGGGCCAACAACGGAGGAAGAGATGGAGGCCGAATTGAAGAGGATAGATGCCATGGAAGAGGATCAAGAAGTCACTTCTCGTTTCCGAGATGGATTCACAATGGGAGAACTGCAGAGCTCGGCTATTCCAAACTCGATTATCCCTTCCAATGTTAGATTTCTTTCTTATGAGAATATGAAAAAGAGTGGCACTGGTTCTCCCGCAGCTACGCAGCACCCTTGGGTGCAGGGAGCTTTGTCTCTTATAGGAAAACTCTGAAAGGAAATAATGGACCTCAAGCAGCAAGTCAATAAGCTCGAGGAGGAGAATCGTATTCTGAGGGGCATCATCGCCAAGAACATCACATCACCACCCCCGAAAAGAGAGACATAATCACATGGGTATGGGCACTCCCCTTGGCAACTGCCAAGCTTGGGGGAGTGCCCCGGTATCGTATCACCATCACTTTTATCTTTACCGTTTTTCTTAGTTCGATCCTTTTGGTAATATCTTGATCTAGTAGAATAAAATTTCTTAGTATGATCTAGTTGTGAGTTTTGCTTTATGATCCTTCTATGTAATCGAGTCCGTGAGCTATATATAATAAAGATTAGTGTTGAGTCAAGGGCTTGATAATTTTGCCATGATCTTAAGTGAATAAAATAGAAGCGAAAGAAACAAAAAGAAACAAAGAGATCATATGGATCTTATAGAGAGTAATGAGCTCACATAGAAAAGGTATGATGAATAAAAGTTGTTGAGAGTTGACAAACATAGTTTTGGTCATCGTTGCAATTAATAGGAAGTAATAAAGAAAGAGAGGTCTTCACATATAAATATACTATCTCGGACATCTTTTATGATTGTGAGCACTCATTAAAATATAACATGCTAAAGAGTTGACGTTGGACAAGGAAGACAACGTAATGGGTTATGTTTTCTTACATCTGAGATAAATTACATTGTCATGGATCATCTAACATGGTTGAGCTTGACTTTCCCCCTCATGCTAGCCAAATTCATCGCACCAAGTAGAGATACTACTTGTGCTTCCAAATACCCTTAAACCAGTTTTGCCATGAGAGTCCACCATACCTAACTATGGATTGAGTAAGATCCTCCAAGTAAGTTATCATCGGTGCAAGCAATAAAAAATGCTCTCTAAATATGTATGACTTATTAGTGTGGGAGAAAATAAGCTTTATACGATCGTGTGATATGGAAGAAATAAAAGCGACAGACTGCATAACCAAGGTCCATATCACAAGTGGCAATATAAAGTGACGTTCTTTCGCATTAAGATTTTGTGCATCCAGCCATAAAAGCGCATGACAACCTCTGCTTCCCTCTGCAATGGGCATGTCTTTTACTTTTATCTCCTACCTTGCATAAGAGTCATGGTGATCTTCACCCTTCCTTTTTACATTTTATCCTTTGGCAAGCACAGTATGTTGGAAAGATCCTGGTATATATGGCTAATTGGATGTGAGTTTTCATGAACTATTATTGTTGACATTACCCTTGAGGTAAAACGTTGGGAGGCAAAACTATAAGCCCATGTCTTTCTCTGTGTCCGATTAAAACTCCATACCCACAAGTATTGCGTGAGTGTTAGCAATAGTGAAAGACTATATGATAGTTGAGTATGTGGACTTGCTGAAAAGCTCTTATATATTGACTCTTTCCTATGTTATGATAAATAGCAATTGCTCCAATGACTGAGATTATAGTTTGTTAGTTTTCAATGAAGTTTACGATTCATACTTGAAATTGTGATTGAATTATTACTCTAGCATAAGAAATCATATGACAAGAATTATATAAGTTGATGTTCTAAGAACGATCATGATGCCCTCATGTCCGTATTTTATTTTTATCGACACCTCTATCTCTAAACATGTGGACATATTTTTTGATTTCAGCTTTCACTTGAGGACAAGCGAGGTCTAAGCTTGGGGGAGTTGATACGTCCATTTTGCATCATGCTTTTATATCGATATTTATTGCATTATGGGCTGTTATTACACATTATGTCACAATACTTATGCCTATTCTCTCTTATTTTACAAGGTTTCCATAAAGAGGGAGAATGCCAGCAGCTGGGATTCTCGGCTGGAAAAGGAGCAAATATTATAGACCTATTCTGCACAGCTCCAAAAGTCCTGAAACTTCATGGAAGACTTTTTCAGAATAAAAAAAATACCAAGCGCAAGAAGTTCACCAGGGGGGCCACACCCTTCCCACGAGGGTGGGGGGCGCGCCCCTCCCCTACCTCGTGGGCCCCCTGGTGGCCCTCCGATGACCATCTTCTACTATATGAAGTCTTTCGATGAGGAAAAATCATAAGCCATCTTCTCGGACGAAACTCCGCCGCCACGAGGCAAAACCTTGGCGGAACCAATCTAGGGCTCTGGCGGAGCTGTTCTGCTGGGGAAGCTTCCCTCCGGGAGGGGGAAATCATCGCCATCGTCATCACCAACGCTCCCCTCATCGAGAGAGGGCAATCTCCATCAACATCTTCATCAGCACCATCTCCTCTCAAAACCCTAGTTCATCGCTTGTATCCAATTCTTGTCTCCGAGTCCGGGATTGGTGCTAGTAGGTTGCTAGTAGTGTTAATTACTCTTTATAGTTGATGCTAGTTGGTTTATTTGGTGGAAGATCATATGTTCAGATCCTATATGCATATTAACACCCCTCTGATTATGAACATGAATATGCTTTGTGAGTAGTTACGTTTGTTCCTGAGGATATGGGAGAAGTCTTGCTATTAGTAGTAATGTGAATTTGGTATTCGTTTGATATTTTGATGAGATGTATGTTGTCTCTCCTCTAGTGGTGTTATGTGAACGTCGACTACATGACACTTCACCATTATTTGGGCCTAGAGGAAGGCATTGGGAAGTAATAAGTAGATGATGGGTTGCTAGAGTGACAGCAGCTTAAACCTTAGTTTATGCGTTGCTTCGTAAGGGGCTGATTTGGATCCATATGTTTCATGTTATGGTTAGGTTTACCTTAATACTTTTGTTGTAGTTGCGGATGCTTGCAATTGAGGTTAATCATAAGTGGGATGCTTTTTCAAGTAAGGACAGTACCCAAGCACCGGTCCACCCACATACCAAATTATCAAAGTACCGAACACGAATCATATGAACGTGATGAAAACTAGCTTGATGATATTCCCATGTGTCCCCAGGAGCGCTTTTCTCTATATAAGAGTTTGTCCAGGCTTGTCCTTTGCTACAAAAAGGATTGGGCCATCTTGCTGCACTTTATTTACTTTTGTTACTTGTTGCTCGTGACAAAATATTTTATCACAAAACTATTTGTTACCACTTATTTCAGTACTTGCAGAGAATACCTTGCTGGAAACCGCTTATCATTTCCTTCTGCTCCTCGTTGGGTTTGACACTCTTACTTATCGAAAGGACTACGATAGATCCCCTATACTTGTGGGTCATCAGAGAGCCCCTCCGAGATTGGATCTGTCTCTCTCTGTTTCTGCGTTCCAGATTCTGGCCTTTCACCATTTCTTATATTCCCGGAGATCCGTAACTCCGATTGGGCTGAAATTTTAACACGGTTTCTATCCGGATATTGGCTTTCTTGTAGCCTAAGAAGGGCACCAACCGCCTTACGGGGTGTCCACGAGGACCCAGGGCACGCCTGACCCCCTGGGGCGCGCCCCTGCCTCGTGGCCCCCTCGGGCATCGTCTTGCGTTGATTCTTCTTCCCAAAAATCACATATATTCCAAAAAAAAACTCCGTCAGTTTTTATCCTGTTTGGACCCCGTTTGATATGGATTTTCTGCGAAACAAAAACATGCAACAAACAGGAACTGGCACTAGGCACTGGATCAATATGTTAGTCCCAAAAATAGTATAAAAGTTGCCAAAAGTATATAAATGTTGTAGAATATTGACATGGAACAATAAAAAATTATAGATACGACGAAGACGTATCAGCCCCCCTGGGCGCGTCGCCCTACCTCATGGCCGCCTCGTTGCTTCCTTGACCTCCACTCCAAGTCTCCCGGATTGCGTTTGTTCCAAAAAAGATCCTCGCGAAGGTTTCATTCTGTTTGGATTCCGTTTGATATTCCTTTTCTGCGAAACACTGAAATAGGCAAAAAAAAACAGCAATTTGCACTGGGCCTTCGGTTAATAGGTTAGTCCCAAAAATAATATAAAAGTGCATAATAAAGCCCATTAAATATCCAAAACAGATAATATAATAGCATGGAACAATAAAAAATTATAGATACGTTGGAGACATATCAGAAGGCATCCCCTCTTTCGTCTTCGTCTATCGATAACTTTACTTGAGGCTATATTTTTATTCACCACATGATATGTGTTTTGCTTTGAGCGTCTTGTATGATTTGTGGTTTTGCTTTTTAATTTGCCACAATAATCCTTGTTGTACACACCTTTTGAGAGGGACACGCATGAATCGTGATTTATTAGAATGCTCTATGTGCTTCACTTATATCTTTTGAGCTAGGCAAAATTAGCTCTAGTGCTTCACTTATATTCTTTTTAGAGCACTATGGTGGTTTTATTTTATAGAAATTGATGAACTCTCGTACTTCACTTATATTATTTTTAGAGTCTCTAAACAGCATGGTAATTTGCTTTGGTTATAAAATTAGTCCTAATATGATAGGCATCCAAGAGGGATATAATAAAAACTTCCATATAAAGTGCATTGAATACTATGAGAAGTTTGATTCATTAATGATTGTTTTGAGATATGAAGATGGTGATATTAGAGTCATGCTAGTAAGTAGTTGTGAATTTGAGAAATACTTGTGTTAAAGTTTGTGAGTCCCGTAGCATGCACGTATAGTGAACCGTTATGTGATGAAGTTGGAGCATGGTTTATTTTTTTTGATTGTCTTCCTTATGAGTGGCGGTCGGGAACGAGCGATGGTATTTTCCTACCAATCTATCCCCTAGGATCATGCGCGTAGTACTTTGTTTCGATGGCTAATAGATTTTTGCAATAAGTATGTGAGTTCTTTATGACTAATGTTGAGTCCATAGATTATACACACTCTCACCTCTCCGCCATTGCTAGCCTCTCTAGTACTGCATGACTTTTGCCGGTACCATAAACCCACCACATATCCTTCCTCAAAACAGCCACCATACCTACCTATTATGGCATTTCCATAGCTATTCCGAGATATATTGCCATGCAACTTTCCACCATTCCATTTATTATGACACGCTCCATCATTGTCAGATTGCTTTACATGATCATGTAGTTGACATCGTATTTGTGGCAAAGCCACCGTTCATCATTTTTTATACATGTCGCTCTTGATTCATTGCACATCCCGGTACACCGCCGGAGGCATTCACATAGAGTCATATTTTGTTCTAAGTATCGAGTTGTAATTCTTGAGTTGTAAGTAAATAAAAGTGTGATGATCTTCATTATTAGAGCATTGTCCCATGTGAGGAAAGGATGATGGAGACTATGATCCCCCCACAAGTCGGAATGAGACTCCGGACGAAAAAAGGCTAAAAAATGAGAGAATGCCCAAATAAAAAAAGAGAAAAAGAGAGAAGGGACAATGTTACTATCCTTTTTGCCACACTTGTGCTTCAAAGTAGCACCATGATCTTCATGATAGAGAGTCTCCTATGATATCACTTTCATATACTAGTGGGAATTTTTTATTATAGAAATTGGCTTGTATATTCCAATGATGGGCTTCCTCAAATTGCCTTAGCTCTTCGTGAGCAAGCAAGTTGGATGCGCACCCACTTAGTTTTCTTTTTGAGCTTTCATAAACTTATAGCGCTGGTGCGTCCGTTGCATGGCAATCCCTACCCACTCACATTTATATCTATTAATGGGCATCTCCATAGCCAGTTGATACGCCTAGTTGATGTGAGACTATCTCCTTCTTTTTGTCTTCTCCACAACCACCGTCTATTCCACCTATAGTGCTATATCCATGGATCACGCTCATGTATTGCATGAAAGTTGAAAAAGTTTGAGAACATCAAAAGTATGAAACAATTGCTTGGCTTGTCATCAGGGTTGTGCATGATTTAAATATTTTGTGTGATGAAGATGGAGCATAGGCAGACTATATGATTTTGTAGGGATAATCTTTCTTTGGCCATGCTATTTGGGGAAGACATTGTTAGTATGCTTGAAGTATTACTGTTTTTATGTCAATATTAAACTTTTGTTTTGAATCTTACGGATCTGAACATTCATGCCACAATAAAGAGAATTACATGGATAAAATATGTTAGGTAGCATTCCACATCAAAAATTCTATTTTTATCATTTACCTACTCGAGGACGAGCAGGAATTAAGCTTGGGGATGCTTCGTCTCCAACGTATCTATAACTTTTGATTGTTCCATGCTATTATATTATCTGTTTTGGATGTTTTATATGCACTAATATGCTATTTTATATGATTTTTGGGACTAACCTATTAACCTATAGCCCAGTGCCAGTTTCTGTTTTTTTCCTTGTTTTAGAGTTTCGCAGACAAGGAATACCAAACGGAGTCCAAACGAAACAAAACTTTCGCGATGATTTTCCTTGGACCAAAAGACACCCAGGAGACTTGGAGTGCAAGTCAGAGGAGCCTCGAGGCGGCCACAAGGGTGGAGGGCGCACCCAGGGGGTGGAGCGCCCCCCCCCCCCGACCTTGTGGGCCCCTCGTAGCCCCCCTGACCTAATTCTTCCGCCTATATATACTCTTATACCCCAAAAACATCCAGGAGAGCCAAGAAACAACTTTACCACCATCGCAACCTTCTGTACCCGTGAGATCCTATCTTGGGGCCTTTTCCGGCATCCTACCGAAGGGGGAATTGATCACGGAGGGCTTCTACATTGATGTTGCTTGAAGCTACGTCGGTATTTCCCCAAAGAGGAAGGGATGATGCATCACAAAGGCGGTAGGTATTTCCCTCAGATATGAAACCAAGGTTATCGAACCAGTAGGAGAACCAAACAACACAACGTAAACAACACTTGCACACAAAAATAACAAATACTCGCAACCCGACGTGTAAAAGGGGTTGTCAATCCCTTTCGGCTAGCGGCGCCAAAAATTGGCATGGACGTGAAAGAGTTGTAAATATTGATAGATCAAACGCCAAATAAAATAAATTGCAGCAAGGTATTTTTGGTTTACTAGATCTGAAAATAAAAGACAAATAAAATAGATCGCAAAGGGAAATAATATGAGAAAGAGACTCGGGGGCCGTAGGTTTCACTAGTGGCTTCTCTCGAGAAAAATAACAAATGGTGGGTAAACGAATTACTGTTGGGCAATTGATAAAACTTCAAATAATCATGACGATATCCAGGCAATGATCATTATATAGGCATCACGTCCAAGATTAGTAGACCGACTCCTGCCTGCATGTACTACTATTACTCCACACATCGACCGTTATCCAGCATGCATCTAGTGTATTAAGTTCATGGAGAAACGGAGTAATGCAATAAGAACAATGACATGATGTATACACGATCTATCTATGTAGAGATAGACCCCATCATCTTATCCTTAGTAGCAACGATACATACATGTTGGTTCCCTTTCTATCACTAGGATCAAGCACCGTAAGATCGAACCCACTACAAAGCACCTCTTCCCATTGCAAGATAAATAGATCAAGTTGGCGAAAACAAAACCCAAATATCGGAGAAGAAATACGAGGCTATAAGAAATCATGCATATAAGAGATCAAAGAAACTCAAATAACTTTCATGGATATAAAAAGAGATAGATCTGATCATAAACTCAAAGTTCATCCAATCCCAACAAACACACCTAAAAAAGAGTTACATCATATGGATCTCCAAGAGACCATTGTATTGAGAATCAAACAAGATAGAGGAAGCCATCTAGCTACTAACTACGGACCCGAAGGTCTACAAAGAACTACTCACACATCATCGGAGAGACACCAATGGAAGTGCCAGAGCTCAAAGCATCATCATTTGGGAGGTGCCAGAGCTCAAAGCAAAAAACTTAGAGATAAAAACATTTTGGGAGGTGTGTCCTTCCCACCAACGAAAACGACTTAGAGTTCCCAACACTTTCCATGCTAGATATATCATAGGCGGTTCCCAATCAGAAAATAAAGTTTATTCCTTTTTCCATCATACTTTCACTTTCCATGGCTAACCATATCCACGGGTGCCTTTGATACCAACACTTTTCAAGGAATTTATTATTTGACAACATAAACTAAAATCATTTTTCATTTCGGGACTGGGCATCTCTAATACCTTTGCCTTACTCTGGTGCAATGACAAGTGAATAATAACTCATCATGAGAATAACACATCTAGCATGGAAAATATTAGCCACCCCTCACCACTCCGCGAGCGGTACGAACACACACAAGTTTATTTTGAAATTAGAGATGGCACATACAAATTTGCTTAGAACGGCTAAAGAATACCGCATATAGGTAGATGTAGTGGACTCATGTGGCAAAACTGGTTTAAGGGTTTTTGGATGCACAAGTAGTGATCATACTTAGTGCAAAATGAAGGCTAGCAAAAGATTGAGAAGCGACCAACCAAGAAATGAATAATCTCATAAGGAAGCATTAAGCATAATTAACACCAAATAATGCACCACAAGTAGGATATAATTTCATTGCATGACTATTGACTTTCGTGCTTGCATAGGGAATCACAAACCTTAACACCAATATTCTTACTAAAGCATAATTACTCATCAAGATGATTCGCATATCACATCATCATATCTCAAAAATATTACTAAGAATCAAGTTTATTTTGTCCAATGATCTTCATGGAAGTTTTTATTATATCCTTCTTGGATATCCATCACTTTGGGACTAATTTTTATGTGTTGCTTTTGATATGCTCAAACAAATATAAGTGAAGATCATGAGCATAATATTTATTTCTCTCAAATTAACTTAAGTGAAGCAAGAGAGAATTTCTTGAAAATTTTACTAACTCAAATAAATCTAAGTGAAGCAAGAGAGCATTTCTTCAAAAATACTAAAGCACACCGTGCTCAAAAAGATATAAGTGAAGCACTAGAGCAAGTCCATAGCTCATAAAAATTTAAGTGAAGCATAGAGAGCAATTCTAACAAGTCATGACATAATTTTGGTTCTCTCAAAAAGGTGTGTCCAGTAAGGAATGAAGACTAAAAACACAAAATAAAACAAGCAAAGACTCATATCATACAAGACGCTGCAAGCAAAACACATAGTATGTGACGAATAAAAATATAGCTTCGAGTGAAATACCGATGGTCGTTAGAAGAAAGAGGGGATGCCACTCGGGGGCATCCCCAAGCTTAGTTGCTTGCTCTATTTTGGATATATAATAGCTTGGGATGCCGAGGCATCCCCAAGCTTAGGCTCTTCTTACTCCTTATTCCTTCATCCATCGTAAGATACCCTAAAACTTGAAAACTTCAATCACACAAACTCGACAAAAGCCTTCGTGCGATCCGTTAGTATAAGAAAACAAATCACTACTATAAGTGTTGTAGTAAACCAATTCATATTTTGTTCTTGCATTATATCTATTGTATTCCAACTTTCTATGGCAAAAACTCATCAAAGAAAACCATAGAGCCATCAAAACAAGCACACAACGCAAAGAAAACAGAATCTGTCAAAAATAGAACAGTCTGTAGCAATCTGGATAATTCAAATGCTTCTGTAATTCCAAAAACTATGTAGAATTAGGATGACCTGCGCAATTTGTATGTTAATCTACTGCAAAAGGAACTGTTATTTTATCGCTCTCTGGTTAAAAGTGAAAATTATTTTCGCGAGCACAAACGTTTCTGTTTTTTCAGCAAGATCAAACAATTATCACCCAAGAAGATCCTAAAAGGCTTTACTTGGCACAAACACTAATTAAAACATAAAAAACACAATCATAACAGTAGCATAATTGTGCTAACACTCAAGAACATAAATCAAACCGCAAAAATAAATTTTATTCATTGGGTTGCCTCCCAACAAGCGCTATAGTTTTACGCCCTTAGCTAGGCATAAAGCAAGGATGTAAGTTTTGTCATCTCCCTTCTTAATTCCCTTAGAGGTCTTTTCATCATGGGGTTTTGTATAAACAACATAGAACATATTATCCATAGAAACCTTAGCATTGTTAAGTTGTCCATTATCATAACCACGTTGATTTCTGGCAACAATCCAAGAGTAATGTTGATTAACATTATTGAAAACTTGTTGAATTACATCTAGAATGGGGACTTTCTTTTTAAGATTCTCATCAAAGATTTTATTATCTCCAAGAAAATGTCTTAACACATAATCACTATTGTAAAGAATTTCATCTATCACTAGCTTTTCATGATTCATACCATAAAAATCAAAGATTTCCCTAGCTTCCCGTATGATGTAGTCAAACTCATTCATAAGAACGAGAGTGACCAACTTTTTAGCCTTAGGGTTCTTTATAACAGGGAGCTCAAAAAACAATCTTTCAAAGTAGGATGAGTATGTACAACTTTACTTTCAAGTTTCAGAACTAGTGCTGAAATAGCATCCGCATAAGATCTAGTAGTTCTAAGTATATGAGCATCATTGAGACTTAGATTTCCCACACAATTGAAAAATTCTTGGATACGTTCCTTTCTCATAACATTCCCTTGCCCCTAAGATAAAAGTTTTAGCATCCAGACTGCCCGTACGTCCAATCTTAGGAGTCAGGCCATCATCTGTTGGTGCCATACCGAAATCACTCATGGTTGCAAGCAAAGGATAGATCCGACAGGAAAACGGCAAACTAAAAAGAGGGGCGAATGAAACGGCAATTTTTTGTGAAGTGGGGGAGAGGAAAACGAGAGGAAAATGGCAAATAATGTAAATTGTGAGGAGATG
Source organism: Triticum urartu (assembly GCF_003073215.2). Classification (NCBI taxonomy): domain Eukaryota; kingdom Viridiplantae; phylum Streptophyta; class Magnoliopsida; order Poales; family Poaceae; genus Triticum; species Triticum urartu. The sequence continues at coordinate 253,484,051 of NC_053022.1, read as the reverse complement.
AGATTTGGGATTAGGAACCTGGTATATGTTGAAGATCCTCCCCGGCAACGGCGTCAGAAATTGGTGCGTTGACATGAGACTATCTTGACTTGATCCTCCCCGGCAACGGCGTCAGAAATTCCTTTTGATGTCGCTTGAAGCTACGTTGGTATTTCCCCAAAGAGGAAGGGATGATGCAGCACCGCGGCGGTAGGTATTTTTCTCAGATATGAAACCAAGGTTATCGAACCAGTAGGAGAATGAAGGAACACAACGTAAACAGCACCTGCACACAAATAACAATTACTCGCAACCCGACATGTAAAAGGGGTTGTCAATCCCTTTCAGGTAATGGCGCCAGAAATTGGCAAATGGACATGAGAGAGTTATAAATATTGATAGATCGAACGCCAAGTAAAATAAATTGCAACGAAGTATTTTTGTATTTTTAGTTTAGTATATCTGAAAATAAAAGGCAAATAAAATAGATCGCAAAGGCAAATAATATGAGAAAGAGACCCGGGAGCTGTAGGTTTCACTAGTGGCTTCTCTCGAGAAAAATAGCAAATGATGGGTAAACGAATTACTGTTGGGAAATTTATAGATATTCAAATAATCATGACGATATCCAGGCAATGATCATTATATAGGCATCACGCCCAAGATTAGTAGACCGACTCCTGCCTGCATCTACTACTATTACTCCACACATCGACCGCTATCCAGCATGCATCTAGTGTATTAAGTTCATGGAGAAATGGAGTAATGCAATAAGAACGATGACATGATGTAGACAAGATCTATCTATGTAGAGATAGACCCCATCGCTTTATCCTTAGTAGCAACGATACATACGTGTCGGTTCCCTTTCCGTCACTGGGATCAAGCACCGTAAGATTGAACCCACTACAAAGCACCTCTTCCCATTGCAAGATAAACATATCAAGTTATCCAAACAAAACCCAAATATCAGAGAAGAAATACGAGGCTATAAGCAATCATGCATATAAGAGATCAAAGAAACTCAAATAACTTTCATGGATATAAAAAGATAGATCTGATCATAAAAAACTCAAACTTCATCTGATCCCAACAAACACACCGCAAAAAGAGTTAAAATCATATGGATCTCCAAGAGACCATTGTATTGAGGATCAAACGAGAGAGAGAGGAAGCCATCAAGATACTAAATACGGACCCGAAGGTCTACAAAGAACTACTCACGCATCATCGGAGAGACACCAATGGAAGTGGTGAACCCCTCCGTGATGGTGTCTAGATTGGATCTGATGGTTCTGGACTCTGCGGCGGCTGGAATTGATTTTTGTCGACTCCCCTAGGGTTTCTGGAATATTGGGGTATTTATAGAGCAAAGAGGTGGTCCGGGGGGCACCCGAGGTGGGCACAACCCACCAGGGCGCTCCTAGGCCTCCAGGCACGCCCTGGTGGGTTGTGCTCTCCTCGAAACACCCCCCAGGCGCTGCCTTGGCCCATTAGGTGTCTTCTTGTCCATAAAAAATCTCCGTAAAGTTTCACTGCATTTGGACTCCGTTTGGTATTGATTTTCTGCGATGTAAAAAATAGGCAAAAAACAATAACTGGCACCTGTCACTATGTCAATAGGTTAGTACCAAAAAAGATATAAAATGACTATGAAATGATTATAAAACATCTAATATTGATGATATAACAGCAAGGAACAATCAAAAATTATAGATACGTTGGAGATGTATCAGGTTAGTACCAAAAAATGATATAAAATGACTATAAAATGATTATAAAACATCCAAGATTGATAATATAACAGCATGGAACAATAAATAATTATAGATACGTTGGAGACGTATCATACATCAACACCATTGCCTCTCCGATGAAGCGTGAGTAGTTTACTTCAGACCTACGGGTCCATAGCTAGTAGCTAGATGGCTCCTTCTCTCTCTTTGATTCTCAATACCATGTTCTCCTCGATGTTCTTGAAGATCTATTCGATGTAATACTCTTTTGTGTTGTGTTTGCCGAGATCAATGTTTAAGAATTCACCTTCAGTTAACAGGCCAGTTAATCGCTACTCGCAGCATGACCGAATCGAATAACACCTGTTCACCGTGTTAACTTGTTAGGCCGATTAATTGGCCAGTTAGATCGATTAATCAGTTGTCATGCCGATTAATCTCTGCTGGCCCATTAATAGGTGGACAAAAAAAGCCCAATTTTTTGGCCCGTAACCCTTTCCAGCACCATCCCGCTCCTTAATAGCTAGGATTAATAATTTTACCTCTTCTCTACGCTTTTCATATGTGCATAGCAGCATGTTTTGGTATACTACATAGCTGGGAGCATGAGAGTATGGTATAATACATAAAAAATCTACATATATGTTAGCAAGTTTCCATTCAATCTACCAATTAATGGTCGACCGATTAATCTAGTTAATGGGCCGATTCAACGATTATTCGTTACTCCTAAACCGACCGAACAGCCACCAGTTAACGATTTCTTGAACATTGGCCGGGATCCGGTGAATTGTGGATTTATGATCAGTTTATCTATGAATATTATTTGAATCTCCTCTGAATTCTTATATGCATGATTTGATATATTTGCAAGGCTCTTCGAACTAACGATTTGGTTTGACCAACTAGATTGGTTTTTCTTGCAATGGGAGAAGTGCTTAGTTTTGGGTTCAATCTTACGGTGCTCAATCCTAGTGACAGAAGGGGAACCGAAACATATTATATTGTTGCCATCGAGGATAAAAAGATGGGGTTTTCATCATATTGGTTGAGTTAATTCCTGTACATCATGTCATCTTGCTTAATGCGTTACTCCGTTCTTTATGAACTTAATACTCTAGATGCATGCTGGATAGCAGTCGATGTGTGAAGTAATAGTAGTAGATGCAGATGTTGGAAATATGCCCTAGAGGCAATAATAAATTGGTTATTATTATATTTCCTTGTTCATGATAATCGTTTATTATCCATGCTAGAATTGTATTGATAGGAAACTCAGGTACATGTGTGGATACATAGACAACACCATGTCCCTAGTAAGCCTCTAGTTGACTAGCTTGTTGATTAATAGATGGTTACGGTTTCCTGACCATGGACATTGGATGTCATTGATAACGGGATCACATCATTAGGAGAATGATGTGATGGACAAGACCCAATCCTAAGCCTAGCACAAAGATCGTGTAGTTCGTATGCTAAAGCTTTTCTAATGTCAAGTATCATTTCCTTAGACCATGAGATTGTGCAACTCCCAGATACCGTAGGAGTGCTTTGGGTGTGCCAAACGTCACAACGTAACTGGGTGGCTATAGAGGTACACTACAGGTATCTCCGAAAGTGTCTGTTGGGTTGGCACGAATCGAGACTGGGATTTGTCACTCCGTGTAAACGGAGAGGTATCTCTGGGCCCACTCGGTAGGACATCATCATAATGTGCACAATGTGACCAAGGAGTTGATCACGGGATGATGTGTTACGGAATGAGTAAAGAGACTTGCCAGTAACGAGATTGAACAAGGTATCGGGATACCGACGATCGAATCTCGGGCAAGTATCGTACCGCTAGACAAAGGGAATTGTATACGGGATTGATTAAGTCCTTGACATCGTGGTTCATCCGATGAGATCATCGTGGAGCATGTGGGAGCCAACATGGGTATCCAGATCCCGCTGTTGGTTATTGGCCGGAGAGTTTTCTCGGCCATGTCTGCATGTCTCCCGAACCAGTAGGGTCTACACACTTAAGGTTCGATGATGCTAGGGTTATAGGGAAAGTATGTACGCGGTTACCGAATTTTGTTCGGAGTCCCGGATGAGATCCCGGACATCACGAGGAGTTCCGGAATGGTCCGGAGGTAAAGATTTATATATGGAAAGTCCTGTTTTGGTCGACGGAAAAGTTTCGGGTTTTATCGGTAATGTACCGGGACCACCGGGAGGGTCCCGGTGGTCCACCAAGTGGGGCCACCAGCCCCGGAGGGCTTCATGGGCCAAGTGTGGGAGTGGACCAGCCCCAGGTGGGCTGGTGCGCCCCCCCCCCCACCAAGGCCCAAGGCGGAAGGGAGAGTGGAAGGGGGCAAACCCTAGGCTCAGATGGGCCTAAGGCCCACCTAGTGGTGCGCCCCCCTCTCTCCCCCCTTGGCCGCCCCCTAGATGGGATCTAGGGCTGGCCGCCACCCCTAGGGGTGGAAACCTAGGTGGGGGCGCAGCCCCTCCCCTCCCCCTATATATACTTGAGGTTTTGGGATGCCGTAGACACGATTCAATCTTCTTCTTGGCGCAGCCCTATCCCTCTCCCTCCTTGTCTCTTGCGGTGCTTGGCGAAGCCCTGCTGGAGTACCACGCTCCTCCACCACCACCACACCGTCGTGTTGCTGCTGGATGGAGTCTTCCCCAACCTCTCCTTCTCCCCTTGCTGGATCAAGGCGTAGGAGACGTCACCGGGCTGTACGTGTGTTGAACACGGAGGTGCCGTCCGTTCGGCACTAGGATCATCGGTGATTTGGATCACGACGAGTACGACTCCATCAACCCCGTTCACTTGAACGCTTCCGCTTAGCGATCTACAAGGGTACGTAGATGCACTCTCCTTCCCCTCGTTGCTAGATTACTCCATAGATTGATCTTGGTGATGCGTAGAAAATTTTGAATTTTTGCTACGTTCCCCAACAGTGGTATCAGAGCTAGGTCTATGCGTAGTTACTATGCACGAGTAGAACACAAAATAGTTGTGGGCGTCGATATTGTCAATTATCTTGCCGTTACTAGTCTTATCTTGATTCGGCGGCATCGTGGGATGAAGCGGCCCGGACCAACCTTACACGTACGCTTACGTGAGACCGGTTCCACCGACTGACATGCACTAGTTGCATAAGGTGGCTGGCGGGTGTCTATCTCTCCCACTTTAGTCAGATCGGATTCGATGAACAGGGTCCTTATGAAGGGTAAATAGAAATTGTCAATTCATGTTGTGGTTTTGGCGTAGGTAAGAAACGTTCTTGCTAGAAACCTATAGCAACCACGTAAAAACTTGCAACAACAATTAGAGGACGTCTAACTTGTTTTTGCAGCAAGTGTTTTGTGATGTGATATGGCCAAAGGATGTGATGAATGATATATGTGATGTATGAGATGATCATGTTCTTGTAATAGGAATCACGACTTGCATGTCGATGAGTATGACAACTGGCAGGAACCATAGGAGTTGTCTTAATTTATTAATGACCTGCGTGTCAACATAAACGTCATGTAATTACTTTACTTTATTGCTAACTGTTAGCTGTAGTAGTAGAAGTAATAGTTGGCGAGACAACTTCATGAAGACACGATGATGGAGATCAAGATGATGGAGATCATGGTGTCATGCCGGTGACGATGATGATCACGGAGCCCCGAAGATGGAGATCAAAAGGAGCAAAGTGATGATGGCCATATCATGTCACTATTTGATTGCATGTGATGTTTATCATGTTTTTACATCTTATTTTCTTAGAACGACGGTAGTAAATAAGATGATCCCTCATTAAAATTTCAAGAAAGTGTTCCCCCTAACTGTGCACCGTTGCGAAAGTTCGTCGTTTCGAAGCATCACGTGATGATTGGGTGTGATAGATTCTAACGTTCACATACAACGGGTGTAAGATAGATTTACACACGCGAAACACTTAGGTTGACTTGACGAGCCTAGCATGTACAGACATGGCCTCGGAACACAAGAGACCGAAAGGTCGAGCATGAGTCGTATGGTAGATACGATCAACATGAAGATGTTCACCGATGTTGACTAGTCCGTCTCACGTGATGATCGGACACGGCCTAGTTGACTCAGATAATGTAATCACTTAGATGACTAGAGGGATGTCTATCTGAGTGGGAGTTCATAAGATGAACTTAATTATCCTGAACATAGTCAAAAGGTCTTCGCAAATTATGTCGTGGCTCGCACTTCAGTTCTACTATTTAGATATGTTCCTAGAGAAAATTTAGTTGAAAGTTGATAGTAGCAATTATGCGGACTAGGTCCGTAAACTGAGGATTGTCCTCATTGCTTCATAGAAGGCTTATGTCCTTAATGCACCGCTCAGTGTGCTGAACCTCGAACGTCGTCTGTGGATGTTGCGAACATCTGACATACACTTTTTGATAACTACGTGATAGTTTAGTTAAACGGTTTAGAGTTGAGGCACCGAAGACGTTTTGAAACGTCGCGAAACATATGAGATGTTTCGAGGGCTAAAATTGGGATTTCAGGCTCGTGCCCACGTCAAGAGGTATAAGACCTCCGACGATTTTCTTAGCCCGCAAACTAAGGGAGAAAAGCTCAATTATTGAGCTTGTGCTCAGATTGTCTGAGTACAACAATCATTTGAATCGAGTGGGAGTTGATCTTCCAGATGAGATAGTAATGTTTCTCCGAAGTCATTACCACCAAGCTGCTAGAGCTTCATGGTGAATTATAATATATCAGGGACATATATGATGATCCTTGAGATATTCGCGATGTTTGACATCACAAAAGTAGAAATCAAGAAGGAGCATCAATTGTTGATGGTTGGTGAAACCACTAGTTTCAAGAAGGGCAAGGGCAAGAAGGGATACTTCGTGAAACGGCAAATCAGCTGCTGCTCTAGTGAAGAAACCCACAGTTGAACCCAAACCCGAGACTAAGTGCTTCTGTAATAAGGGGAACAGCCACTGGAGCAGAATTACCCTAGATACTTGGTAGATGAGAAGGCTGGCAAGGTCGATAGAAGTATATTGGATATACATTGTGTTAATGTGTACTTTACTAGTACTCCTAGTAGCACCATGGTATTAGATACCGGTTCGGTTGCTAAATGTTAGTAAACTCGAAATAAAAGGCTGCGGAGTAAACGGAGACTAGCTAAAGGTGAGTTGGCAATATGTGTTGGAAGTTTTTCCAAGCTTGATGTGATCAAGCATCGCACGCTCCCTCTACCATCGAGATTGGTGTTTGCATTGAGCATAGACATGATTGGATTATGTCTATCGCAATACGGTTATTCATTTAAGGAGAATAATGGTTACTCTGTTTATTTGAATAATACCTTCAATGGTCTTGCACCTAAAATGAATGGTTTATTGAATCTCGATCATAGTGATACACATGCTCATGCCAAAAGATATAAGATAGTAATGATAGTACCACCTACTTGTGGCACTGCCACGTAAGTCATATCGGTATAAAATGCATGAAGAAGCTCCATGTTGATGGATCCTTGGGCTCACTCGTTTTTTGAAAAGTTTGAGACATGCGAACCATGTCTATTGGTGTATATGCATGAAGAAACTCCATGCAAATGGACCGTTTGGACTCACTTGTTTTTGAATCACTTGAGACATGTAAATCATACCACATGGGCAAGATGACTGAAAGCCTCGTTTTCAGTAAAATGGAACTAGAAAGCAACTTGTTGGAAGTAATACATTTTGATGTGTGCAGTCCAATGAGTGCTGAGGCGTGTAGTGGATATCGTTATGTTCTTACTTCACAGATGATTTGAGTAGATGTTGAGTATATTTACTTGATGAATCACGAGTCTGAATTATTGAAAGGTTCAAGTAATTTCAGGGTGAAGTTGAAAGATCGTCGTGACAAGAGGATAAAATATCTATGATATGATCATAGAGATGAATATCTGAATTACGAGTTTGGCACAGAATTAAGACATTGTGGAAATTGTTTCACAACTAATACAACCTGGAACACCATAGTGTGATGGTATGTCCGAACATCATAACTGCACCCTATTGGATATGATGCATACCATGATGTCTCTTATCGAATTACCACGATAGTTTATGGGTTAGGCATTAGAGACAACCACATTCCCTTTAAATAGGGCACCACGTAATTCCGATGAGATGACACCGTATGAACTATGGTTTAGAGAAACCTAAGCTGTCATTTGTTAAAAGTTTGGGGCTGCGACGCTTATGTGAAAAAGTTTCAGGCTGATAAGCTCGAACCCAAAGCGGATAAATGCATCTTCATAGGACACCCAAAACAGTTGGGTATACCTCCTATCTCAGATCCGAAAGCAATAAGGGATTGTTTCTAGAATCGGGCCCTTTCTCGAGGAAAAGTTTCTCTCAAAAGAATTGAGTGGGAGGATGGTGGAGACTTGATGAGGTTATTGAACCGCCTCTTCAACTAGTGTGTGGCAGGGCACATGGAGTTGTTCCTATGGCACCTACACCAATTGAAATGGAAGCTTATGATAGTGATCATGAAACTTCAGATCAAGTCACTACCAAACCTCGTAGGATGACAAGGATGCGTACTACTTCAGAGTGGTACGTAATCCTGTCTTGGAAGTCATATTGCTAGACAACAATAAACCTACGAGCTATGGAGAAGCGATGGTGGGCCTGGATTCCAAAATGGCTCGAGGCCATATAATCCGAGAGAGGATCCATACATGAAAACAAAGTGTAGACTTTGGAAGAACTACTTGATGGTCGTAAGGCTGTTAGGTACATATGGATTTTAAAAGGAAGACGGACAATGATGGTAAGTATCACCATTAAGAAAGCTCGACTTGTCGTTAAGATGTTTTCCGACAAGTTCAAGGAGTTGACTACGATGAGACTTTCTCACTCGTAGCGATGCTAAGAGTCTGTTGGAATTATATTAGCGATTACTGCATTATTTATGAAATATTGCAGATAGGATGTCAAAACATTGTTTCCTCGACGATTTTCTTGAGGAAAGGTTGTATGTGATACAACCGGAAGGTTTTATCAATCCTGAAAGATGCTAACAAGTATGCAAAGCTCCAGCAATCCTTCTAAGGACTGGAGTAAGCATCTCGGAGTTGGAATGTATGCTTTGATGAGATGATCAAAGATTTTGGGTGTATACAAAGTTTATGAGAAACTTGTATTTCCAAAGAAGTGAGTGGGAGCACTATAGAATTTCTGATGAGTATATGTTGTTGACATATTGTTGATCAGAAATGACGTAGAATTTCTGGAAAGCATATAGGGTTATTTGGAAAGTGTTTTTCAATGGAAAGCCTGGATTAAGCTACTTGAACATTGAGCATCAAGATCTATAAGGATAGATCAAAACGCTTAATGGTACTTTCAAATGAGCACATACCTTGACATGATCTTGAAGGTGTTCAAGATGGATCAGTCAAAGAAGGAGTTCTTGCCTGAGTTGTAAGGTATGAAGTTAAGACTTAAAGCTCGACCACGGCAGAAGAAAGAGGAAGGACGAAGGTCGTCCCCTATGCTTTTGTCATAGGCTCTATACGGTATGCCATGCTGAGTACCGCACCTGATGTGTGCCTTGCCACATATCTGGCAAGAGGGTACAAAGGTAATCTAGAGTGGATCACCAGATAGCGGTCTAAATTATCCTTAGAGGAATAAGGATATGTTTCTCGGTTATGGAGGTGATAAAGAGTTCGACGTAAAGAGTTACGTCAATGCAAGCTTAACACCTATCCGGATGGCTCTGAGTAGAGATACCGGATACGTATAATGGAGCAACAATTTAGAATAGCTCCAAGTAGGACAATTATTTTAAATGGCTCCAAATGTAGCGTAGTAGTTGCATCTACAAGATGACATAGAAATTTGTGAAGTACATACGGATCTGAATGTTGCAGACCCGTTGACTGAAACCTCTCTCACAAGCATAACATGATCAAACCCATAACTCTTTGGGTGTTAGTCACATGGGGATGTGACCTTGAGTGTTAATCACATATCGATGTGAACTGGATTATTGACTCTAGTGCAAGTGGGAGACTGTTGGAAATATGCTCTAGAGGCAATAATAAATTGGTTATTATTATATTTCCTTGTTCATGATAATCGTTTATTATCCATGCTAGAATTGTATTGATAGGAAACTCAGGTACATGTGTGGATACATAGACAACACCATGTCCCTAGTAAGCCTCTAGTTGACTAGCTCGTTGATCAATAGATGGTTACGGTTTCCTGACCATGGACATTGGATGTCATTGATAACGGGATCACATCATTAGGAGAATGATGTGATGGACAAGACCCAATCCTAAGCCTAGCACAAAGATCGTGTAGTTCGTATGCTAAAGCTTTTCTAATGTCAAGTATCATTTCCTTAGACCATGAGATTGTGCAACTCCCGGATACCGTAGGAGTGCTTTGGGTGTGCCAAACGTCACAACGTAATTGGGTGGCTATAAAGGTACACTACAGGTATCTTCGAAAGTGTCTGTTGGGTTGGCACGAATCGAGACTGGGATTTGTCACTCCGTGTAAACGGAGAGGTATCTCTGGGCCCACTCGGTAGGACATCATCATAATGTGCACAATGTGACCAAGGAGTTGATCACGGGATGATGTGTTACGGAATGAGTAAAGAGACTTGCCAGTAACGAGATTGAACAAGGTATCGGGATACCGACGATCGAATCTCAGGCAAGTATCGTACCGCTAGACAAAGGGAATTGTATACGGGATTGATTAAGTCCTTGACATCGTGGTTCATCCGATGAGATCATCGTGGAGCATGTGGGAGCCAACATGGGTATCCAGATCCCGCTGTTGGTTATTGGCCGGAGAGTTTTCTCGGCCATGTCTGCATGTCTCCCGAACCAGTAGGGTCTACACACTTAAGGTTCGATGATGCTAGGGTTATAGGGAAAGTATGTACGCGGTTACCGAATTTTGTTCGGAGTGCCGGATGAGATCCCGGACATCACGAGGAGTTCCGGAATGGTCCGGAGGTAAAGATTGATATATAGGAAGTATGGTTTTGGCCACCGGAAGTGTTCCGGGCATCATCGATAATGTACCGGGACCACCGGAGGGGTCCGGGGGTCCACCAGGAGGGGCCACGAGCCCCAGAGGCATACATGGGCCAATAGTGGGAAGGGACCAGCCCCATGGTGGGCTAGGGCGCCTCCCACCAAGGCCCAAGGCGGCTCCAAGAGGGGAAGGGGGCAAACCTAGGCTCAGATGGGCCTAAGGCCCACCTAGTGGTGCGCCCCCCACTTAAGGTTCGATGATGCTAGGGTTATAGGGAAAGTATGTACGCGGTTACCGAATTTTGTTCGGAGTCCCGGATGAGATCCCGGACATCACGAGGAGTTCCGGAATGGTCCGGAGGTAAAGATTTATATATGGAAAGTCCTGTTTTGGTCGACGGAAAAGTTTCGGGTTTTATCGGTAATGTACCGGGACCACCGGGAGGGTCCCGGTGGTCCACCAAGTGGGGCCACCAGCCCCGGAGGGCTTCATGGGCCAAGTGTGGGAGTGGACCAGCCCCAGGTGGGCTGGTGCGCCCCCCCACCAAGGCCCAAGGCGCAAGGGAGAGTGGAAGGGGGCAAACCCTAGGCTTAGATGGGCCTAAGGCCCACCTAGTGGTGCGCCCCCCTCTCTCCCCCCTTGGCCGCCCCCCTAGATGGGATCTAGGGCTGGCCGCCACCCCTAGGGGTGGAAACCTAGGTGGAGGCGCAGCCCCTCCCCTCCCCCTATATATACTTGAGGTTTTGGGCTGCCATAGACACGATTCAATCTTCTTCTTGGTGCAGCCCTACCCCTCTCCCTCCTTGTCTTTTGCGGTGCTTGGCGAAGCCCTGCTGGAGTACCACGCTCCTCCACCACCACCACGCCGTCGTGCTGCTGCTGGATGGAGTCTTCCCCAACCTCTCCTTCTCCCCTTGCTGGATCAAGGCGTAGGAGACGTCACCGGGCTGTATGTGTGTTGAACACGAAGGTGCCGTCCGTTCGGCACTAGGATCATCGGTGATTTGGATCACGACGAGTACGACTCCATCAACCCCGTTCACTTGAACGCTTCCGCTTAGCGATCTACAAGGGTATGTAGATGCACTCTCCTTCCCCTCGTTGCTAGATTACTCCGTAGATTGATCTTGGTGATGCGTAGAAAATTTTGAATTTCTGCTACGTTCCCCAACAGCAGAATCGTTTCAGTCTACTTGACATGGACGTGATGCCTATATTCATGATAATTTCCTTAGATATCGTTATAATTTTGCGCTTTTCTATCCATTGTTCGGCAGTAATTTGTTCACCCACCGTTATAACTTCTATCTTGAGAGAAGCCTCTAGTGAAACCTATGGTCCTCGGGTTTATTTTTCATCATATAAGTTTCTGATCTACAATTCTAGTTTCATATTTACTTTTTTTGCAATCTTTACTTTCCGTTCCATAAACCAAAAATATTACTTTACCGTTTATCCATCTCTATCAGGTCTCACTTTGCGAATAATTGTTAAGAGATTGACAACCCCTTTATCGCGTTGCTTGTAAGTTGGTGTTTGTTTGTGCAGGTATTCGGTGGCTTGTTGCGTAGTCTCCTACTGGATTGATACATTGGTTCTCAAAACTGAGGGAAATACTTACGCTACTTTGCTGCATCACCCTTTTCTCTTCATGAGAAAACCAACACAAGCTCAAAAGGTAGCGGCAGCGGATATCAGTGGCGCTTTGAGGATGCCGCCATCACCCAGGAGCTTTGCTCCCGCAGGAGCCAGGGCATCGCCGACGCGGCGCAGCTCGAGGAAGTGGCCACAGAAGAGAAGTTAAATGATGTGATGGCTCTGGGACAGGGCATGGCAGTTTTGGGCGGGTGCGACGGCTCCAATATGGGGCACAACGGTTTGGGGTGGGAGCGACAGCTTCAGGACGGGGCATGACGGTTTGGGGTGGGCGCGACGACTCTCGGATGGATAGGGGCGATTTGGGGCTGGCCCGACCGCTCCAGGACGGGGCGTGACGGTAGTTTGTGCTCACTGGGCATGTCTTATCCTCAAAATGTTCGATCTGGCTCCTCCTGTCCCCGAACTTCCGCGCGATATCGGGGTCCTATATTTTTGTATTTTCAAAACAGTCCTTTTTCCTTTTCTCCTCTCGCTGATTCTTCGCTCTCCCCCCTTCCTTTCGGATTAACCACCCTGAAGCCCATTCAGCACAAGGCCCATCTGAGCCCATTCCCCATTCCCAAACCCTCACCCCCCCTCCCCTCCGCCGGCATCGAACCGCCGGAGCGGCCGCGCCACCATGCACCGCCTCCTCCCTCCTCGCGGCTGCCTGCTCCGACGCCTGTCCACGGCCGCCGAGACCTCCGCAGCCTTGCCCCATCCACCGCGGCGCCCGCTGGCCGACTCACTCTACCGCCGCGTCACTGCCGTATGGAACCCGAACCTCCCGCTGACTCCCGTGCTGGAGCAATGGGCGGTCACGGAGGGCCGGGCCGTCGAGAAGAACAACCTCATGTGCATCGTCAAGAAGCTCGTCCGCCTCCGCCGCTTCTCCCACGCGCTCGAGGTCGCAATCACCCCAACCCCGAAGCGAATACTCCCTGTGCGCGCACCCCACTCGCTCATTCTTTGTGTTCTTGCAGCTGTCAATGTGGATGACCGACCGGCGGTACATGTACCTGTCGCCTGGCGACGTCGCGTACCGGCTGGAGCTGATCAGCAAGGTGCAAGGCCTCGAGAGTGCCGTGAACTACTGGAAGAGCTTGTCGATCCAGGTGAAGAAATCTCATTGCTACGGATCCCTCCTGAAATGCTATGCGGAGGCAAAGTCCGTCGACGAGGCCGAAAAGCTCTTCACGGAGATGCAGGACTTGGGAATGATGAGATCATATCCTTACAATGTGATGATGAAGCTTTACTGGGAGACCGGGCAGGTTGAGAGGGTGCACACCATGTACAGGACCATGGAAGAGAGCGGCATCAAGCCTGATGTGTTCAGTATCAACATTCTGTTGACGGTGCTTGCAGCTGCTGGGAATTTTGATGGCATTGAGGAAATTATCAAGAAGGTCGACCCGAAGATCGTGAATTGGCACTCACATGCCATTGTAGCCAGGGCTTTCATGGAAGCCGGGCAGCAAGGAAAGGCCTTGCGAGCTATCCAGGAATCAGAAAAGCAGATAGGTCGGAAGGATGAGAGGGTTGCATATGGGTTCTTGCTTTCCATGTTTGCTGATTTGGGAATGAGTAGTGAGGCAGACCGGGTTTGGAATGTCTACAAGTCCAAAGTGCCGGTATGCAACTCGATGTACATGTGCAGGATAAGTGGGCTGCTTAAGATGAATGACATTGATAGTGCTGAGAAAGCCTTTAGAGAGTGGGAAAGTAGGTATGTTCACCATGATATCCACTTAACAAACTTACTGCTAAATGCTTACTGCGCCAAAGGTCTTATGGAGAAGGCAGAAGCTCTCCTGGATGAAGCTATCGCCAAAGGGAGGACACCTCACCGTGGTACTTGGTATAGGTTGGCTAGTGGATTTTTCCAGGACGGCCAGGTGTCGAAGGCGGTGGATATGACAAGGAAAGCTCTTGCTTGTGCGTCTTCTCGATGGGAACCTGACCTAACAAATGTGCTAATGAGCCTGGAACATTTCATGGAGCAAAAGAATGTTGAAGCAGCCGAGGAGATGGCAAGCATGCTACGGAATTTAGTACCTTTGACAAGGGATGTTTACCACATTTTACTGGAGACATATGTTCATGCAGGACAACCAGTGTCAGATTTACTTGATCGCATGAAAAAAGATGGTTTTGAGGCTGATGAAGAAACAGATAAAATCATTGCTGGAATATGCCAGTAGATATCCGCAGCTTCCTATCAGTAGGCAATTTCGTTGGTTGTTTATTTTCCATGGCAGGTACTCCCTCCGTCTGGAAATACTAGTCGCATAAATGGATTAAAATGGATGTATCTAAAACTAAAATACGTCTGGATACATCCATTTCGCTGACAAGTATTTCCGGACGGAGGGAGTAGCTGCTAACCCATCCAATTATTAGTTTGACTTCCTTCCACTGCTTAGTGCTTATCTAAGACACTGTAATTCTTTAATCTTCTATATGCCGGTGTCACAGGGCAGTGGGGTTGTCAAATATATTCTTAGAGTATGTTCATTTGAAATTTGCACAGGTTTGTACTTCTGTTAGGATCAGATAAGATATGATGTAATGCAACTGTTCAGTAGTGTCACAAATCAGTCTTTTAAGAGATCCTTGGCTCCATCTACCACATCAAATTCTTACACTTGCGACCTAACTGCTTCTCTTTTTCTTTTCTTTTTTTCTCTTTTCATGGCATCCAAAGTCGCTATGGGGGCATGTCTGACATGAGCTGATAGCCTGACAATACCTTGTGTAATAAACCAGAGATTTTTCTTTTATGAAAGACAATAAACCAGAGATATGGACTCTGAAGAGATGTATGCCCATGGCATGAAAGGCATCTTACTGAAGTACATTGCACATTTAGCTTTTGTTGTTCATTTGAGAAAAATATAGTTTAATTCTTTTTTGTGTGCTCATATGATGCCTACAATATGGGAGGGATGGTTGTGGGCGGCAAGTTGTCCCTCAAATGGCCTGAATTTTCGTGGAGCTGGCCACTAGCGATAGCTAGGCCTGGCATCAAACGAGCCGGGTGAAATAATGGTTCAGATCACTTGTGGAAGACCAGCAAAGACTGGAAACAACAACGAAAGTTGCTGCACAAATGGATCTTGGTGAAGTATTTCAGTATGGCTGGTAGTTGGGGCATTATTTGTCATGGAACTGAAGAATGAGGTTTGCTGTACATTTCACATTTGAAAAACCCAGTTTGATTCACGTCGTGTAATCTGCAGCACTTAATGTAGGGTGAGGGAATAATATTTTTTTAACTAGAATTGCCTTCAGCTTCTTACCTTCATGCATATGTGTGTAAGAAATTTAACATTTTAATCGAAATTATCTTATGCAGGAGAACTCGTGTTCTTTTTCCGAGTTTGCCACCATCCTGATAAGAACACGTACGTACGCCTCCTAAGGAAAATTTTATTTCTCCAAGCAACAGAGGGTTCCTTGCGATCAGCCGTGTGAAGTTTCTATTGATTTGCGTCGCCTTCATCAGTTTAAGGGGGAAGAGAAAGCTTCCGTTTGTTGATTTGTTGTGGGGGCCAGTCCAGTCAGCGATTAATCACCCATCTTGCGTCCGTCCACGAGCACCACCATGTGATATGATTGCATGCCTAAATTCCGTTCTGCTTTGGGTGTGGTTGGTTAACCCACTCCTTTCTTTTTCTTCCGCGTATCACTGTATCACACACACATATCATTTTGGCCCCTTGTCGTACGATTTGCTTGCATACATATATAGCATGTTCGTGTACTAACTTTCTCCGGTGTGGTACACTCTTCTCACTTGCTTACGCAACACAACAATCTGATCACTTCTCCATCCATGTGATTGATACGTACGTCTGTCCAGGAAGAATCTGCCACGGACAAGCTGCCGTGCCGTCCGTCGATCGCTCCTCACTTGCTGGCGCCGGAGAGAAGCTTGGCACGTAGCGCGCGCCTCCGTGCCAATCTGTCCCCAGAATTATGTACGAGATGTACAAAACATGGCCGCCTGACCGCCCCCGTATTTTGTCCACTCTGATCGATCGGTTCGGCTCTCTCTTCTTCGGCGAGTCTGGAGGTGGAGCTCGTCCTGGTTTAGGTCCAAAGCTACTTTCTCGGCTAAAATGCTTTTGTGGAGAACTGACGGCGCAACGTGTCGTACGTTTTTCTTCTTGTGAAATGGAATACAAGCATCAACTCCATGCAGCGTTAATTCAACACATAGTCACACGATAGGTATCCTGTATTCGGATCAGAAAGATTAGAAGACAGTCGCATTAGGTCAGAGTGATCTTTAGCAGCTAGCATAGCAGTGTCCAAAGATTCCTGACATCCGAATAACTAGTACGCCGTGCAAGATTTTGGTTTAGCGAGAAAGCGGCATGCCGTGACATCAGAGTTCCATGGGGCTCTCGCCCCATCTTTCCATTGACAAGAAAGTCTGGTGGGCGATGTCACGGCGCACGGAGACGGAAGCCTCTCGTCCCTTGGCCCTCAACGTACGTGGGGATGGATGGATGATGCTCTACTCCTACCTGTCGCTGTGTTGCTGCTACACGCACAGTGCACGTGAAGCACGAACTTCCTGGAGGACCATCATATCGGGCGCGCTGGAGGCTGGGCAGGCCACACGCTCGGCGTGATTCGGGCCCGTTGATGAACTGGAATGATCTACGAGGCTCTTTACAAGTTGTATCGGTTTTCGCCCGGTTTTTCATTAATTAATTAGATAATTTTCTTCTGCTTAATTAATCAATGAGGCAAATTTTTTACCTTCGTTTTGAAGAAAAAAAAACAAATGCATTCCGTGCACCGTTGAGTGAAGTAATTTAGCCGAAATCCTCCTCTAATCTGCCGCGCCTGTAATCAACACAAAAACAGAAGTCACTGTAACGCTAAATAAAGTTATGCTTTACGTAGGAGGCTGGTTCGTGGCTTCGTGCACTCGTCGAAACATCGGCATCACATCCATGGAGCTTTGTAGATGCATGCGTCGATGGAGCTCACCCTCTCTCACACGTAGCTCGGCAGTGTGTGTAGTTTGATTTTTTTTTCTCCTTGTGCCTCGCCTTCACTTCCAAACGTGACGCCGATCGCCGAAGCATCACGCACGGCACCGCTCTTCGTCCAATTCCCGATCACCGCGAGAGAGTGTATTTACATGCTCTCATAACTTGTCGGAAACGACTTGCTTACGAGTCGTGAAGTGGAGAACGAACGTGTCCAAACTCTGTCAGTTCCCGGCCGTGCCAAATCGGTGGTCAGCTTGTCAGTAGTTTGCAGCTGGTGCCCACTTGCCTGGCGCTCTAAGTTAATCTTCAAGCTGACGTGAGGATTTCGAACCCATGCTAGCCAGTCATGGACAGATTTTGCTTTGTGTAATTTGTATATTTTCCAAGACGCTAGTACTCGTTTCCCACGGGGATCTAGGAGATGTTCCTCGCGTAATCTCCATGTGTGATCCCCGTTTTCCAATCCAAATCAAGTTTTTAATTCTCCCAAACCACTGTGCCTGGGTGAAGGAGATGGCATACGAAAGCAGCGACGAAGAAGACATGCCAATCTACAGGGACTCCACACTCGAGGCTTGGAGGTCTCGTCGGTGCCATGTGCGTACGCGGATATGTCCTGTTCTTGTCTCGTTGCACCACGAGAGGATGTGCTAATGGGATCCCCGACGTACGGTCTTCTCTTGGTGGAAATAAAAACTATGTGTATATATAAACTGCGCGGCAGAAAGATTGTCTGTTGTAATTTGTGGGTGGATTTTAGCGGTCCAGAGAGTTTTACTAACATAAAGCGTTTGTTCGTTGAAAGAGGCCCTTGTTGGATGCCTTGCTACTCTAGCAGTAGCATTAGCATTGTAGCATATCCATGTGACAAGGAATATTCCGTTGAAGAAAAATAATTGCAACAATGGTGGCACGTATCTTACGGGGAATCTTCCCATCAAACAACATACGATGCGCATAAGAGCATCTCCCATAGGCCATAGCTCATGTAAAAACCTCCTCGTGAAAATGGTTTTTACGAGATATTTGTATAATTTTGGGAAAGTAGTCATGTGGCGTCTTTTCTTAGTTCACATAAACATCTTTCCCTTTTTTCTTATATCGTCCAATAAAAGCCTACCTAATAGTCTAGGGCTTCAAGTCAGTGACATGTGTGACTGTGGCAGCCACCATCGCTACGCGACGCATGGTGGCAAGGGAGCGCGGAGGTGCGGGGCGGCACGGTGTGAAACTTCAGGCGGTTGCAACTCACCTAAATTTTACGGGAAGGATCGTCTTCCTGTACATGTGGGGGAAGTTGGGGCGAGAGGGCGGGGATTTCGTAAAGAAAACCGTGTTTTTTTTACGCATGCAAGAGCTTTTGGAGATGTTCTAAGGATGGATTATCCTTCCGTTTCTTTTTATTTCATATATTAGGTTTGTCTTAAGTCAAAGTTTCTAAAGTTTGACCAAGTTTATAAAAAAAGTATCAATATTGACAATGCCAAATCAATATCATTAGATACATCATAAAAAAATTATAGGGTCTTTATTTTTATTGTAGGTGTTGATATTTTAAATATAAATTTGGTTAAAGTTTAGACAAATTGACTTGAAACAAAACTAGTACGCGAAAAAAACAAAAGGGGGAAGATATTTAGACAGAGTATACTTGTACACGACGTCAACCAAAAAAGTTGAACGAGCGTGTCAAAATGGATCTATTCCTAGAAGCCACAGAGTTAAAAAGGATGAATCAAACCGTATGATTGTTTCACTTTCAACCGTGTAATATGTCGTGTTGGGTTTGTTTAGTTAATGAAGTTTCCCTGTGTGTGTGTGTGGTGGTGGTGGTGGTGGTGGTGGTGGGGGGGGGGGATATGTGGTTTGTCGGGGCCTCATACTTGGTGCACCTTTTCCTAGTTAACATCTTAATATATAAGGCATAGATAATATTTGGATTCTAACATGTCATCAACTTTCAAATTAACATTCAGAAAATGGTCGAGAAGAAAATAGACAATTATGACACTAAATAGTGTCAAATGTAATTTGGGCTTTAAATTTAGCACATCGTTGCTATTGACAACAAATTTATCATTTTTGTTTGCCGGTTTATATTTCTAATTTGTGATGGAATTTTTGTGATCCGATTCACAATTTTTTAGACATTTAAAAGTATCAACAGAAAGCAGGTGCACCATGAGCCCTAGTGCACCAAGTACTCTCCGGGAGAAGAGGTACGTGTTCCCAGCTGAAAGAAGTGTGGACCGATAAAAATTATAAGGACAAACATAGGAAAAGTTTGGGCCCTACTCCACCTTAGAGAAGCTTCATCTGGTCAAAACTCTCTCTAGGACATGTCTCCTTTAAAGAGACATGCTACCTCCTCCTCGACGAGATCAAATAGCACACAAACCGTGTTTTTTAAGCACACAACCAACTTATTACACCACAAATTCCTGAACTATATATAATATAGTATTTTTCTTTCTTTATCTCGCACCACATCCGCCTTCATTGTTTTCTTGTTCCTAGCAGGGGCCCTCTTCACTGTTGTGCCACGACGGGAACGTCGACCGCCATAGGAATCTTGACTCTTAGGTTTTGGGCTACTGGATTTTATTATGTTGGATTAGTACATTCACATTACAAAAGGTAGAATCATTTAAGTTTAAACGTTTATATTTAAGTATGGATTAAGGCTACAAAAAATTGAGTATTAATTCTGACATTATGTTTTCCCTTGTTCCTTTTATTGGGCGAGCGACAGGGGTAGGTTGAGGAGAGAGGACTATCATATACACAATCTTGGTGAGTCAAGTTTACTATAGTGAGCATTCTCTCAAAGATTGTATAATAGTTTTGCAAAACATGTAACATGTAAGAATAAGCACGACTCTGTTTCAAGCAAATAATATGAACTAATGTGTTTCACACGATCAACACTTTCATTATACTTTCTATGCACCATTGTGAATTGGTAAACAATAGCTAACACCTAGAAGTAGTATCCATATCTAGCAAGGTCTGTCGAAAGGTCAAACCATTTCTCAAACTAGGTGATTGAATTAGAATCATTTAGTTTTATATTCAGATTTTGGATGCCTGTTTCGATTTATAGATGCATAATTTTCTATGTTTAATTTTCTAATCTGGGCCACATTAGATGAGTAATCAGTAGTGGGAAATGTGTGCATTAGTTGGGTTTAATTTTGCAACTCAAATAGTGATACGGGGAAAGGCCACAAGGGTGGCCTGATACGTCTCCATCGTATCTACTTTTTCAAACACTTTTGCTCTTATTTTGACTCTAATTTGCATGATTTGAATGAAACTAATCCGGACTGATGCTGTTTTCAGCAGAACTACCATGGTGTTGTTTTTGTGCATAAATAAAAGTTCTTGGAATCAGAAAAAACTTTGCGGAATTTTTTTATTGAATAAATAAAAATACTGGAACAAAGATCCATCGGAGGGGGACCACTTGCTGTCCACAAGACAACAGGGTGTGTCTTGTGGGACCGACATGTGGCCGTCTGACCTAATTCCAAGCCTATAAATTTTGTCTTCCTGAGAAAAAAAATAAGAGAAGAAGTTCAATCGCGTTTTGCGATATGGAGCTGCCGCTACCCCCTATTCTTCATCGGCAGGGCTAATCTGGAGTTCGTTCGGGGCTCCGGAGAGGGGGATTCATTGTCGTCGTCATCATCAACCCTTCTTCATCAATAATTCCATGATGCTCACCACCAGGGGGGAGTAGTTCCTTCGTATGCTTGTTGGACGATGATGTAGATGGATGAGATTTGTCATTTAATCGAGTCAATTTGTTACGGCTTAATCCCTAGTATCCACTATGTTCTGAGACTGATGTTGCTATGACTTTGCTATGATTAATGCTTGTCACTAGGGCCCGAGTGTCATGATTTTAGATCTGAACCCTTTATATTTTCATCAATATATTTGAGTTCTAGATAATATCTGCTAGTTGTATGCACTTGTTATTGTTCTGAACCATAGACCCCAAGGTGACAATAACTGGGATACTCTTCGGGGATGACTGTAATTCGAGGAGTTCATGTATTCACCACGTGTTAATGCTTTGTTCTGGTTCTCTATTAAAATGAGGCCTTAATTACCCTTATATTAGCTTATGGACCCCGCTACCACGGGAGAACAAAAGATGTCCTACAAATTCTTATTATAAGCATGTATGACTATATACGGAATACATGCCTAGATAGAATTGATGAATTGAAGCTATTGTGTATCGCTCTAGGTTGTGATTGTTACATGATGAATGTCATCCATACAAATATCCACCACTAATCCAATGCCTATGCTATGCTCATATTGTCTTTGCTAAGTTACTACTATTGTTGTCGCTGCTACAATCACTACAAAACTGCTACTGTTACTGTTACTACTACTACTACTATTACTGTTACTAATACCATCAAACTATCATACTGCTATGCTACTAAACACTTTGATGCAAAGAAATTACTTTCCAGGTGTGGTTGAATTGACAACTCAACTGCTAAGACTCATAAATATTCTTTGGCTCCCCTTGTGTCAAATCAATAAATTTGGGTGAAATACCACCCTCGAAGACTGTTGCGATCCCCTATACTTGTAGTTCATCAAGACTATTTTATGGCGCCGTTGCCGGGGAGCATAGCTCTATTTATTGAGTTCATTCGGGAATTATATATCTTTTGACCACTATGAAGAATCTGAAAGACTCTAAGACCAAGAGCGTACCCTCTAAGACGAGGGGAGGTAAGGAACTGTCATCTAGCTCCGCACTTGATTCACCTTATATTTTAAGTAGACTTGTGACACCACCACCTGCTATTCAATCTGATATGTCCCAAATACTCGATGATACTGCTATACTTGATGATACTGCTTCTATTATAAATGATACTCGTGATGATGCTAGTGTTGGGAAATGTAGTAGAAAACAAAAAAATCGCACCTACGATCACCCAAGATCAATATGAAGATGCATAACGTGTAGGGATCACGATCGTTACCGTCACTGAGTTGAAGCGGAAGAAGAACATGTCGGTGTAGATCGTACTTGGAGTCCTTCGAACCATCGATGAATGACCCCTCGTGTAACATCCCAAAATTCTAAATTTTGG
Source organism: Triticum urartu (assembly GCF_003073215.2). Classification (NCBI taxonomy): domain Eukaryota; kingdom Viridiplantae; phylum Streptophyta; class Magnoliopsida; order Poales; family Poaceae; genus Triticum; species Triticum urartu. The sequence goes on along the minus strand of NC_053022.1, from coordinate 253,461,509 downwards.
AATGTTATATTAATTAAGTAATAATGATTGCTTGTGTGATTTGTTGTGCCGAATTGAGTGGAATTCAAAACTTTTTGAAAGTTGAATGCGAGGGAATGAAATGACTTCCCCAAACTTTCACCTTGCATTTATGATCTTCATGAATTAAAATTCATTTCATCACAAAACCCTAGAGTGAAGATGATCTAACTTCTTCCATTTAAATAAATGAAAAGGGTTTTGAAAAGATTTGAATTCCGTTTGAAAATTCCAAATTCAGAAACTTTATGCAACTCAATGAGTTTCATGAGAGAAGATAAAATGACTTCTTCAAATGCTAAGAAAGAGAGTTGAAAGTTTCAAATAATCAAATTGAAAGTCCCTTTGAAGTTATTTTGAAAACCCACTTTCAATTTGGAGTTATTTGGTTTTTATTCAAATTACTTTTCTCCAAAAATAAAATATATGAAAAATAGGGTAAAATGATTCCCTGCCGTAGAAAAGTGGAGAAAAATGAGTTTGAAATCATTTTGGTATTTTAAAATATTTTTATTTGGTTTTTAAATGAACCAGTAGCACTGTTTTCTTTATTTAAATTTTGATAGAATTTATTTGCCTCTAAAAATATGTTCATGTTCTAGAAAATCTTTTTCTAAATTTTTTGATATATAATATGCCTATATATCATTTTTATTATCTATGGTTTATTTTTATTTTATTGTTTTGTTGTCTGTTTTAAAAAAAGAGAGGCCTAACCGACCGCGCTAGGCCAGCCCAACCGCGGCTCGTTCCCGACACCGAGCTGGTGTCCGGCCGGCGTACGCCGCTGCCGCCGTGACCGAGGAGGACTCCTCCTCCTTGCTGCCCCTTGCCCAAGCCACCGCTGCCCCTCCCCTGGCCTTTAATAGCCGGACCCCGACCCCCTTCTCGCCTCCCAGATCGCCGCCGCCGCTGCACGCATCGCCCACCACCGGAGCCGCCGCCGCCGCAAGCCGCATCGCATCCCCGCCGTTGCTCCACCGCGCCACCTCCTGCGTAGCCACCGCCGCCCCGCGCCGACCGCCGTTGCCGAAGCCGCCGCCGCTATTCCCCGTCGCCGACGATCTCCACCACCGGTAACCGTCACCTCCCCTCGCCCGTCCGATCTGGATCTGATGATCCAGATCGTTTCATTTTTTCTGAAATGTTTTATTTATTTATTTAGTGAACATTCATTAGTTTAGCTTCTGTAGCGAACAGTTTCATCGGTTAAGTTTCTGTAGCAGACGTTCGTCCGTTAGTTTTCTGTCACGTGGCCAGGGACCCATATGCAAATAGTTTTTCTTACAGTTTAGCCCCTATTTTTCAAACGATCACTATTTTTTGATCGTTTGTCCAAATTTGATGAAACCAACACCAAAATCTTAAGTATGATCTCACCTATCCATAAAACCAACTCAACTTTATTTTTGAAAGTTTTAAAATTTGAATTCAAATAGATTTGAATTTGAACTTCTTTTGATCGTATCTTGAGTTTCGTAACTCCGTTTGAGTTGATTCTTTTTGCAAATCAAAGCTCTTGACCAAAACTTTATTTTAAAATCTAATACACACAATTTTAGTATTGTTGGGAATTGTTTTATGTTCGCAAGAGTTATTTGCTTGTTTTCGAAGTTTTCTGAGATCTTTTCTTTGAATCTTATGAATGAGTGCTTATGTATGTTATTGCTTTCTCACGCTAGATTGTCCGTAGTGCCAAGAGTAGAATTGTCAGGACTTTGAGTGCGGAGTACTTCATCAACTTTAACAGGCAAGTTTGCACTTTTGATCATACCAATCTCCTGTTTTTACTTTGCATGTAGTGCCCTGTATGAACACAGTAGTATGCATGTGTAGGACTACTATGCTATGTTAAAGCCAGATAGGATAGCCATATGTTTAGCCTGATCCTGATAGTTTTTGCCGCCACTTTGGGTATCGTTATAGTGTAGTTATTGCTTAGCCATGCTATGGTAGACGTGGATTGGGTATCATGTGATTCATGAAAGTTGTGAGAGAACTTAAACAATGACTACATTAACAACTTATAGGTATTGTATTTCCTCAGAGGCTCTGCAATACCAATTAATCAATCATCTGGGCGGAAAGGTTTGTCGGGACCAGTCGACAAGTATGTATCCTCCGAAAGGCTCTGCATTACTCAGGAAAAGGTGAGGAATGCCGCCCAGGTTCAAAAAGGTTGGACACGTTTCATATCAAGTAGCTTTCGTGTTCAGCCACAAGCCATTATGGGCTCTGGCATAGTTGAGTAAGTTGTGGGAAACCTTTCCATGATAGGCTAGCAGATGTAGAGGAATTGTAGGTGTACCGGCCTATCTATCTGTTAAGGGGACCTCTTCGGAAAGACTATGTCTCGATCATCCGGTTCTCAAACATCAGGCAGTGCGAGGATTTCAACGGAGGAGATCGAGTCTTGTGGGGAAAAGTGTGCAAACCTCTGCAGAGTGTACAAACTAATCATGATTAGTCGTGTCCCCGGTTACAGACAACTTTGAGCAACTGGACTTGAAACCTCTGGAATATCTTCTCATCCCAAATAATTATTCTGATGTGGGTTTAATTAAACCATGATCCCCGGGGGCTCTCATGGAAATATCAATTTGGGAACCTATGATCCTCGTGGGCTCTCATAGGTGGGTTAAGTTGGAGGCGGTCCAATTTAACAATAGGTTAATAAAAATGTAAAGGAATAAAATTTGGCTAGTGAGTAGAAGTAGGACAAAACTGGCTTTATGCAAAATAAACCTTAGAGCTATCCACTTGTTATATCCTTGCATGTAGATGATAGGTCTGTTGTCCTGCTCTGGGTGTGACTTGCCAATACATTCAATGTATTGACCCTTTGTGGCTCCAACGTTTCATGTTGCAGATTTTTCAGATGCAGAGTAAGGTGCGATAGGTCATTGTTCTGCACCCAGTTTTGCCATGGAGTTGGATGGACTCATTTACCATCAAAGCTTCCGCGGTTATTTTACTTAGATGGCCTTGAACCATATTATTGTAATGAATACTCTTTTGAGGACCCCGATGTAATAAAGTGTGTGATTGAACTCTGTTATAATTCCTCGAGTACTGTGTGTCAGCATACCAATCCAGGGATGACACAGAAGCACATAGACTCCGGTCCATTGGGATCGGGTCGCTACACCTCGTAGCACCCACGAATAGTCCCTTGAACCGAAGACGGAAAGCATGGCCTCTCTACTTGGTTGCAAACGTGCAACCTTCACAATCTGGCAACGCTTCATCGTCCAAAGCTAATCGTAGCCGGAGAATTAGAGGGAGGAGATTAGAACCACACTAGGCTTATAATTATGAGGACAAGAGGATTAACCACGCTCTAATTAGTCAACTAGGACCAACTAGAACATGAACTAGAAGAACTACAGGAGGCTCCAAAAATGGTGTATCCAATAGAGCAAAACCCCCTAGTATATATAGGTTGGAGGAGGAGAGGCCAGCCACCAAGGGGGAAAATTCCCCCTTGGGGCGCCGGCCAAAGGGGAGGAGTAGTTAAATTTGCCCCCCCCCCACACACACACAAGGAAAGGGGGGCGCCTTTCTACTTGGGACCTTGTGGCCCAAGTTGCCTTCCACCTCTTGGCCTTTTTAGGCCCATTGATATTTGAATTACATATAAAATGTTCTAAATACCTCTATACTATTATATATATATATAACATCTTCAAAAACATTTTCCACATATATATAATTTATCAGTACCCGGTATTACCCGATAATCTCTGAAACCCTTCCGATGACCCCGAAACGCTTCAGATCCTCTTGGAACTATTCCTAATATTCATGAAAGAATTCCACAAATATATTATCATGACTCCCGTCCTACTAACACTCAGTAGATCATGATTTCCTTAAGATTGTGACTATACCTGGCCATGGGATACCCAACCCGACCCGACCCGACAAAGCACAACCCGGCCTGGCCCGGTCTTGCCCATGGGCCGGGCCTAGGCCTGAATTTTGAGCCCAAAGCACATGTTGGGCCGGGCCTGGGCTTGGCATTTTCACGTTTTAGGGAAGGGTCCTGGCCCAAGGCCCAGCAGGATTTATCTTTGTCAGGCCGGGCTTGGGCCTAAAAAATAGCCCCGACAGCCGGGCCAAGCCGGGCTCGAGCCTAGGTTTTTTTGCCTTGGGCTTTGTTAGGCCCGGCCCAAAGTGCGCCCCGGAAGATAGCCAGGTATACTTGTGAACCTTTAGGTTTGGTAACCCATAGACATGAACGAAACCTTTCGTTCAATGACCGGCAGCGGGACCGTGGACGTCCGTATCGGTCCCTATGAGCACACGAATGATTCGAGTGAACCTTAGGTTATCATGTGATGTCCCCTTTGTTTCGCGATACTTCACAAAACCCAGGATGCACCGGTATCCTCCTGAGTCATCACTATGCTCGTTATACCAAAATCCTCATTACCGGTTTTGTTCTTCTTTCTCGTTATTGTGTTCCGGCATCCTCATGACGAAGTCACGTGTGTCTGGCTAGATGATGATTGGTGCCATCTCACCGTGAGGTCACTAAGAATATCTCTCCATCATCGGAGGAGCAAATCCCACTCTTGAGCTACCCGGTCACTTGTCAAACTTTCTGATGAACCTATAAGTTGTCGTTATGATCGCCGTGTTACAGGTGACGTTTGAGCAACCCCAAAGCCCATCGTATGGTAAGAAGTGACCACAATATTCTCGTGGTCTAGGGAGCAATTTCACAAGTTGACACTCTGTGCTATTACAATTGAATGCAGACAATATTAACTCAATTCATAACAAGCAAGATTGGGTCAGTTCAATACGATCGTTCTTCCAACGTCATAATGCCAATGTTGTTTTAGGACTATCGTTACACTTATGATACCCTAAGATCTGGAAAACGTGATCACCAATAACAGTTGAGCTAGTATTAGAGGCGAGACTAGGAACCATTTATTTTACCGCTTATCATTCCACACGTGCATACGGAGTTTTCCACTTTATCGCATATTCTAGGATCATAGCAGTTATAGCATAGAATATAAACTCTTTAATTATGAATATGGAAACATAATAATACGAATATTATTACCTCTATGGCATATTTCCAACAGTCTGGCACTTGCACTGGAGTCAATAATCTAGTTTACGTACTCTCTTTGACACATATGGCTATCCGGTGTTGCTCATGCTTTGCTTGTGGTAGAGCCTTCATCATCGGGTCTAACACATTCAAGTCCATGTGAATCTTGAGAATCTTCACATGGACCTTCTCAATATATTGTTGGACAATGTGATACTTGCATTCAATGTGTCTGGTCTTCATGTGTGATCTTGGTTCCTTTGCTTGAGCAACGACACCACTATTATCACAATAGAGGGCCATTGGATTCATCACACTTGGGACAACATCAATTTCTTCAAGAAACTTCTTGATCTGGAATGCCTCCTTTGAAGCTTTTGAATCCGCAATATACTCTACTTCTATCGTAGAATCCGCAACAATGTTTTGTTTGAAACTCTTCAAAACAACCACACCACCATTAAGTGTAAAAACATAACCTGACTGAGATTTATAGTCATCTATATCAGTCATGAAGCTAGCATTGGTGTAACCATTTAGAACGAGTTCTTCATCACCTCCATAAACAAGGAGCATATCCTTTGTTCTTCTGAGGTACTTGAGAATATTCTTAACTACTGTTCAGTGAGCCAATCCTGGATCACTCTTGTATCTGCTACTAACACTTAGTGCATAAGAAACATCTGGTCTAGTACATATCATAGCATACATGATGGAGCCAATTGCAGAGGCATATGGTACTCCACTCATTTGCACTCGCTCACCAACTATCTTGGGACATTGATTTCTGCTAAGTGTTATGCCATGTGACATTGGGAGAAAACCTTTCTTTGCATTCTCCATTTTAAACATCTTTAAAACCTTGTCAATGTACATGCTTTGACTTAGTGCTATTAGATGTCTTGATCTATCTCTATATATTTTTATGTCCAATATATATGCAGCTTCACCCAAGTCCTTCATTCAAAACACACTCTTTAAATAGTCTTTTATTGTGCCAAGATACTTAATGTCATTCCCAATCAATAACATGTCATCCACATATAATATTAAAAATGCTACACATCTCCCACTAAACTTCTTGTATACACAAGCTTCTTCATCATTTTTAATGAATCCAACTCTTTTACTACTTCATCAAAACGTTGATTCCAGTTCCTTGATGCTTGCTTCAAACCATAGATTGACCTTTGAAGCTTGCACACTTTTCTGGCATCCTTTGGATCGACAAAACCTTCTAGTTGTATCATGTATACATCCTCTTTCACATTTCCATTTAGGAAAGCAATTTTGACATCCATTTTCCATCTCTCATGATCAAAATATGCAGCTATAGCCATCATAATCCGTACAGACTTTAGCATTGCTACTGGAGAGAAAGTTTCATCATAATCAACTCCCTCAACTTGCGAAAACCCTTTCGCAACTAGCCTTTCTTTGTAGATGGTGGGATTACCATCTGCATCTGTTTTCCCTTTGAAGATCCATTTAAATTGTATGGGTTTTACACCCTTTGGAGGCTCAACCAAGTTCCAAACTTGATTCTCATACATGGACTCCATTTCGGATTGCATGGCTTTGGGCCATTCTTTTGAGCAGGGCGCCACCATTGCTTCCTTGTAATGCGCAGGTTCATCTTCCTCTAAGATGAATATTTCATTATGAAACCAACCAGGAGGTTTAATAACTCTTCCTGACATGCGTGGTTCAGTTACAGTCTTAACTTGAGTTTCTACAACTGGTGTAGTAACTTCTGGTTCAGTTGTGTGGATAACCTATGGAAAAGATTCGGTTTCATTAGTCCTTACTTCCGGAGATTCAGTAATCTCATCAAGTTGTACTATGCTCCCACTTCTTTAGCGAGAAACTCTTTCTCAAGAAAATGTCCATTTTTAGTGACGAACACTTTGTCTTCGAACTTTTGGTAGAAGGAATACCCAACTGTTTCTTTGGGATAACCTACAAAGTAACACTTGTCTGCTTTAGGATCGAGCTTATTTGGTTGTAAACATTTTACATAAGTCCCACAACCCCAAATCTTGAGATGTGACAAACTGGGTTTCTGTAAGTGCATCAAGTGCCCCCTTAGTGGTTTTGGAGTATTAACAACAAATAGGTTGAGGAACTAATGAGTTTGTGATTATACACAGGTGACAGAGAAGATTTGGTTTAACACATGGAAGATGACCCCCAAAAAAGTATTTCTTCAAGTGAAGAAATTGGTGATGAAATTGGTACGACCTTTGAAGAAATTGATGTGAAGACTTTCAAGCTTGAAGACTTTGTTTTTATAGTTTCTTTTCTTCTTCTTCGAGTCATAGGAAAACCGTACAGTTAAAGGGGGTCTAGGTGAATCATATTTCACATTTCCAAAGTGATGCTCAAACCTATTCAAACCTATACACAAAATCCGCTTCGAGTGATGCCTTTGGAAATCTCCAGTACAGCTGGCACAATTACTTGTGACGAAGTTCATCTGGTTGCAGACGAATTTGGTCATGCTGAGGAGTTAGGATTTTGCTAGTGCGTGATGGCAGCTGGAACTACGTCGGTATTTCCCCGGAGAGGGAGGGATGATGTAGCATAACGACGGTAGAGTATTTACCTCAGTTATGAAACCAAGGTATCAAACCAGTAGGAGAACCAAGCAACACAACGTAAGCAACACATGCACACAAATAAAAACACCTCGTAACCCGACGTGTTAAAGGGGTTGTCAATCCCTTTCGGGTAACGGCACCAGAAATTGGCAAGTTGACGGGAGAAAGGTTGTAAAAGATTGGATAAATAGATCACAAATAAAATAAAGTGAAGCAAAGTATTTTTGGATTTTTGGTTTAATAGATCTCAAAATAAAAGAGAGGAAAAGGTAGATCGCAAAGGAAAATATATGAGAAATAAGACCCGGGGGGCGTAGGTTTCACTAGTGGCTTCTCTCGAGAAAAATAGCAAACGGTGGGTGAACAACTTACTGTTGGAAAATTGATATAACTTCAAATAATTATGACGATATCTAGGCAATGATCATTACATAGGCATCACGTCCAAGATTAGTAGACCGACTCCTGCCTGCATCTACTACTATTACTCCACACATCGCCCGCTATCCAACATGCATCTAGTGTATTAAGTTCATGGAAAAACAGAGTAATGCAATAAGAACGATGACATGATGTAGACAAGATCCGTTTATCTATATGGTGGTAGATATAGATCTCGTCTTTTTCTCCTTAGTAGCAATGATACATCGTGTCGGTTCCCTTTCTGTCACTGGGATCAAGCACCGTAAGATCGAACCCACTACCGGGCACCTCTTCCCATTGCAAGATAAATAAATCGAGTTGGCCAGACAAGACCAAAATATCGGAGAAGAAATACGAGGCTATAAGAGATCACGCATAAAAGAGATCAAAGAAACTCAAATACTTTCATGGATATAAAAACATAGATCTGATCATAAACTCGAAGTTCATCGATCCCAACAAACACACCGCAAAAAGAGTTACATCATATGGATCTCCAAGAGACCATTGTATTGAGGATCAAGAGAGAGAGATGAATCCGTCTAGCTACTAACTACGGACCCGAAGGTCTACAAAGGACTACTCACACATCATCGAAGAGGCACCAATGGAAGTGGTGAACCCCTCCGTGATGGTGTTTAGATTGGATCTGGTGTTTCTGGACTCTGTGGCGGCTGGATGAATATTTCGTCGACTCCCCTAGGGTTTTGGGAATATTTGGGTATTTATAGAGCAAAGAGGCGGTCCGGGGGGCACCCGAGGTGGGCACAACCCACCTGGGCGCGCCAGGGCCTCCTGGCGCACCCTGGTGGGTTGTGCCCTCCGCGGGGTACCCCCAGGTGTAACTAGGGCCCATCTGCTTTGTTTTGGCCCATAAAAAATCATCGTAAAGTTTCGTGCCATTTGGATTCCGTTTGATATTTATTTCCTGTGATGTAAAAACATGGTAAAAACAGGAAATGGCACTTGGCACTATGTCAATAGGTCAGTACCAAAAAATGATATAAAATGATTATAAAACATCCAAGATTGATAACAAAACAACATGGAACAATCAAAAATTATAGATACGTTGGAGACGTATCAGTGCATTCTGCCTAAAAGTGAGGAAATTAAGTGCCCTAACGAATTTGAGAGTTCAAATTCCGACCGCTGCTGCGCCACGTGCCAGCTGTCGAGTGGATCCTTATCCTGACAACGGTCGAATTAGAGAAGGGCATTTATGAAATTTCTTGTCGGGTTGCCCCCTGGTGATAAGTGTTGGGGAACGCAGTATTTCAAAAAATTTCCTAAGATCACACAAGATCTATCTAGGTGATGCATATCAACAAGAGGGGAGAGTGTGTCCACGTACCCTCGTAGACCGAAAGCGTGAGCGTTTAGTAACGCGGTTGATGTAGTCGAACGTCTTTGTGATTCAACCGATCCTAGCACCGAACGTACGACACCTCCGTGTTCAGCACACGTTCAGCTCGATGACGTCCCTCAAGCTCTTGATCCAGTTGAGGACGAGGGAGAGTTTCGTCAGCATTACGGCGTGCGACGATGATGATGAAGTTACTGGCGCAGGGCTTCGCCTAAGCACTACAACGATATGACCGAGGTGTGTAACTGTGGAGGGGGCACCGCACACGGCTAAGAGAAGACTTGTTGTGCCTTTGGGGTGCCCCCACCTCCGTATATAAGGGGGGGGGGAGGAGAGGAGGCCGCCCCCTAGGGGCGCGCCAAGTGTGGGGAGTCCTACTAGGACTCCCTAGTCCTGGTAGGATTCCCCTCTCCTTTTTCCTTTTTCGGAGTAGCAAAGGGGGAAAGAGAGAAGGAGTAGGAGAGGGAAAGGGGGGCGGCGCCCCCACCCCTTGTCCAATTCGGATTGGCAAGGGGGGCGCGCGCCACCTCCTGGCCGGCCCTCTCTCTTCTCCACTAAGGCCCATGTTTGGCCCATTAACTTCCCGGGGGGGACCCTGGTACTCCAAAACTTCCCGAAACCATTCCGGTGTCCGAATGTAACCTTACAATATATGAACCTTTACCTCTCGACCATTTCGAGACTCCTCGTCATTTCTGTGATCTCATCCGGAACTCCGAACAAATTTCGGTCATCAAATCACATAACTCCTAATACAAATCGTCATCAAACGTTAAGCATGTGGACCCTACGAGTTCGAGAACTATGTAGACATGACCAAGACACATCTCCGGTCAATAACCAATAGCGGAATCTGTATGCTCATATTGGCTCCTACATATTCTATGAAGATCTTTATCGGTCAAACCGCATAACAACATACGTCATTCCCTTTGTCATCGGTATGTTACTTGTCCGAGATTCGATCGTCGGTATCCACATACCTAGTTCAATATCAACACCGGCAAGTCTATTTACTCGTTCCATAATGCATCATCCTGTAACTAACTCATTAGTCACATTGCTTGCAAGGCTCATAGTGATGTGCATTACCGAGAGGGCCTAGAGATACCTCTCCGATACACTGAGTGACAAATCCTAATCTCGATCTATGGCAACTCAACAAACACCATTGGAGACACATGTAGAGCATCTTTAGAATCACCCAGTTACGTTGTGACATTTGTAGCACACAAGGTGTTCCTCCGGTATTTGGGAGTTGCATAATCTCATAGTCAGAGGAACATGTATAAGTCATGAAGAAAGCAATAGAAATAAAACTAAACAATCATTATGCTAAGCTAACGGATGGGTCTTGTCCATCACATCATTTTCTAATGATGCGACCCCGTTCATCAAATGACAACACATGTCTATGGTCTGGAAACTTAACCATCTTTGATTAACGAGCTAGTCAAGTAGGAGCATACTAGGGACACTTTGTTTGTCTATGTATTCACACATGTACTAAGTTTCTGGTTAATACAATTCTAGCATGAATAATAAACATTTATCGTGATATAAGGAAATATAAATAACAACTTTATTATTGCCTCTAGGGCATATTTCCTTCAGTCTCCCACTTGCACTAGAGTCAATAATCTAGATTACATAGTAATGATTCTAACGCCCATGGAGTCTTGGTGCTGATCATGTTTTGATCGTGAGAGAGGCTTAGTCAACGGGTCCGCAACATTCAGATCCATATGTATCTTGCATTTCTCTATCAATCCCTCCTTGACTTGATCGTGGATGGAATTGAAGCGTATCTTGATGTGTTTGGTTCTCTTGTGAAATTTGGATTCCTTCGCCAAGGCAATTGCTTCAGTATTGTCACAAAGGATTTTCATTGGACCCGATGCACTAGGTATTACACCTAGATCAGATATGAACTCCTTCATCCAGACTCCTTCATTTCCTGCTTCCGAAGCAGCCATGTACTCCACTTCACACGTAGATCACGCCACGACACTCTGCTTGGAACTGCACCAACTGACAGCTCCACCATTCAAAATAAATACGTATCCGGTTTGTAGTTAGAGTCACCCAGATCAGTGTCAAAGCTTGCATTGACGTAACCATTTACGATGAGCTCTTTGTCACCTCCATAAACGAGAAACATATCCTTAGTCCTTTTTAGGTATTTTAGGATGTTCTTGACCATTGTCCAGTGCTCCACTCCTGGATTACTTTGGTACCTCCCTGCTAAACATATAGCAAGGCACACATCAGGTCTGGTACACAACATTGCATACATGATAGAACCTATGGCTGAGGCATAGTAAATGACTTTCATTTTCTCTCTATCTTCTGCAGTGGTCGGGCATTGAGTCTGACTTAACTTCACACCTTGTAACACAGGCAAGAACCCTTTCTTTGACTGATCCATTTTGAACTTCTTCAAAACTTTATCATGGTATGTGCTTTGTGAAAGTCCAATTAAGCAGCTTCACCGAGGTCTTTCATTGAAAAATTCTTATTCAAGTATCCTTTTATGCTATCCAGAAATTATGTATTATTTCCAATCAACAATATGTCATCCACATATAATATTAGAAATGCTACAGAGCTCCCACTCACTTTATTGTAAATACAGGCTTCTCCAAAAGTCTGTATAAAACCATATGCTTTGGTCACACTATCAAAGCGTATATTCCAACTCCGAGAGGCTTGCACCAGTCCATAAATGGATCACTGGAGCTTGCACACTTTGTTAGCACCTTTTGGATCATCAAAACCTTCTGGTTGCATCATATACAACTCTTATTTAAGATATCCATTTGCCAAATTTCATAATCATAAAATGCGGCAATTGCTAACATGATTCGAATAGACTTAAGCATCGCTACGGGTGAGAAGGTCTCATCAGATTCAACCCCTTGAACTTGTCAAAAAACTTTCACAACAATTCGAGCTTTGTAGACAATAACATTACCGTCAGCGTCAGTCTTCTTCTTGAAGATCCATTTATTCTCTATTGCTTTCCGATCATCGGGCAAGTCAACCAAAGTCCACACTTTGTTCTCATACATGGACCCCATCTCAGATTTCATGGCCTCAAGCCATTTCGCGGAATCTGGGCTCATCATCTCTTCCTCATAGTTCTTAGGTTCGTCATGGTCAAGTAACATGACTTCCAGAACATGATTACTATACCACTATGGTGCGGATCGTACTCTGCTTTACCTATGAGGTTTGGTAGTAACTTGATCTGAAGTTTCATGATCATCATCATTAACTTCATCACTAATTGGTGTAGGCATCACTGGAACTGATTTCTGTGATGAACCATTTTCCAATTCGAGAGAAGGTACAACTACCTCATTAAGTTCTACTTTCCTCCCACTCACTTCTTTCGAGAGAAACTCCTTCTCTAGAAAGGATCCATTCTTAGCAACGAATATCTTGCCTTAGGATCTATGATAGAAGGTGTAACCAATAGTCTCCTTTGGGTATCCTATGAAGACATATTTCTCCGATTTGGGTTTGAGCTTATCAGGTTGAACCTTTTTCACATAAGCATTGCAGCCCCAAACTTTAAGAAACGACAGCTTAGGATTCTTGCCAAACCACAATTCATATGGAGTCATCTCAACGGATTTAGATGGTGCCCTATTTAACGTGAATGCAGCCGTCGCTAAAGCATAAGCCCAAGACGATAGCGGTAAATCAGTAAGAGACATCATAGATCGCACCAGATCTAATAAAGTACGGTTACAACGTTCGAACACATTATTACGCTGTGGTGTTCCAGGTGGCGTGAGTTGTGAAACTATTCCACATTGTTTCAAATGAAGACAAAACTCATAACTAAAATATTCACCTCCACGATCAGATCGTAGAAACTTTATCTTCTTGTTACGTTGATTTTCCACTTCACTTTGAAATTCTTTGAACTTTTCAAATATTTCATACTTATGTTTCATCAAGTAGATATACCCACATCTTCTCAAATCATCTGTGAAGGTTAGAAAATAACGATACCCGCCACGAGCATCAACACTCATCGGACCACATACATTAGTATGTATTATTTCCAATAAGTCAGTTGCTCACTCCATTGTTTCGGAGAATGGAGTCTTAGTCATCTTGCCCATGAGGCATGGTTCGCAAGCATTAAGTGATTCCAAAAGACCATCAGCATGGAATTTCTTCATGCTCTTTACACCAATATGACCTAAACGGTAGTGCCACAAATAAGTTGCACTATCATTATTAACCTTGCATCTTTTGGCTTCAATATTATGAATATGTGTATCACTACAATCAAGATTCAACAAAAATAGACCACTCAACAAGGGTGCATGACCATAAAAGATATTACTCATATAAATAGAAAAACCATTATTCTCTGATTTAAATGAATATCCGTCTCGCATCAAACAAGATCCAGATATAATGTTCATGCTCAACGCTAGCACCAAATAACAATTATTCAGGTCTAAAACTAATCCTGACGGTAGATGTAGAGGTAGCGTGCCGATGGCGATCACATCGACTTTAGAACCATTTCCCACGCGCATCGTCACCTCGTCCTTAGCCAATCTTCGTTTAATCTGTAGCCCCTGTTTCGAGTTGCAAATATGAGCAACAAAACCAGTATCAAATACCCAGGCGCTACTATGAGCATTAGTAAGGTACACATCAATAACATGTATATCAAATATACCTTTCACTTTGCCATCCTTCTTATCCGCCAAATACTTGGGGCAGTTCCGCTTCCAGTGACCAGTCCCTTTGCAGTAGAAGCACTCAGTCTCAGGCTTAGGTCCAGACTTGGGCTTCTTCACTTGAGCAGCCACTTGCTTGCCATTCTTCTTGAAGTTCCCCTTCTTCCCTTTTCCCTTTTTCTTGAAACTAGTGGTCTTGTTAACCATCAACACTTGATGCTCCTTCTTGATTTCTACCTTCGCAACCTTTAGCATCGCGAAGAGCTTCGGAATTGTCTTATCCATCCCTTGAATATTATAGTTCATCACGAAGCTTTTGTAGCTTGGTGGCAGTAATTGAAGAACTCATTCGATGACACTATCATCAGGAAGATTAACTCCCAGTTGAGTCAAGTGGTTGTGGTACCTAGACATTCTGAGTATATGTTCATTAACAGAACTATTCTCCTCCATTTTGCAGCTATAGAACTTATTGGAGACTTCATATCTCTCAATTCAGGCATTTGCTTGAAATATTAACTTCAACTCTTGGAACATCTCATATGCTCCATGATGTTCAAAACGTCTTTGAAGTCCCGATTCTAAGCCGTAAAGCATGGCACACTGAACTATCGAGTAGTCATCAGCTTTGCTCTGCCAGATGTTCACAACGTCCGCCGTTGCTCCTGTAGCAGGTCTTGCACCTAGCGGTGCTTCCAGGACGTAATTCTTCTATGCAACAATGAGGATAATCCTCAAGTTACGGACCCATTCCGCGTAGTTGCTACCATCATCTTTCAACTTAGCTTTCTCTAGGAACGCATTAAAATTCATGGGAATGTAGCATGGGCCATTGATCTGCAACAACATAGACATGCAAATACTATCAGGTACTAAGTTCATGATAAATTAAAGTTCAATTAATCATATTACTTAAGAACCCCCACTTAGATAGACATCCCTCTAGTCATCTAAATGATCACGTGATCCATATCAACTAAACCATGTCTGATCATCACGTGAGATGGAGTAGTTTTCAATGGTGAACATCACTATGTTGATCATATCTACTATATGATTCACGTTCGACCTTTCAGTCTCAGTGTTCCGAGGCCATATCTGCATATGCTAGGCTCGTCAAGTTTAACCCGAGTATTCTGCACGTGCAAAACTGGGTTGCACCCATTGTATGTGAACGTAGAGCTTATCACACCCGATCATCACGTGGTGTCTCGGCACGACGAACTGTAGCAACGGTGCACACTAAGGGAGAACACTTATACCTTGAAATTTAGCGAGGGATCATCTTATAATGCTACCGCCTTACTAAGCAAAATAAGATGCATAAAGGATAAACATCACATGCAATCAAAATATGTGACATGATATGGCCATCATCATCTTGTGCCTTTGATCTCCATCTCCAAAGCACCGTCATGATCTCCATCGTCACCGGGTTAACACCTTGATCTCCATCATAGCATCGTTGTCGGCTCACCAACTATTGCTTCCACGACTATCGCTATCGCTTAGTGATAAAGTAAAGCAATTACATGGTGATTGCATTTCATACAATAAAGCGACAACCATAAGGCTCCTGCCAGTTGCCGATAACTTTTACAAAACATGATCATCTCATACAACAATTTATATCTCATCACGTCTTGCCATATCACATCACAACATGCCCTGCAAAAAATAGTTAGACGTCCTCTACTTTGTTGTTGCAAGTTTTACATGGCTCCTACGGGCTTCTAGCAAGAACCGTTCTTACCTACGCATCAAAACGACAATGATATTTCATCCAGTGTGCTGTTTTAACCTTCAACAAGGACCGACCGTAGTCAAACTCGATTCAACTAATGTTGGAGAAACAGACACCCGCTAGCCACCTGTGTGTGAAGCACGTCGGTAGAACCAGTCTCATGAACGCGGTCATGTAATGTTGGTCCGGGCCGCTCCACCCAAAAATACCACTGAATCAAAGTAAGACATTGGTGGTAAGCAGTATGACTATTATTGCCCACAACTCTTTGTGTTCTACTCGTCCATATAACATCTACGCATAGACCTGGCTCGGATGCCACTGTTGGGGAACGCAGTATTTCAAAAAAATTCCTACGATCACGCAAGATCTATCTAGGTGATGCATAGCAACGAGAGGGGAGAGTGTGTCCAGGTACCCTCGTAGACCGAAAGCGGAAGTGTTTAGTCACGCGGTTGATGTAGTCGAACGTCTTCGCGATTCAAGCGATCCTAGCACCGAACGTATGGCACCTCCGTGTTCTGCACACGTTCAGCTTGATGACGTACCTCGAGCTCTTGATCCAGTTGAGGATGAGGGAGAGTTCTATCAGCATGACAGCGGTGATGATGAAGTTACCGGCGCAGGGATTCACCTAAGCACTACGACGATATGACCGAGGTGTGTAACTATGAGGGGGGCACCGCACACGACTAAGAGAAGACTTGTTGTGCCTTTGGGGTGCCCCCCGCCTCCATATATAAAGGGGGGAGAAGAGGAGGCTGGGCCCCCTAGGGGGGCGCCAAGTGTGGGGAGTCCTACTAGGACTCCCGAGTCCTAGTAGGATTCCCCTCTCCTTTTTCCTTTTCAAGAGTAGCAAAGGGGGAAAGAGAGAAGGAGTAGGAGAGGGGAAGGGGGGGGCGCCGCCCCCACCCCTTGTCCAATTCGGATTGGCAAGGGGGCGCCACCTCCTGGCTGACCCTCTCTCTTCTCCACTAAGGCCCATGTTGGCCCATTAACTTCCCCTAGGTGGGTGGGGGAGGGTTCCGGTAACCCCCGGTACTCCGAATCTTATCCGAAACTTCCCGAAACCATTCCGGTGTCCGAATGTAACCTTCCAATATATGAATCTTTACCTCTAGACCATTTCGAGACACCTCTTCATGTCCGTGATCTCATCCAGGACTCCGAACAAACTTTGGTCATCAAATCACATAACTCATAATAAAAATCGTCATCGAACGTTAAGCATGCGGACCCTACGGCTTCGAGAACTATGTAGATATGATCGCGACACATCTCCGGTCAATAACCAATAGCGGAACCTGGATGCTTATATTGGCTCCTACATATTCTACGAAGATCTTTATCGGTCACACCGCATAACAACATACGTCATTCCCTTTTGTCATCGGTATGTTACTTGTCTGAGATTCGATCGTTGGTATCCACATACCTAGTTCAATCTCATTACCGTTAAGTCTCTTTACTCGTTCCGTAATGCATCATCCCGTAACTAACTCATTAGTCACATTGCTTGCAAGGCTCATAGTGATGTGCATTAACGAGAGGGCCCAGAGATACCTCTTTGATACATGGAGTGACAAATCCTAATCTCGATCTATGCCAACTCAACAAACACCATCAGAGGCACCTGTAGAGCATCTTTATAATCACCCAGTTATGTTGTGACGTTTGATAGCACACAAGGTGTTTGTCTGGTATTCGGGAGTTGCATAATCTCATAGTCAGAGGAACATGTATAAGTCATGAAGAAAGCAATAGCAATAAAACTAAACAATCATTATGATAAGCTAACGGATGGGTCTTCTCCATCACATCATTCTCTAATGATGAAATCCCGTTCATCAAATGACAACACATGTCTATGGTCTGGAAACTTAACCATCTTTGATTAACGAGCTAGTCAAGTAGAGGCGTACTAGGGACACTCTGTTTGTCTATGAATTCACACATGTACTAAGTTTCTGGTTAATAAAATTCTAGCATGAATAATAAATATTTATCATGATATAAGGAAATATATTTAACAACTTTATCATTGTCTCTAGGGCATATTTCCTTCAATAAGTAGCCTCCCCCACAACCACTTGTTGGTTGGCTGCTCTGAGAGAAACTAACACTTTTCATAAGACAGCAACCCATCCTCTGATGACTTTGAGAGAATCCTAAGTGAGGAAAACCTAGAGCCAAAGCGATTGAGCATCACTGAAGAGATTGATCTATGTGATCCGACGCCTATTACCTTTGAAGACTGTCATTCCTCCAGACGGTTAGGTGTCAAGTTTTGAGTACACCAAGAGTCATTGTGGTGTGCCGGTTGATACATCTCCAACGTATCTATAATTTTTTATTGTTCCATGCTGTTATATTATCATTCTTGGATGTTTTACAATCATTTAATAGCAACTTTATATCATTTTTTGGGACTAACCTATTGACATAGTGCCCAATGTCAGTTGCTATTTTTTGCTTGTCTTTTACTTCGCGGAATATCAGTACCAAACGGAGTCCAAACGCAGTGAAACTTTTTGGAGAATTTTTCTGGACCAGAAGACACCTGTTCGGCCAAAGAAGTACCAGAAGGGGGCTCCGAGGGGAGCACAACCCACCTGGGTGCGCTTGGGGGCCCAAGCATACCCTGGTGGGTTGTGCCCACCTCGGCCACCTCCCGCATCGCCTCTTTACTCTATAAATACCCTGAAAACCCCAAAACCCTAGGGGAGTTGACAAAACACAATTCCAGCGGCCGCAAGTTCCAGAACCACCAGATCTAATCTAGACACCATCACGGATGGGTTCATCATCCTCATTGGTGCTTCTCCGATGATGTGTGAGTAGTTCATTATAGACGTATGGGTCCATGGGCAGTAGCTAGATGGCTTACTCTCTCTCTTTTGATTCTCAATACAATGGTCTCTTGGAGAACTATTTGATGTAACTCTTTTTGCGGTGTGTTTGTTGGGATCCGATGAACTTTGAGTTTATGACCAGATCTATTTATCCATGAAAGTTATTTGAGTTTCTTTGATCTCTTCTATGCATGATTACTTATAGCCTCGTATTTCTTATTCGAATCTTTGGTTTCGTTAGGCCGACTAGATCGATTTTTCTTGCCATGGGAAGAGGTGCTTTGTGATGGGTTCGATCGTGCGATGTTCTTTCCAAGTGACAGAAGGGGCAACAAGACACGTATTGATCGTTGCTATTAAGGATAACAAGATGGGGTCTATTCCTACATGAGTAGATCTTGTCTACATCATTTCATCGTTCTTATTACATTACTCCGTTTCTTCATGAACTTAATACACTAGATGCATGTTGGATAGCGGTCGATGTGTGGAGTAATAGTAGTAGATGCAGGAAGGAGTCGGTCTACTAATTTTGGATGTGATGCCTATATAATGATCATTTCCTGGATATCTTCATTATTATTTGAGGTTCTATCAATTGCCCAACAGTAATTTTTTTACCCACTGTATACTATTTTCTCGAGAGAAGCCACTAGTAAAATCTACGCCCCCGGTTCTATTTTCTTAGCATATATTTTCAGATCTATATTGCTATTTGCCTTTTTATTTATTTGCATCTTTTATTTTTAGATCTATATTACTAAAAACCCAAAAATACCTCATTGAATTTTATTTGCCTTTATTTTATTTGCATCTACCAATCTATCACTTTACCAATCTTTTACCCGAGAGGGATTGACAACCGCTCTTTCGCGTTGGGTTGCAAGTATTTGTTCTTTGTGTGTAGGTACCGTTTACATAGTGTTGCTTTGTTCTCCTACTGGCTCGATAACCTTGGTTTCATAACTGAGGGATCTACCTACCTTAGCTGTATTGCATCATCCATTATCCTTTAGGGAAAATACTGACGCTGATTCAAGACATCAAAATGGGAGGATCAAAGATCTGGCGCCGTTGCCGGGGAGACATCATCAACATCTATCAGGTTCCTAATCACAAATCTCATCTCCTTGCAATTTATATTATTTGCCATTTTCCTCTCGTTTTGATCTCCACCACTTCACAAAATTTGCCATTTTATTTTCCCTATTTTTTGTCTGCCTCTTTCTTGTTGGATCTTTTGTTTGCTTGTATTACCATGTGCCTTTTATTTGCTTGAATCTTTGCTTGCAAAAAATCTATTGATATGGATCCTCATCCACTTGCTAGTCTTTTCAAGAGATCCAATTATGATGGACCTATTGCTAGTGAATTGAGTTCACTAGATTATCTTTATGAAATTTTGCTTGAGATTCATAAATCTGAAAATTGTGATGAAGTGTTAAAAGAAGAAAATTATAAAGTGATTCATGATAGTTCCTTTGATGAAAAGCATGATTGCAATGATGTTATTATAAATTCTATTAATGTCAATTGTGCTGATAATATGCAAAACCCCAAGTTTGGGGATGCTAATATTGCTATGTCCACTACTTATGGCAATGATCATGAATGGGGTGATAATGATTCTTATGATCTTGAAATTTTATTTAAACCTCATGATGAATATGCTTGCGATAATATTAAAAGTGGGTTTGGAAGAGCGTCAACTTTAGGTAAAAATAATCCCACATATTTGGAGAGTGTTCAACTTATGATTTTTTTTGATGAAATTGGGTTTGGAGAGGTCATGACTTTAGTTGATGTTAATCCCACTATCTTGGAAGATTATAAAACTTTTGCGCATGTGGATCATGAAGAGAAAATTTTATAAGATAACTATATTGTCGAATTTGATTATCATCCTCCATGTAATTATTATGAGAGAGGAAAACATGGTTGTAGAAATTTGCATGTTACTAAAGTACCTCTCTTCATGTTGAGATTGCCATTATTTCTTTCTCCTTCCTAGCATATGCTAGGTTTTTCTTGTCTTGATAATTTGTTCTCCTATAAAATGCATATGCATAGGAAGTATGTTAGACTTAAATGTTTTTTCACATACTACATGATGCTCTCTTCGTGTTTCAATGTAGCGACCTGACCCGAATGGATCACGTCTACTGTGCTACGGTGTCATCCCTGGATCAGTAATGTTGACACCACACAGTACATCGAGGTTTTATAGCAGAGTTGCAATCACACACTTATTACATCGATGGCTCAAAAAGAACTTATTACAATAAATATGGCTGAAGGCCATCTAATATCAATAACAGCGGAAGACTCGGAAGATAAATGGGTCCATCAACTCCAGCGGCATCACTGAGTATAGGGCCACGACCTAAACACCTCAATCGTCGTCTGAAAAGTCTGCAACATTAACGTTGCAGCCCGAAAATGGGTCAGCACATGGAATATGCTGGCAAAGTAACACATAGAGAGTAATGGAATGAAACAGCTATACTATATGCATATATGGCTAGTGGAAAGCTCTATGGTTACAGTTTTGCGTAAAGCCAGTTTTTCCCTACTGCAAAGGAATAAATTTATTTAACTATCATGGTGGTTGTGTAACATTGAGAATGGTTGACAGCATTCTCAATCCCAATTAAAAGTACAATTAAAACCCAACAACATTAATTAGAGTAACATGTTGAGATTCACAATGACATTCAAGTACTAGATACTCAAGTTGTCCATAACCGGGGACACGGCTAATCATGATTAGTTTGTACACTCTGCAGAGGTTTGCGCACTTTTCCCCACATGACTCGATCGCCTCCGTTTGTTTTCTCGCACTACATGGTGTTTGAGAAACGGATGACCGAGACATAGTCTTTCAGAAGCACTAGCACCTTACATGTGGGGTAGACCGGTACACCTACATCCCCTACATCTGCTAGTCCACCCCGTAAGAGTTCGCACGACTTAGTCAACTATGCCAGAGCCCATAGTAGCATGTGCCTGCACACGGAAGTTTCTAGCATGAAAGATCTTATGATCCCTTTGAGCCTGGGTGGCGGTCCACAAAAAAACAGGCAAGTCCTGATAGACATCAGGTGCCTCAATCCACCCAGATGTGTGTTTAAGTTGCCACCTTAGATAAACCATTAAAAATTATCAATCTCACATCTGTCATGGATATCACTCACCCAATCCACGTCTACTAGCATAGCATGGCATAATAAGCAAACGCAGAGTAACTCCCAAAGGTTTCATAATAATACAGGTAATAGATACTACCTCATCTACTTCCCATCCCACAATTTAATTAGATCCTAATCATGCAATGTGTGAGGGTTGATCTAATGCAATAAAACATGGGTTGTAGAAAAGGTATGATCAAAGTGTTACTTGCCTTGCTGATGATCCGCGAGTCCTAGGGTTTCGAAGTAACAAGCGGCGCAATCTGGGTAATCTATCGCAGACAAACAACAAGCATACAATAAGTACTCATCTAATGCACAGGTAAAACTCGAACAAGAGATCGAACCAAGTAGTTCAACTTAAGAACTCTGGTTGCAAAGAAAGAACGAAAAACAAACGGCGGAAGAAAACAACTCGGTTCTAGCAAGTTGAATCTAGGTCAAAATTTTACTGTAGCAAAAGCTTGTTCAAGTTGATTAGACGGAACGGCGGTTTCGAGACGAAACTCCAGGCGCTTGAATCACCTGATTCCGATAAACGAGCGAAAAGAAAGACTAGAAAGAAGATCGGATCTGAGATCGCGATCGCGGAATAAATCCGACGAAAAGAAAAAGAAGAACGGTTAAACAAACGGACGTCGTTAACCTAGAAGAATCCGGTGATCACGTTCGTTAGGACGAACGGTCCGGCGAACGGTCCAAAGGCAACTAAATCGGAGAAGAAAACGAATCCGATCTAGGGTTTCGGAGAAGAAACCGAACGAAAAACCGATCTAGAAAACCGGAACGGTTTAGAGAAGAAAAGAATCGGAACGATTAGAAGAAAACGATCCGAGAAAAAGAGACGCGGGGCAACCTCCGGCGAGGGGCTCCGGCGGCGGCGGCGTAGGGCGGCGGCGTGGGCAAGGTGCGGCGGCGGCGGTGACGCAGGGCGCGGGCGGCGTCTTAGGGCGGCGCGGCGCGGGGTGTGGTGGAGCTCTAGGCTTTGGGTTTGATGATTTAGGGGGGGGGTGCTTGGGTATTTATATTGGGGAGAGGAGGAGGTTTACTTGGGGTAGGGGACAAGAATTAGACTAGGAATAGGAATAGAAAAAGGAAAGGAAAAGATCTAGAAATAGAAATGGAATATACGGAAGTAGGACAAAAGTCCTACTAGGATTCGGTTTAGTGCAAGAGGCGAGGCGGCGGCCTCCTGCGCCAGCGCTAGGCGCGCGCGGCTCCCTGGGGGCGGTGGCCTTGGCCGGCTGGGCCTTTGGCCCAAGGCGCTGGACTTTGATTTTTTTAACTGGTTCTCGCGCAGAGAGAAAAAAAACAAAAAGAGATCTAAACGAACTCCGAAAAATCTAAAGTAAATTTTCCCCGACTCCTAAAAATGAGCTGAACAAAATGAACTTTTCTCCGGACCTAAAATGCAATTTTCGAAAACGCGCATTTTTCCCTATCCAAATAAACTGCAAATAAACACCGGAAAACAAAAATTGATCTATTTATTATATCTTCATTTTTTTTCCTAAATTTGGGAAAGTCATATTATTCCCTCTCTCATATATTTTGACACCGGAAAAAATATTGAAGATAAAATAAATAAATCAAATGATCCTATTTTCAAAATTCGAGAAAACTCTCAAATATGAAAATAATGAAATCTCCAACTCTCTCCGAGGGTCCTTGAGTTGCGTGAAATTTCTAGGATCAACCAAAATGCAAGAAAATATGATATGCATATGATCTAGTGTATAACATTCCAAATTGAAAATTTGGGATGTTACATTCAATTACTATCTTTCATGTGAGCATCATTGAAATCTTATTCCTAGCTTGGGGCATAAAATAATAGCGCTTGTTGGGAGGCAACCCAATGAATATAATTTATTTTGCCTTTTTCGTTGTGATCTTGAGTGTTTGCACAATTGTGCTACTGTTATGATTGTGGTTTTTATGTTTTAATTAGTGTTTGTGCCAAGTAAAGCCTTTGGGATCATGTTGGGTGATAGTAGATTTGATCTTGTTGAAAAGTAGAAATTTTTACGTCCAGTAGCAGAATTTTGTAAATTCACATAAGCGCAATAAAATCCTAATTTTTGTACACAAGATTTAATATACGAATTGCCCACATTGTCCTAATTTTTCAGAATTTTTGGAGTTACAGAAGTATTCGAAGTTTTCAGATTGACAGATTCTGTTCTCTTTGCGTTATGTGCTTATTTTGATGAATCTATTGACCAGAAACTTAGTACATGTGTGAATACATAGACAAAATAGAGTGTCCCTAGTATGCCTCTACTTGACTAGCTCGTTAATCAAAGATGGTTAAGTTTCATGACCATAGACATGTGTTGTCATTCGATGAACGGGATCACATCATTAGAGAATGATGTGATGGACAAGACCTATCTACTAGCTTAGCATAATGATTGTTAAGTTTTTTTTGCTATTGCTTTCTTCATGACTTATACATATTCCTCTGACTATGAGATTATGCAACTCCCGAATACCGGAGGAACACCTTGTGTGGTATCAAATGTCACAACGTAACTGGGTGATTATAAGGATGCTCTACAAGTGTCTCCGAAGGTGTTTGTCAGGTTGGCATAGATCGAGATTAGGATTTGTCACTCCGAGTATCGGAGAGGTATCTCTGGGCCCTCTCGGTAATGCACATCACTATAAGCCTTGCAAGCAATGTGACTAATGAGTTAGTTACGGGATGATGCATTACGGAACGAGTAAAGAGACTTGCCGGTAACGAGATTGAACCAGGTATGTGATACATCTCCAACGTATCTATAATTTTTGATTGTTCCATACTGTTTTATTATCAATCTTGGATGTTTTATAATCATTTTATATCATTTTTGGTACTAACCTATTGACAAAGTGCGCAGTGTCAGTTCCTGGTTTTTCCATGTTTTTACATCGTAGGAAGTCAATATCAAACGGAGTCCAAATGGCACAAAACTTTACGATGATTTTTTTGGGACAAAAGGAAGCAGATGGGACCTGGTTGCACCTAGGGGGTGCCTCGAGGGGGGCACAACCCACCGGGGCGCGCCATGAGGCCCAGATGCGCCCCGCTGGGTTGTGCCCACCTCGGGTGCCCCCGGGACCGCCTCTTTGCTCTATAAATACCCAACTATTCCCAAAACCCTA